>NW_006922140.1:107583-129400 GCF_000298275.1 Orycteropus afer afer
TTTTTTTTTTTTAAAGGTTGTTTGCTGATGTGTAAATTATCAACTGGGAAGATTGGAAGGATGAGGAAAAGTTAGGAAGTTATTACAATTGTCTAGGTGAAAGTTAATGATAGTTTGGTACATATTCATACTGTCGAAGATGGTAAGATGCAGTTGCATACACAGTTTGCTGATGGGTTTAGGTGAATTTGGGAGAAAGAAGAAGTCAAGGATTATTGTAAGATTTTTTTTTTAATTTGCTTGTTTTTTTAACTTAATCAACAAGATAATAACAGTGCCATTTTCTACTACAGAGATAAACATCAAGAATTCTATTTAGGAAAAGTAAATATGAAATAGGAACTCTGGTGGTTTAGTGCCTAAGGCATTTGACTGTTAACCAGAAGTTTGAGATTTGGCATAACTACCAGGTTTGGCCAGCTACCTGCCCATTGACTGGAAGAGATCCGTATTTATACCCATTCCAAAAGAAGGTGATTCCACAGAATGTGGAAATTATCAAACAATATCATTAAGATCACATGCAAGTCAAATCTTACTGAAGATAATTAAAAAATGGTTTCAGCAGTATATTGGCAGAGAAATACAACTTCCAGAAATGCAAGCTGATTTCAGAAGAGGATGTGGAACAAGGGATATCATTGCTGATGTGAGATAGATATTGGCTCAAAGCAAAGAATACCAGAAAGAGGTTTACTTGTGTCTTATTGATTATTAAAAATCATATGATTGTGTGGACCATAACAAATTGTGGATAACATTGAGAAGAATGAGAATTCCAGAAAACTTAATTGTATTCATAAAGAACCTGTACACAGACCAGGGGGCTGCCGTTCAAACAGAACAAGGGCCACTGCATGGTTTAAAATCAAGAAGGGTGTATGTCAGAGTTGTATCCTTTCACCATACTTACTCAATCTGTAAGATTAGCAAATAATCTGAGAAGCTGGACTATAGGAAGAAGAATGTGGCATCAAGATTGGAGGAAGAATCATTAACAACCTGCAATATGCTGACAACACAACTTTGCTTGCTGAAAATGAGGATGACTTGAAGTAGTTACTGATGCAGATTGAAGAATACAGTCTGCAGTATGGATTATATCTCAATATAAAGAAAACAAAAATCCTCACAACTGGACCTATAAGCAGTGTTATGATAAATGGAGAAAAAATTGAAATTGTCAAATATTTCACGTTGCTTGGATCTACAATCGACACCGATGGAAGCAGCTGTTAAGACATTAGATGACGTATGTTGTTGTTGTTGTTGTTATGTGCCGTCAAGTCGGCTCCGACTCATAAAACCCGAGACAGTATCACTACGGAAGTAGGATTGCCCAACCTTCCTTCCGAGGAGTGGCTGGTGGGTTTGAACCGCCAGCCGTCTGGTTAGCAGGCAAGTGTCTTAGCCACTATGCTACCAGAGCTCCCCCTAGATGATGTATGTTGTTGTTGTTGTTATGTGCCGTCGAGTCGGCCCTGACTCATAGTGACCCCTCCTTGGGTTTCCGAGGCAGTATCACTATGGAAGTAGATTGCCCAACCTTCCTTCCGAGGAGTGGCTGGTGGGTTTGAACTGCCAGCCGTCTGGTTAGCAGGCAAGTGTCTTAGCCACTATGCTACCAGAGCTCCCCCTAGATGATGTATGTTGTTGTTGTTGTTATGTGCCGTCGAGTCAGCCCTGACTCATAGCGACCCCTCCTTGGGTTTCCGAGACAGTATCACTACGGAAGTAGGATTGCCCAACCTTCCTTCCGAGGAGTGGCTGGTGGGTTTGAACCGCCAGCCGTCTGGTTAGCAGGCAAGTGTCTTAGCCACTATGCTACCAGAGCTCCCCCTAGATGATGTATGTTGTTGTTGTTGTTATGTGCCGTCGAGTCGGCCCTGACTCATAGCGACCCCTCCTTGGGTTTCCGAGGCAGTATCACTATGGAAGTAGGATTGCCCAACCTTCCTTCCAAGGAGTGACTGGTGGGTTTGAACTGCCAGCCTTCTGGTAAGGAAAGATAGGGATTTGTAATTTTCCTATCTGTCATGATAAGCCATTGAAAGCTTTTAAGTAAGGATGTAGTGTTATATAGCATAGATTTTTTTTTTTTTTTTAAAGGTTGTTAGCTGATGTATAAATTATCCACTGGGAAAAGACTGGAAGAATGAGGACAAGTTAAGAAGTTATTGCTATTGCCTAAGTGAAAGTTAATGGTAGTTGGTACATATTCATACAGCTGAAGATGGTGAGAAGCAGTTGCATACACAGTTTGCTGATGGATTTATGTGAATGTGGGAGAAAGAAGAGGTCAAGGATTATTGTAGGATTTTTTTTTTATTCACTTGTTTTTTTTAACGTAATCAACAAGAAAAATGGCAGTGCCATTTTCTAATAAAGAGATAAACATCAAGAATTCTATGTAGGAGAAGTAAGTTTGAAATAGGAACTTGGGTGGTTTGCTGCCTAAGGCATTTGACTGTTAACCAGAAGTTTGAAATATCTTTTAGATAACCAGGTGGAGTTTAAAGGTCCATATTATCCTGATAAAATTGCTTCTAAAAATTAAGAGAGAGAAAAAAAAAAAGACACTATATCTAAAATATAAGAGATGCCTCACAAGCAAAACTTTTTTTTTTTTTAAATAAGCATAAAGCAATTCAGTACAAAAGCTGCCAGCAATAATTCATTAAGAGTAGACTTGCAATTAGGCTAGTGTATTAAATTCAGCCACCCTTATAGTTATATGCAATTGACCAATATAATGTGCTTCTTTCTAGGTCATTCAATTTAAGAGGGTTAGAACAGCTAATGTTTATAGCAATCATAGGAATTCTACAACAAATGAACATTTAGGAAAGGGATGAATTAACAAGTGAAAGCAAGTGAGGGTACTATTTTCTCAATTTGAGAACAAGACCAATCCTCATCCCATGTAAATAAAGTGTGGAGTTTTAATTTGGGGCATAAAATACAGCACACATTTTATCTATCTATGTATCTAACAAACATCAATCATCTATCTCTCTTGTCACCCTGTTACAATCAGTCTGAAAGAAAGTGGCCTCTTTTCTTAAGTTCAAAGCATATCCTTCCACTTGCACTTTTGAAAACCAATCCTGTTTTACTCATTAGAAGGTCACTGTTATCAGTCCTTCTTTTCCTTCTTGTATTTCTAACCCTCCATTCTTTCCTCTTTGTAGCTTCATCCTTCCCACTCTCCTTTTCATATGGAATAAGTTGTTAAAGTCTTTGCAAACTTAAAAACAAATGTCTCTTTGTGGATGGCACTAATGGTTAAGGGTTGGTTTACTAATCAAAAAGTTGGTACAACAAATCTATCAAATGTCTCTGTGGAAGAAAGACCTGGCCATCGACTTCCAAGCCATTGAAAATCCTATTGGAGAACAGTTCTACCTTAACACACATGGAATCACTGTGAGTCAAAATGAACTCAATGGAATTTTTTTTTTTTACAGGGTTGTCTCTACAATAAGTCACTTCTTTAATTTCAATGAGAGATCCAGTCACTTCTCATCTTCTGCCAGCAATCTTTTGTCTCTTTAATTTTACTGAACTGTTCTCTAAATGATAGCCATTTAGTGACCTTCAAAATCCCCATTGAGTATTTTTCTTTCACATTGTTGTAATTGTTTTTCTTGTTAGGTGCCATTTAGCTGGATCCAACTCATACCAACACCATATATAACAGAACGAAATGTTGTCTAGTTCTTCATCATCTTTACAATTATTGTTATGTTTGAGTTCATTGTTGCAGCCACTGTGGCAATTCATCTCATTGAGGGTCTTCTGTTTTTCGAACCTTCAACTTTACCATTACTTGAATCTATGTAACATTTTTGAGCATTCATTTTGTGATCCTTCTTGCATCTTTCTTTTCTTGGATTCTATGTTTCAAATTCCTGGTTTAAACTTCTGGTTCTCTTTTATATTTCTCTAAATATTTTAAATAAGCTTTTGCTCATTTTTCTTGTTATTATGGCCTTTAAAATTTTATGTTCACCAAGATTCCATGTACAATTCTTTTCTATTTCTCACTTCTCGTTTCACCTTTCTCTTTCTCTCCATCCCTCTGCCTCTCTTTTGACTTCTACAAAATTTTTGTGAGCAATGTCATTCATACTCATGAGAACAACTGCTGCTGCTGACTACCATGCTTAGTCTATCGCATGAGATACAATGATCCCTGAAGCAAAGTTTTCTCATTATTGCATCCCTAGAACATTAAATGCTACAATATTGGCATTCAAGGAATTCTTATTAAACTAATACATATTTGTTGCCTAAAATTTTCCTCTAAAGTCCTAACCTTTATGCACAACAGTTTAGAGAATAAATGGTCTCAAAATATCTTGTACAAAGTGCACAAAACAGTAACATTATCTTCTCTCAAATATGTACCATTATTCACTCAGGTATTTAATATTTTTTAGTTTGAGTTTTATCAAGGATATAACTTTGATTGCTTCCTTTCTCTTAAGCCCACAGGAAATCAATCACCAAGACCTGTGAATTGTACTTCCTTATGTAGCTCATATCTAATGTTTCTCTCTATTTTTTACAGTTGCTGTAGAAACTACACTCATAATTTGTCATCAGTGTACTATAGGTACACCTGGCCTTTTCAATAATGATACCTTCTTTTGCAAATCATCCTCCACACTGCAGACAGAAAGCTCTGTCAGAAATAGAAATTTGACAATTTCTATCTTTAATAAAAATTGGCTGACACACATTGCTCAACATAAAGTCCAAACTGCTTGGTTGGTGTGCAGGATACTGCAGAGTACGGCATCTGCTTAGAGCTTTTACAGTCTTTCACTTTTCTCTTGTTCTTTTACAATTTATGTTTCAGCCAAACCAAACTATTTTACATTTCTTAAACAACAACAACAACAACAAAAAAAAATAGGTTACCTTATAAATCAAGTTTGTTTTGCCTTGTATTATTTATTTATTTATTTAAAATCAAGGTATATATTCCAAGTACGTATTATGTTCCAATCAATCTTATCTAGGTAAACTACTTATTTTGATGACACAGCTTACATGTCATCTTCTTTAAGGATTTCTGAAATATAGTAGTACTTAGAGGGGAGAAAGCTGTGAAAACTCCTTCGTTATAAGCAAATATATGGAGAGGATGAGTCTCTGGGCATGGGGGCTCAAGACCATAGTTTTCGGGGACACTAAGGTCAATTGGCATAACATAGTCCACAAAGACCATGTTCTACATCCTACTTTGGTGAGCAATGACTGTAGTCTTAAAAGCTTATTAGTGGCTATTAGTCTCTCCTTGTCCAAAGCAAAGAAAAGTGAAGAATATAAAGGGCATGAGGAAACAATTAATCCAAAGGACTACTGGACCATTTGAATCGAAGCTTCCACTAACCAGAAACGAGAAGAAGTAGATAGTGACCAGCTGCCACTCCTGATCACTCTGAAAAGAATCACAATAAGAGGTCCTGGTTAGAGTGAGAGGAAAGTGTGGAACAAAATTCAAAATCATAAAAAAAAAAAAAAAAGGCTTACTCATCAGATACAGAGTGGTGGATCCCCTGAGGCTATGGCCCTTAGACACTCTTCAAGCCTGGAAATGAACTCACCCCCATGGCTCAATAGTGAGCCAGACAATAGATGGGCCTATAAGGTGAACCAGAATGCCAGGGAAGTACATACTCCTTCAAACAATCAACCACAGGATACACAAAGGGCACACTTTGTCCAGGGATAAAGCTCAAAAGGCAGCAAGGGACAGGAAAGAAGGATGAAGGGAAATGGTGAACACAGGGAAGAAGTGGGAAGAGTGCTGTTACACTGTGGCACTCACAATCAATGTCACAGACACAAAAGATATGCATGAATTGCTGGATGGGAAATCAGCTTGCTCTGTACACTTTCACCCAAGTCACAATAAAAATAATAATAATGATGATAATTTAATTTAGTGGAAAAAAAAAAAGACTTTCTGAGACCTCTTTGACAGGTAAAAGTAATTTTTTTCCTCTTTTCTGTGTAAATTTCATTTTTGTCTACTATTTATGCAGTTTCTTTTCACTGGATTATTAGCTGTCGATTCCATAGAGTGTATTTGCATTATTAGCAACTTTGTAGTGTCTAACATAAAAAATAAGGGCATAATCTAGATCATGAAATATGGAGCTTGATTTTTAGTATCTTAACCATATGAGTCTAGACAAAAAATCCAGAGAGGAATAAACCTAGGAGCCACGTAATGTACTACAGATAGAATGGTTTCCTTAGTGTAGGCATACGCTCAAGTTGCCATTCAATTCAAGAGCACATTGTTGTAGAGTTTATTTTGTATTAAATGGCTTCGGATATTTTAGAGAGATTGCTTCTTCTTTGGTCAAAATCTGTGTCCCTGAAATGACTTTGTGGTATATTTTTATTTATATTTCATGGAAAAGAGAGCTTCACTTTGTGAAGGAGAAAGAATTAAAACTATCTTGAGGCTAAAGTTTCTTCCTGTGCACAGGATTAAGGCAAAGTAATTTGGTTTTAAGGAAAGATGTTATTATAAAAGCAGAGCCCATGGTGATTTTACAGGCACTCTTCCAGATCAAAACTAGAGAGAGTGAGAATAGAGGCACATGTATGCACACATACACCAAGTCTATGAATCTATTGAAAATTTTGACAATCAGAAGCTACTAATATAAATTAAAATTATATTTTTCTGGAGGAACCACAGATACTTCTCAAAAGAGTTACTGTGTTAGACTGGGTTCTCTAGAGAAATAAAACCAGTAAAGTTTATATATCGAGAGAAAGGGAAATTTATCTTAGGAAAATGGCTCACACACTTATAGAAGCTGGCAAGTCCAAAGTTCTTGATCAAACATCAAGCTGGAGGCTTTTCCTGACTCACACAGCTGCCGGGGCTGATGAGCTCAAGGTTGGCAGGCAGTATACTGGCTGTTGACTCCAACGAATGACAAATCCATGATCTCCAGGCTGAATGGTGGATTGTTTGCTCATGGACAGTTGTAGAAACACAACAGAATCTTGATTCACAGAAGAGTGTCTCTTTTCCCAGGATGTCCATAAATATACTGGAAGCAGGCCACACTTGCTAGGGAAACTCCCTTTCAATGGATTGGCTGCTCAAAATATATACATCTGATCCCATCATTGGAATAATTCACATCACAATTGCTTAAACCGCACAGAATTGTGATCCAGCCAAGTTGACACACAGCTCCCATTATTACCTTAATCACTTCATCTTGATAAGCCAACATTTTTATTATTTTTGAAAATCACTCTTCATAGATTATTAAAGCTTATCAAAAATATTATTCTACACTTAGCTTTAATAATTCAACATTGTTGTTGTTCTTGCTGTTATGTGCCATTGAGTCAGACCTGACTCATAGGGACCCCTCCTTGGGTTTATGAGGTGGTATCACTACAGAAGTAGATTGCCCAAACTTCCTTCCAAGGAGTATCTGGTGGGTTTGAAGCACCATACTTCTGGTTAGCAGTCAAGTGCTTTAGGCACTACACTAACATTAGGTAATATTACTAACTACTTTTAGAATGGCTACTGCAATTATCTCCAAAGTGTTTCCTAGAACTTCCTAAGGATAAAAGTTCACAGCTACTAGCACAATTCAAAACTGATAATCTACAAATCATACATTATATCTGTCTAAATAATTCTCATAATTAGAATTCACAGAGTTCTGGGGGGAGGCAGGAATAATAATCTCTTTTTCTGTGTATCATACAGTGTCTAGAGTAAGGCATATTGCTAATATCTGTTTGTCAGATAGATGATAGATATACATACAGATAATTACTCTTAAGAAACAGTTTATTACTATTAGAGAATATAATCACCTAATTTAAATATAGGATTATAAATTATAAAAAATAAATACTATTGAAATTATTATAAAGTATAAAATGTCACTTAATTATTGATAATTTGGAAAAATATTAAATATTGTGGGAAAATTAATTTCATTTTAATGAGGAAAATAATATGTTTCACTCTATTTCTAATCTACTTCTAAAGCATGCCACTCCTCAGAAGGAAGGTTGAGCAATCTACTTCTGTACTGATTCAGCCTCGGAAACCCAAGGAGGGGTCACTATGAGTCGAGACGGACTCAATGGCACATAACAACAACAACAAAGCATGAATGCAATTTAAAGACCAAAGTAATTCTATAGACAATAGAAATCTTTTATGTGTCTAAACCCAAGGAGGGGTTGCTATGAATTACAATGATTCGACGGCAGTGAGTTTGGATTTTAGATACATAAAACGACAACAACAACAACTACAAAAAGCAACCAAACTCACAGGCATTGAGTCAATTACAACTCACAGTGACCTCCACTGGGTTTCTAAGCCTGTAAATTTTACAGAAACAGACTTCCTCATCTTTCTTCTGTGGAGTGGCTGGTGAGTGCAAACCACCAAAATTTTGGTTAGCAGCCAAATGCCCTAACCACTATAACACTAGAACTCCCTGTTTTTTAATAATAATAATATTATTATCAATGAAAAAAATAATTTTTCTATAAAATAGAAAAATATACTTTTTATTTTTCATACCATATAATTTTTTCAAATACAAATCTTCATGGTAGAGAAATTTTCTGCTTGGCATATTTGTGTTATGTTTCCTTATTCTGGAAATTTTTTCTAATTTTTTTAATCCACATTTGAGGCAGTGCTAATAGTCTGTTGATGACTCTTCTATTCCTGTTACTTCAATAGAAGAAGAAAAATGTCCCAAGGTAAACACCCAGTTCAGATATCCCTATTATTTTCTTTGTTATACCTCAGTGCATCCTTATTTTGGAGCTGTTTTTAATCTCTCTCTCTCTCTCTCTCTCTTTCTCTCTTTCTTTCTTCTGAGAATTCAAGAGTGCATCCTGTGAACCCACACCTATTCAGCTTAAAGGGGACCCAACTGAAGCTATTTCTTTAGATCTTTAAATTTGTGGAGCCATTTCTCTGTTGTAATTTTCCAAGTCTCAGGATCAATTCTTTCTTTCTGTTAGTTTTTCCCATAAGGCCTATAAAGTTTCACTTCTTATCAAATAAATCCAATTTAATATCAGTGCGGTCTCACAGCTAATGTAGTTCAGTTCCTGAGGAGGGTGAACATTCCATCTTATCACTGAGAATATCAACAGCTCTTCTTGCAGCATCTGCCCTGATAAAGATTCTCTCTCCTCTCCCTGAGTGACTATCTTCTGATACTCTTCTAAAAAACTCAGCTCACTCACCTAACATTCCCTTCTCATTGTTTTCAAACAGGCCATTAGCATCCACCTTCATGATATAATTTTCAGTTCTGTTTCTTTGCATTTCCTGGTAGATTAAAATAATAAAACAAAAACATTCTGAGTATAGGCCCCTAATGCATGAATTTAGGTCTCAATTATCTAAGGTAATTGCTTACATGAAAAGTATGAATAGATATAATTCACAAACAAGTCCTATTCTCTTGGTTTAAAACTGCAATTGCTGAACATTAGTCCAAGTTCAGCTTCACTGAGGGATGTGCAACAAGAATTATCTCAATAATTAAGTTATTTAATGATATTTATTGAATTCCAAACTCTATGGTGTGTTTGCATGTGTGTGAATGTGTGTGTTTTATTGTTTTGAATAAGTCTCAAAATGACACTGTGTTAGGATCTGCAACTGGAAAGGGAAATGGTACCATACATACAGACTTTTAACCACTTTACAAAAATGTAGAAAAAATTAATTAGTTGGCAAGAGGGTAATGTTTATACATCAAGGGAGGAACCTATGTGTTGCCTGTTAGTGCTTGCAGCATTCCAGAATGAGAGAAAAAAGCAATTGGGAGAGAGCTAGAGTATGCAAGCTTTAGAATAGAGGCACCAGAGACAAGTTCCTCCTCCACTGTTAGAAATTATCATGAATTATGATCATAAATTATGTATATTTCTTTGAGGTATTTCTTTTCACTTTATATTAGTGTGTCTTCCCATGGATGGGGAGGAAAGTTAAGCTGAAAGTAGATAACTTTTTTAAGTGTCACATATCAAGCTGCAGTATAAAAATTTATTTTCGATAAAAAAAAAAACATGCTTGTGTGTGTATCTCCCGAACATTTGAACAGTGGCAATGTTGTTATTGACAGATGACTTTGAGTCAGTGCCAACTAATAGTGACTCTAAGGACCACAGAACAAAATACTGCCCAGCCCTGTGGCAGCCTCACAATCCTTGCTATGTCTGAGATTGTACTGCATTGCAGCCACTATGTCAATCCACTTCATTAAGGTTCTTCCCCTTTTTTTATTGACCTCCACTTTACCAACTATGATATCCTTCTCCAGAGAATGGTCCCTCTGACAACATGACCAAAGTAGGTAGGATGAAGTCTGGCCATTCTCGCCTCCAAGGACCATTCTGGCTGCACTTCCTCCAGGACAAATTTTCCAGCTCTTTTGGAAGTCCATGGTACTTTCAGTATTCTTTGCCAACACTACACCTCAAAAGCATCAGCTCTTCTTTTGGTCTTCCTTAATCATTGTCCAGCTCTCACATGTATATGAAGTGATTAAAAATGCCATGGCTTGGATTGTTGCTGTTGTTGTTTTTATATGCTGTTAAGTTAGACCAAACTCATAGCAACCCTTCCTTGGGTTTCCAAGGCCATATCACTACAGAAATAGATTGCCCAACCTTCCTTCTGAGGAGTGGCTGAGTGGCTTGAATCACCAGCCATAGCAGTCAAATGCCTTAGGCACTATGCCACCAAAGCTCCCACGGCTTGGAATAGGAACACCTTAGTCTTCAAAGAGATATATTTGCTCTTCAGCACTTTAATGAGGTCTTTTGCAGCACATTTGCCCAGTGTAATTCATCATCTGATGTCTTGATTGCTGTTTCCATTGGTGTTGATTGGGGAATCAAGTAATACAAAATCTTTGACAGCTTCTATCTTTTATGGTTTTATCATGATGCTGCTTATAGGTCAACTTGTGAGGATTTTTCTTTTCTTTTTGTTGAGATGTAATCCAAACTTCAGACTGTAGTCTTTCATCTTCGTCAGTAAGTCCTCAAGTCATCCACACTTTCAGCAAGCAAAGTTGTGTCGTCGGCATATCACAGGTTGTAAACGAGTCTTCCTCCAATTCTGATGCCACACATTTCTTCATACAGTCTAGCTTCTTGGATTATTTGCTCAGCTTATAGATTGAATAAGTATGGTAAAAGGATACAATTCTGACACAGTCCCTTCTTGATTTTAAATCAGGAGCTATCCCTTTATTCCATTCCAGTGACAGCCTCCTGGTTTATGTATAGGTTCCTCAAGAGCACAAAAAAAGTGTTCTGGAATTCTCATTTTTCAATGTTATCCATAATTTTTTATGATCCACACAATCAAATGGTTTTGTATAGTCAATAAAACACAAGTAAATATCTTTCTGGTATTACTTCCTTTCAGCCAAGATCTATTTGACATCAGCAATGATATCCCTCATTCCACATCTTCTTCTGAATCCAGCTTGCATCTCTGTAAGTTCTCTGTCAATATACTGCTACAACCATTTTTGAACAAACTTCGACAAGATTTTAGTTGTGTGTGATATTAATGATATTGTCTGACAATTTCCACATTCCTAAGGATCACCTGTCTTTGGAATGGGTAAAAATATTGATCTCTTACAGTCAGTCAGCTGTCATTTTGTCATACTGTGTTGTCTTGTGTGTTGCTGTGAGGCTGGAGGCTATGCCACTGGTATTTCAAATATCAGCAGAGTCATCCATGGTGGACAGGTTTCAGCAGAGTTTCCTGACTAAGACAGATTTGGAAAGGAAGAGGCCATCCACTTCTCAAAGAATTGGCCAGTGAAAATCTTATGAATAGCAGTGAAACACAGTCTGATATGCTACTGGAAATCTTTATGAATAGCTCTGAAACATTGTCTGATAAAGTGCTGGAAAATGAGGCCCTCAGATTGGAAGGCACTCAAAATATGACTGAGGAAGAGCTGCCTTCTCTGAGTAGTCAACCTTAGTGATGTGGATGGAGTAAAGCTTTTGGGACGTCCATCTACTGATGTGGCCTGACTCAAAATGATAAGAAAAAGCTGTAAACATTCATTAATAATCTGAACATGGGATGTAAGAAGTATGAATTGAGGAAAATTGGATGGTGTAAAAAATAAAATTGAATGTACAAAGATAGATATCCTAGGAATTAGTGAGTTGAAATGGACTGGTTTGGCCATTTTTAGTCAGACAATCATGTGATCTACTATGCTAGAAATGACAAATTGAAGAAGAATGATGTGTCTTCATCATCGCAAAGAATGTTTCAAGATGTATCCTAAAGTACAATGCTGCTAGTGATGGGATGATATCCATACACCTTCAAGGAAGACCATTTCATACTACTATTCAAATCTATGCACCAACTACCAAATCCAATTATGAGCAAATTGAAGATTTTTATCAGCTTCTGCAGTCTGAAATTGACCAGACATGCATTCAAGATGTATTGATTATCACTGGTGCCTAGAATGCAAAAGTTGGAAACAAAGAAGAGTCACCAGTAGTTGTAAAATATGGGCTTGGTGATAGAAATAACCCTGGAGATTGAATGATAGAGTTTTCAAAGACCAAAGACTTATTCATTGCAGATACCTTTTTTTCAACAACACAAATGTAGACTTAACCAGATGGAGTACACAGGAATCAGATCGACTACATTTGTGGAAAGAGGAGATGGAGAATCTCACTATGTTCAGCCAAAACAAGGCCAGGAGTTAACTGCAGAACAGACCATCAACTGCTCATTTACAAGTTCCAGTTGACACTGAAGACAATTAAAACAAGTCCACGAAAGCCAAAATATGACCTTGATTATATCTCACCAGAATTTAGAGACCATCTAAAGAATAGATTTGATGCAATGAACACCAATGACTGAAAACCAGAGGTATTGTGGGATGACATCAAGAACATCATCCATCAGGAAAGCAATAGGTCATTTAAAAGACAGGAAAGGAGGAAAAGAACAGCAAGGATGTCAGAAGAGACTCTGAAACTTGCCCTTGAGTGGAGAGGAGCTAAAGCAAATGGTAGAAAAAGGATAAGATAAAAGAGATGAACAGAAGATTTCAAAGAGCACCTAAAAAAACAAAGTCAATTATTATAATGAAAGTGCAAAGATCTAGAGTTAGAAAACCAAAACAGAAGAATGCTTTTCAAGCTGAAAGAGCTGGAAAAAAAAAAAATTCAAGCTTTGAGTTGCAATATTGAAAGATTCTAAGGGCGAAATATTGAATGATGCAGGAAGCATCAAAAGAAGATAGAAGGAATACAGAGTCACTGTACCAAAAATCACTGGTCAATGTTCATCCATTCCAGGAGGTGGCATATGATCAAGAACCAATGATATTGAAGGAAAAAGTTGAAACTACACTGAAGGAATTGGCAAAAACAAACAAACAAACAGACAAACAACAACAACAACAAAAAAAAAAAAAAAAAAAAAGGCTCCAGGAATTGATGGAATAACCCATTGAGATGTTTCAATTAACTGATAGAGCACTGGAGGCACTCACAAACAATTTGCAACAGGTGCAATAGGAATAATAAATAGTTTAAATTAGACATATTGATTAAAGTCTTAATTGATTCTTTCAGTTTTGATCTTTCAAACTTGTCATATAAAACTGAATAAGGAGCAATGTTGTTTTTTAAACTAGTGTTCTTAAACTTCTAAGGTCAGAAAGTAAAGAACGATTTATTTAAATATGTACATACTATGAAATGTATCAACATTGCAATTTATCGGAAAAAAAATTGCATCAATCAAATTCCTTTAATGCAGTTTTTCAAGAGTTGCTTCTTTTAAATATATTTAAATTTAGAATGTAAAGCAATTTTATTATAGAGTATTTTTAAAAACACATAGAATGGAAAATTATCAATAATCACTTTTTCTATCTTTTGCAAATTTTGATTATTCCAAGTATAGATGAAAAATATGTAAAATGGAATAGTAAGTGCAATTTTTCAAAACCAGTGATAGAATTTCTTTGGAAAAACAATTGTTTTTATTTAGGAAAAAAAAAAAAAAACAACTTGATGACAACATGGTGCATCGGTGCAAAACCAGCTCAATGCTTTTCCTACCTCTGCACCTGTGGACATAGTAATGAATTTTTCAGTCTTACCTGTGTTACAAATAAAAAAACAGGCAAACTATTCATCTTTATCACTTAGGATGGATTTTGATACAATAACCACAACAAAGGACTAAAATATAGCAACATTCATGAAGATGTTACAGGACTAGGAATGTTTCTATTGACTAGATTTCAATTAGTGATGACAGTAAGGTTGATTTTATAACTAAATATGACAATTTCATTTAGCCAGTATGTGGGTCATTTTAAGAGCTCTGAAAAATTATTTATTATCGTCATCATTATCATCTTCATCATTATTATCAACATTATTAACTTATAATAGCTTGGTTTGTGAATGAAGGTCTTGGGACATGGACATTATTGGTGTGATGGTTAATTTTATGTGTCAACTTGGCTAGTCTGTGGTACCCAATTGTTTGACTAAACACTAGTCTGTCTGATGTTATAAGGTAGTTACAGGTGACTAAATCAATTGGCCTTATGCGTAATTGTTGGAATTGTGTGTCAACTTGGCTGGACCACAATTCTGTGTGGTTTAAGCAATTGTGATGTGGGTTGTTCCCATGATGGGATCAAATGTATATGTTTTGAACAGCCAATCCATCGAAAGGGAGTTTCCCTAGATGTGTGGCCTGCTTCCAGCATATTTATGGACATCCTGGGGAAAGAGACATTCTTCTGTGGATCGGGATTCTGTTGTGCTGTCTACAACTGTCCATGAGCAAACAATCCACCATTTGACCTGGAGATTCTGGATTCATCATTCGTTGGAGTCAACATCTAGTATACTCTCTGTCAACCTTGAACTAGTCAGTCCCTGCAGCTGTGTGAATCAGGAAAAGCCTCCAGCTTGACATTTGATCCAAGAACTTTGGACTTGTCAGCTTCTATAAGTGTGTGAGCCATTTTCCTAAGATAAATTTCTCTCTTTATATAAGATATAAAAATTCATCTCTTTATATTTTTCTCTCTTTATATAAAAATATATTATTCTCTCTTTTTATATAAGCTTTACTTGTTTTGCTTCTGTAGACAACCCTGTCTAACACACTTACGCAAAGCAGATTGCCTTCTATAATATGAGTGGGCAACGACCAATCATTTGAAGTCCTAAATGCAAAATGGGAGTTTCTCTAGTGTGTGTTACACCTGGGAATATAAACAATTATTTTCAAAGAACTCTTTCACTCTTTGTTCTTCTTCACCTCTGATCTATGAATTTAGGGACATAAAACTTCATGAATCTCCAATCTGTCACCTGACCTAGAGAGTTTGGATGTGGAGCCCCTGTAATCATGTGAGTCAATTCCTTAAAGTGAAACTATCTATCATCTTTGTCTCTCTTTCTGTCTCTTCTTGTCTGTCTCTCTCTCTCTCTCTCTAACATCTCACTGCTTCTGTTTCTCTAGAGATCCCTGACTAAGACCATGGGCTAGGATAAGATGAAGATTATGAAGTGAAAGTGCTTTAAATTCCATTCAAGGAAGTGATATAGAAGCTCGAAGTGAAAGTGCTTTAAATTCCATTCAAGGAAGTGATATAGAAGCTCAATGGTGAAAGGGAAGGGAAGGAGAAATAGAGCATAACAACAGGTTGAAGATCACCAGGGCTGTGGGGAAAACAAGGTACATTACAGATACCCTCAGGTGGGAATTACTAACATTAGATAGAAATCATGATTTATATTTAATTTAAAATTATCTTCTATTTTATGCTGTGCAGCAATGCTGCTCTTTCCACTGTGCTGAATTGTACACAAAATCCATTATAAAGAACATTATTGTATGAGGTTACCTTGAGGATATTAATGAAAATAATTTCTGCTGGATTATGTACTTAAAAAAACAGGGAAGGGAGTGCTCAGAAAATGTGAGAAATTACTGTGATGAAGAATTTAGTAGAAGTAGAAGATAATTGTTGTTGTTCAGTGACATCAAGTAATCTCTGACTCATAGTGACCCTATATGCACAGCAGAATGAAACACTGCACGGTCCTGAGCCAGATCCACAACTCTTGCTGTACTTGAGCCCATCACTGCTGCCATCATGTCAGTCCACCTCATTGAGGGCCTTCCCCTCTTTTATCGACCCTCCACCTTACCAAACATGAAATCCTTATCCAGGGAATGGTCCCTTCTGACATGACCAAAGTATGTGAGACAAAGTCTGGCCATTCTGGCTTCCAAAGAGCATTCTGGCTGCACTTCCTCCAGGACAGACCTCTTAGCTCTTTTAGCAGTCCATGGTACTTTCAGCCTTCTTCGCCAACACCACAGTTCAAAAGCATCAACACTTGCTCAGTCTTCCTTATTTCTTGTCCAGCTCTCACATGCATATGATGCAACTGAAAATACCATGGCTTGTGTCAGGTGCACCTTAGTCCTCAAGGAGACATCTTTTCTCTTCAGCACTTGAAAGAGGTTCTTTGCAGCCGATGTACCCACTTCTACACATCGTTGATGTCCTGACTGCTGCTTCCATTGGTGTCGATTGTAGAATTAAACAACGTGAAGTCTTTGACAATTTCAATCTTTTCTCCATTTATCATAATGCTGCTTATAGGTCCTGTTGTGAGGATTTTGGGTTTTCTTTATATTGAGATATAATCCATACTGGAAAGTGTATTTTTCAATCTTCATCAGTAAGTACTTCAAGTCATCCTTACTTTCTGCAAGCAAGGTTGTGTCATCAACGTATCACAGATTGTTAATGATTCTTCCTCCAATCCGGATACCTCATTCTTCTTCATATAGTCCAGCTTCTTGGCTTATTTGTTCAGCATACAGATTGAATAAGTATGGGAAAAGGATACAACCCTGACACATTCCTTTCTTGATTTTAAACCATGTAGTGTTCCCTTTTTCTGTTTGAATGACAGCCTCCTGGTCTATGTACAAGTTCCTCATGAGTACAATTAAGTATTCTGGAATTCCCATTCTTCTCAATGTTATGCACAATTTGTTATGATTCACACAATCAAATGTTTTTGCATAGTCAATAAAACATAAGTAAACATCTTTCTGGTATTTTTTTGCTTTGAGCCAAGATCCATCTGACATCAGCAATGATATCCCTCGTTCCATGTCTTCTTCTGAAACCAGCTTGTATTTCTGGAAGTTCTCTGTCGATACACTGGTGCAACCATTTTTGAATTATTTTTAATAAGATTTTACTTGCATGTGATATTAATGATATTGTTCAATAATTTCCATATTCTTTGGGATCACCTTTCATAGAAGATAATAGTAAGACATAAAACTAGACAGGTAAAAGCACCAAATTTTGCAATATGTATTATGTACTGTATTCAGAAGATCAAAGGTATATGCATGTGCTCATTTTTGCAAGTAATAACAACACATTCTGATGAATTACAAAAAAATAATTTCTTAGCTTTAATTTATAATACATTACAAATTGGTTAAATCAATAGTTATAATTCACATAAACATAAAACTCATTGAAGTCCTTAATAAATTTTAAGAATGTAAATAATTCTGCAGACAAGAAAAAATTAGAACCTCTGTTTTAAGAAAGCATATATTGCTGCATTTCTTTGTTACTTTTGCTCCTAGCACAGTTTCAAGTACTCATATTAGTTATAAATTCTAATAAAATATGATTTCTATTTTACTAAGAAGGACTCTGGTAGCATAGTGCCTAAGGTACTTGACTGCTAACCAGAAGGCTGGTGGTTCAAACCCACCAGCCACTCCTCGGAAGGAAGTTTGGGAAATCCTACTTCTGTAGTGATACTGCCTCGGAAACCCAAGGAGGGGTCACTATGAGTCGGGTTTGACTCGACGGCACATAACAACAACAACAACTACATTTTACTAAGAAATCTGGGGAGTAGAAAATTGAGAATTGTCTATCATACCCAAGCAACTTTGCAGACTAGCTGTGCTAATGAACACATTTAACACAGTGTTCTACTTCTTCTCAGGTTCCTTGTGCACCTTCTTACAAAAAACAAGGATGTTCATTACCTAACCCAAAGGTAGGTTGTTGTTATTGTTAGGCACCGTTCAGTCATCTCTGACTCATAGTGACCCTATGCACACTGGAATGAAACACCGCCCTGTCCTGTGTCAGCTTTGCAATCCTTGCTATAAGTGAATGCATCATTGCAGCCACTGTGTCAATCCATCTCCTTGGAGGCCTTCCCCTTTTTTGTTGACCCTCCAGTTTGCAAAGGCAAAAGCCTCTCTGTAACAATAGAAATAAGAAACAAAAGTATGTAAACTTAAAATTATGCTAGTAATGAATGTTCTAGTCTTCTTTCTTACATAGAAATTAACTTGCATCCAGTGGTCATAAATTCATTAATTTTGTTTCTTGCATTTTTAATTACCTAAAACCGACATACTACAAAGTGTAATTACTGATGAAGTAAAACATTTGCCAGAATAATGACTCAATTTTGTTTAGTAGAAAATGACATTTTTCAGAATCTTAAATAATATATAGATGTAATGCTAACTTATTTTATCTGTAAAGCTGCAAAAGTGGAGGAAAAAGGAACTCAAGTAGAATAAAATGTATGTTTATATTATACTTAATACTGATAAGTCAGAGAAAAGACTTAGCTATTTCACCTCCTCACACCACATGATCCTGATATTTTGCTAAGGAATTAGCATTTTAACTCATGTAATATATTTTGGTGCATGTCATGTTACAGAAATATAGCTAAAGATTTTCCTGAATGTTTAACAGTTGCTAATAAATAATTTATCCAATAATATATTACATCTATTCTAATTGGAAAGGCTAGTTTTATTATATAATGCATTGAAATGAATACTTAGGTTTTTGAAAAAAAAGTTAACATTCTTTCAAGTTTTACTAACTCTTTAGTATCTAACATAAGTAGAATATAAAGATAAAGACAGAGAAAAAAGATAGATCAAGAGAGAAAGAAAAAATAAGGAAAATTCAGATAAGGATGTCCAAGAAAATATTAACAAATTAAAGTTCATTAACAAATAAATTTGGAGTAAGTAAACTTACTACAAAATGTACCAAACACAAGATCAGATTCTTACATGTCTTAAAATAAAAGATAGAAGAACTTGTTGAAGAGTGTTAAGTAAGGACAAAGCTCACAGCATATTCATCCACAGTGCCTTTGGAAAATTAGATATTTTTTCCCAAGTCCTGAATGTGTAGAATCTGAAAGGAAAATTTAATTATGGAACTAATTATTATAATAAATTCACATAAGGCACCTACTCTATGCGAAGAGTTGTACTAGAACCTGAAACAGGAAGTAATATAATAGATAAGCTCATTTTCTTTTGAAACTTATATTCCACTAGAAAGTAATACACAAGTAATTGTCAATGTGATGAATGTTTTAGAGTAGAAATGTTGAGTGCTTCAAGAAGAAATGATGGCAGACCTAAACAAGATTTTGAGCCAGGCATCATGAAATGTCAAGAACTAAAGAACAGGTCAAAGAAACAAAACAATGGAGTGGTAAAAGGAAGTTCAGTATGGAAAGACAAGAAAATATGAGGTGAGTGCCTTATAATAAATCTACAATTTGATTTCACTAGTACTGTATTCACCAAACAAACATTCATTACCTGACACGCTGTGTATGTATGTGTGTGCACTGATTATTTTCTGTCCTCAGATGTAAGCTCCAAGACAACACAAAATTTGCATATATTAACTGGTGCTGAATACTCAGCACTAGAATGGTATCTGGCACATAATGAATATTCAGTACATCTGTGCTGAATGAGTGAATGGAGAAAGAAATTGAAGGAGCATTGTTGGGATAG
This sequence comes from Orycteropus afer afer, assembly GCF_000298275.1. Classification (NCBI taxonomy): domain Eukaryota; kingdom Metazoa; phylum Chordata; class Mammalia; order Tubulidentata; family Orycteropodidae; genus Orycteropus; species Orycteropus afer. The sequence goes on from NW_006922140.1 coordinate 127,571, forward strand.
ATCAATTTTATATTTTAAATTTTTTAATTATAAGTAGAATCATTTTTGTACCAAACAGTTCTGAAAAAAAGAAAAACATAATAGAAGAGAGTGGCTTAAGATGGTGAAAAACATAAGGGCACATCATATGCTGTTGTTCTTAACTCACTTACCTTTTGTTGGAGTTTCAAAGCTCAAGTGAAGTATATGTTCCTGTAGAGATTTTTCTTTGCAGCAGACACCAGAACTAGCCTGCCCCTCCCTAGTCACCTTGCTTTCTCATTCAGGCATATGTCTCCATGGGACCTTATGCCATCCAGCATGTCCCTGGGCTACACACTTTAAGTATGTGTATAAATTTGCTGACAGACTTTTTTGTGTTCCCTAATTGTAGTTATTTGAGAATAGAAAGAGGCTCTTTTGTCTTTGAGCCTCAGAACCTTGTATTACACCAGGAAAATACACAGTGTTGAATCAATATTTGATGAGTCAATCAATGATTGAGAACTGGTTCTGAAACTTCTTTTAGTTTTTGTTCAAGTTAAACTTAACTTGAACTTATGTTTTGGAAAAAATGCACTTTTCCTGTATGGATTTCTAACCCTTCTCCTATCTCAATTTCCTATCCACTCTGCATGGATGGTCTTGCTAAACATTTTGATTTTTAAAATGAATTTCTATTTTGAAATCGTAACTTTGTTTTTGTTTTACACCATTTTCCCAAACTAAATCAAAGGGAAAAAGCGCTAGCCTTATAAAACTTTGTGCTCATAGGGAAAGTAAGGATTTTGCCTAATGAATGTTCTGGCTGACCTAAGCAGGCACAATTTCATTGCACTTTTTCACTGATCAATTTCCCAATATTTTTCACTATGAAAGAGCTTGGTCTGCCTATATTGCATCTTTTTCTTTCTTTACTGACCTTTTGATACATCACTGTGTTTGTCTTTATAGATCCATACTCACTTACTCATGAAAGCTATTCTGTGTATTAGTACAGTAAGCTACAGCACCCACTGCCAAAGAGTCAATTCTGACTCATAGCAACATTATGGATAAGCTAGAGTTGCCTCCCTAGGGTTTCCAAAGGGGTGATCTTTATTAAAGGAGACTGCCACATCATTCTTTCACAGGGTGACTTGTTGCTTATAATCACTGACCTTTGAGTTCACAGCTGAGTGTTTTAACCACTCCATCACTGGGCTCCTTGTGTATCAAGTAACAGAGTATTATTCCTTTACATAATTTTGCTCATATCATATCTCTGTTAGTAAAATGTAACCAATCGATACAGAAAAATAAGTATGAAGCTGACAATTAAAAAAAAAAAAAACTCAGTGCCATCAAGTTGATTACAACTCACAGTGACTCCCATTGGGTTTCTGAGGCTGTTACAGGGAGCAGCTGTTTTGTTTGAACTGCTGATCTTTTGGTTAGCAGCTAAATGTTGTGGTTGTTATGTGCCATAGAGTCGGACCGGACTCATAGCGACCCCTTCTTGGGTTTCCAAGGTGGTATCACTACAGAAGTAGATTGCCCAACCTTCCTTCCCAGGGGTGGCTGGTGGGTTTGAACCTCCAGCCTTCTGGTTAGCAGTCAAGTGGCTTAGGCACAGCTAAATAGTAGTTAATAAATGTGGCCCGTGATGTTACTTGACTCATCTCCTGAACTTTGTTTTGGTGTTGAAAAGCTGACATACTATATGATTTCTTAAATATTGTAATTGTGTGTATACATATATATATATATATATATCACACATATATATATATATAGTGAGAGAGAGATTTATCTCAAAGAAATGGCTCACATACACAGTTGCAGAGGTTGACAAGTCCCAAGTTTGTTGGT
>NW_006922140.1:129500-133031 GCF_000298275.1 Orycteropus afer afer
ACACACACACACACACACACACACACATATGTATATGTATATATGTATATATATGGTCTAAGGTGTGCCTGGGCCAAGCCATGGTATTTTTATACCATATATATAACATAGTAGCTCTGGTAGTGTAGTGCCTAAGGCACTTGACTACCAGAAGGCTGGTGGTTCAAACCCACCAGCCACTCCTCAGAAGGAAGGTTGAGAAATCTACTTCCATAATGATATTGCCTGATAGCTCCAAGGTGGGGTCACTATGAGTTGAATCCCACTCGAAGGCTGTGCAAAGTCCAGTATTTACAATTTCATCACAATTTTATCTTGGTATCTGCAATCTATGGACTGTATAATAACTAACCACCACAAATCCATCACTTGTCTGTAAATTTGTTGTACTGTAGTGATTTCTGTGTAGCTATGATGCTGAAAACTATGCCATCTGCATTTCAAATAGGAAAAAGAAAGAAATACTATGTAAAATATAGGTGTATAAATATATAAATCACACAATGAAAGGGGAAGCTGAGATGATACTACACTTTCTGTTTCTGCTATCTGACATAAGACCACACATAGATTTTATAACTTCACTATCCAATCCGTGTTTCTTTTGTTTTTAACTAACACCTCAGTTAGTATTCAGTGCTATACTTGATGAGGGGATTGAGTTTTGATTCTGAAGTATTGTAGTAGTATTGCCCTTTCAAGGCAGATTTGTTCATTATTCTAGCAATTCATGGTACATTCAATATTCTTAACCAACTCCATAATTTAAATGCACTAGTTGTTCAATCTTCTTATTCATTATTCAGCTTTCATATGGATGTTAGGCGATTAAAAATACCATGGCTTGGCCCAGGCACACCTTAGACCTGAAGGTGACATTTTCTTTCTTAATGCTTTAAAACAATATGTTCCAGAAAATGCTCAGTGATATGCATCATTTCATTTCTTGACTGCTGCTTCAGTGGACATTGATAAACGTTAGATTCAAATAAAATAAAATCATTGACAACTTCATTACTTTCTCCATTTATCAGACGGTCCAGTTGTGAAGATTTCATTTTCTTTATGTTGAAATGTATTCCAACTAAAGACTATATTCTTTGATCTTCATCACTAAGTGTTTCAAGTCATATTTGCTTTCAGCAAGCACAGTTGTGACATCTGCATATTACAAGTTGTTAATGAGTCTTCCTTCAATCTTGATGCCACAGTTCTTCTTCACATAGTCCACCTTTTCAAATTATTTACTCAGGAAATAGATTAAGTATGCCCAAAGGATACAAGCCTGGCAAACCTTTCATATTTGAAACCTCTCAGTGTCCCCATGTTTTGTTTGAATGACTGCCTTTTAGTGTATACAGAATTGTGTTCTTCAGGAACTCAACTAAATGTTTTGGAATTCTCATTCTTCACAATGTTATCCATGATTTGTTAGATTCACATACTAGAGGGTCTTTTTGTCATCAATAAAATACAAGGAAACGTCTTTCTGATATTTTCTCCTTTTAGCCAAGATCCATGTGACATTCTCAGTAATATTCCTCATTCCATTTCCTCTTCTGAATCTGACTCAAATTTCTATCTGTTCCTGAAAATGTGCTGCTACAACCATTTTTGTATTTTTAGCAGAATTTTTTCTTGCATGTGATATTAATGATACTGTTCAATAATCTCTGCATTATGTTAGATCAGTTTTTTCTTTGGGTGGGCAAATATATAGATCTTCCAGTGAGCTGGCCAATTATCTGTGTTTCAATTTTCTTGGAATAGATGAGTCAGTTCTCCCAGGGTTTCACACATTTGTTGAAGCATCTCAGTTGGTATTTCATCAATTCCCAGAGCCTGTGCTTTTGCCAGAGACATCTTCCTTTAGTATCATCGATTATTGATCATATACTATGTTTTGAAAGAGCTGAACATTGACCAACTCTTTTTGGTACAGCGACTCTTTCTTTGTATTCTTCCCTCTTCTTTTGATTCTTCCTGTGTCAGTCAACATTTTCCCCACAGAATCTTTAAAATTGCAACCCAAACCTTGAATTTTTTCTTCAGTCTCTCACCTTGAGAAATACTGAATATATTTTTCTCTTTTAATGTTTTAATTTCAGGACTTCACACACTTCATTTGTAATATTTTATTTTGTCGGCTTGAGCTATCTTTTGATATCTTCTGTTCTGATCTTTTACTTCATAAATTCTCCTGTTCACTTGAGCTACTCTGAGCTCAGAAGGAAATTTCAGAGTCTCTTGTGACATCTATTTTAGTCTTTTGTTGTCCCTGTCCTTTTATTGACCTTTTTTCCCCCTCATGTTTGATGTTCTTTATGTCTTTCCACAACTCGTCTGGCCTTAGTTCCTTAGTGTTAAATTAATCACATCTATTCCTAAGATGGTCTCGAAATTCAGGTAGGGTGCTCAAAGTTGTACTTTGGCTCTCATGAACTTGTTTAAATTTCCTTCAGCTTCAACTTGAACTTGCATAGAAACAATTAATGCTGTCCCACAGCTGATCCTCGGCCATGTTCTGATTGATGATTTTGAGTTTTCCAAATGACTCTTTATAGATGCTGTTTGTTTGATTCTTGTGTATTCCATCTGGCAAGGTTCAATGCCTACAGCCATTATTCATGATGTTGAAAAGAGGTATTTCTGATGAATAAGGTGTAGTTATAGCAAAACTTTATCAAATAATGCAACGTTTTTATCACCAATGCCATATCTTCCAACTTCTTATTTTATATTTTTGCTCCTAATTTTTTCAGTGATATCCCCAGTAACTATCAATGCATGTTGATTGCATATTTGATTAATTTTATACCTCAGAAGTGGGCCAAAGTCTTCAATTTCTTCATCTTTGGCATTAGTGGTTGTTGTATAAATTTGAATAGCAATTGTATTAACCGGTCTTTTTTCTTTCTTATTGTTGTTATTGTTGTTATGTGCCATCGAGTCAGACCTGACTCATAGCGACACCTCCTTGGGTTTCCGAGGCAGTATCACTATGGAAGTAGATTGCCCCATCTTCCTTCCAAGGAGTAGCTAGTGGGCTTGAACTGCCAGGCTTCTGGTTAGTAGTCAAGTGCCTTAGGCACTACGCAACCAGAGCTCCGGTCTTCCTTGTAGGCATATGGATATTACGCTATCATTGACAATATTTTACTGTACGATACAACTTGATTTTTTTTTTTTAACAATGAATGTCATTTAATTCCTCTTTACTTCATCTTTTCCAGAATGGTAGATCTCTGATTCAAAATCACAAATACCAGTCCATCTTAACTCACTAACAATGCCTCAGATATCAATCTTCAAGCATTACATTTCATTTTTGATACCTTATAACTTTTCTTTTTTTTTATCTATACATTCCTTTATGCTAATACACTGAGTTGGATACAAACACTTGACAGTTTGAAAACCTGTCCCCATATACTATCTCTTCTAATTTTTTTTTTTTTTAATTTTATTTTGATTTGGGTGAAGATTTACAGAGTAAATTCACTTTTCATACAGCAGTTCACATATACTTTG
>NW_006922140.1:138240-144415 GCF_000298275.1 Orycteropus afer afer
CCTCCGGACTGGCAAAAGTCCACAGCTCAGCCTACCTTTCTCTTCACCTTCTCCATTTGTTCCCCAGCCACCTTGCACAGCCCGTGCAGTCCCTGGCTAGCCGGGTGATTTTTAGGTTAATTCTTAGGTCCCCCCACCACAGGAATCTGCGAGATCGCTGTCTCTTTAAAAATAGTCAAGCCGCTTTTTAAACCTAAAAAATGGTGGCGCCCTCCAGACCAGCAAAAGTTCACAGCTCAGCCCACCCTTCTCTTCACCTTCTCTGCTTGTTCCCCAGCCACGGTGCACACTCCGCGCAGTCCCTGGCTAGCCGATTGATTTTTAGGTTAATTCTTAGGTCCTACCACCAGTCGGGGATTTCCGAGCTGCCTGTACTGTCAGGGTCACTCTCTTAGCTGTTAGACCGCAGCTCCATATGTCTCCTTTTCTTGGTATTTTCACGCAAATTCTTCTGCAAATTGGGGTTTAGTCCAATTCGTATCCTTCCCTTCAAGGCTCAGGGGTCCACAATTATCTTCTGTGTCTGTGTTAATTGGTTTCCCTTTTCTTTGTTGAAGAGGATATGTGCAATCCTTCTGCCTAGTCCGCCATCTTGCCGGAACTCCCTTATAACTTTTCTTGATTCACATTTTGTACACTTCACATGTCAATTAATAACGAATGTTTGCAGCTGTTTCTTTTCATTTTGAATCACAATACATGAGCAAAAGTAGATTCTTAAAGCTTTAATCTATCCAAGCCATTAACTTTGATACTGCTTTGAAGAAGCAGGTCTTTCCTAGTCACATTTTTAGTACCTTGTAACCCTAGTTGCTCATCTTCTGACACTATATCAAACAACATTCCACTACTTTCTATAAGGTTTTCATTGGCTTATTTATTTATTTTCTTGGAAGTAGATCACAAGTTACTTCTTCTTAGGCTGCCTTAGTCTGGAAGCTCCCCTGAAAACTGTCCACCATAGGTAGCCCAGCTGGTATATGAAATACTGATGCCATAACTTCCAGTATCACAGCAACACAGAAGCCACAGCAGTACTACAAAATTGACTGACATATTGTGGTAATAAATATTACCTATTAACTTATTGATGCTACTGGAGGGAAGGAGAGAAAGAGATAGAGAGGCAGGAAAAGAGAGACAGAGAAAGATAAAGAGAGGAGAAAGAGGAAAACAAGAAAGAAAATTCTTTAAGCAGGTGAAATAGTGAAAGAAAGAAAAGAGAATTTGGGGTTTTGGCAAATAGATTAATATTTATGCAAGGGGATCATAATTTTTTTTTGTCCAATTGGTTTTATAAATCCTTTAAACATCAAAGGGTTGCTAATTAAATTTTATTAAATGATCAGTGTATGAAAATATCTATACCGATTTACTACTTGTTGCTGTTGTTATGTGCCATCGAGTCGGACCTGACTCATAGCGAACCCACCCTGGGTTTCCGAAGCAGGTTCGCTATGAAGTCGATTGCCCAACCATCCTTCCAAGGAGTGGCTGGTGGGTTTGAACCACCAAACTTCTGGTTAGAAGTCAACTGCCTTAGGCACTATGCTTCCAGAGGCTGGTAAATAATAGAAGACATAGCCAATAATAGATGTTGAAATAATATTTTCCAATTGGGAAGAAAGTCTGTCATTGTTGTTAGGTGCCACTGAGTTGACTCCACCTCACTAACCCTATGTACAACAGAATGAAACACTGCCAGATAATGTGTCATCCTCACAATCCTCACTGAGGATCACTGAGGATAATTGAGCCCATCATTGTAGCCACTATATCAACCCATATCCTTGAGAGTCTTCTCCTTTCACTGACCTTCTGCTTAACCAAGTATGGTATCCTTTCCCAGGGAATTGTCTCTTCTGGCAACATGACCAAAGTAGCTGAGAAGAAGGTTGGCAATTCTCACTTCCAAGGAACATTCTGGATGCACTTCTTCCAGGACAGATTTTTTTGTTCTTCCAGCAATCCATGTTATTTTCAGTATTCTTCATCAACACCTTAATTCAAAGGCATCAACCATTCTTTGATCTCCTTATTCATTGTCCAGCTTCCACATGCATATGAGGTGATTGAAAATGCCATAGCTTGTGTTACACATAGCTTAGTCTTCAAATAAGTGGATGAAATCTGTCTTCTTCTGAGTCTGTCTTAGTTTGAAAGTGCCACTGAAATCTGTCCAACATGGGTTACCCTTCTGGTATCTGAAATATGAGTGACATAAACTTCAGCCTTACAGCAATATTCAAGCCACCACAGTACAATAAACTGACAGATGAATACTGGAAAGAAAGGCTAGATACTAGAAAATACTTGAGGACCTACTTACTATATAAGCATGTCGGAAGTATTGATAGGATATCTGGGAAACTCTTTGAGTTTTCTTGGAATAGATGAGTCATTTATCCCAGGGTTTCCATTCCTTGGAAGTGTGAGTGGCCAGACTTTGTCTCACCTACTTTGGTCATGTTGTCAGAAGGGGCCATTCACTGGAAAAAGATTGGTATTTATTAGAGCACTGGTAGTGCCGTTAACCAAAAAGTCTACACTTGGCACTCACCAGACATTCCAGCAAAAAAAAAAAAAAAAAGATAACAGTCTGCTTCTATACAGATTTGTTGTTGTTGTTGATAGGTGCTGTCAAGTCATCTCTGACACATAGTGACCCCCTGCACAGCTGAACAAAACACCACATGGTCCTGAGCCAGCTCCCTGTCCTTGCTATACTTGAGCCCACCGCTTCAGACACTGTCTCAATCCATCTCATTGAGGGCCTTCCCCTCTTTCCTCAACCTTCCCACCTTGCCACGCATGACATCCTTCTCCAGTGAACGGTCCCTTCGGACAACATGAACAAAGTAGGTGAGATGAAGTCTGGCCATTCTCACTTCCCAGGAGCATTCTGGCTGCACTTCCTCCAGGACAGATCTGTTAGTTCTGTTTGCAGTCCATTGTATTTTCAGCATTCTTTGCCAAAACCACAACTCAAAAGCATGGACTCTTCTTCGGTCTTCCTTATTCATTGTCCTATAAAGATTTATAGCCTTGGAAATCCTATGGGGGCAGGTCTAATCTGCCCTATAAGGGTAGCTATGAGTCAGAATTGATTCAGTGGCAGTAGGTTTGGCTCTCTCTCTCTGTCTCTCTCTCTATATATATACATATACATATATATTTAAGGATCTCTCATGGCACAGTGCCTAAGACATCTGACTGCTAACCAGAAGGTTGGTGGTTCAAACTCTCCAGCCACTCCATTGGAGAAAGATGGGACAATCTACTTCTGTAAATATTATGCAATGGGGTTCACTGTGAGTCTGAATCAACTTGATGGAAGTGGGTTTAGTTTTGGATTTTGGTTTATATTAATTTTCCTGACTGAGACTAACAGATATATTATACATGTATAAGCCTAGGACAGATGTGAAAATGACTTGACTGTAGTTTAGTAGTATTTGAGAATTTACAAAATTCAGTCTTAAATCTCATAAATAAATAAAGAGACATTGAATTAATGAGTCCTTCAAACCTTGTGAAGGCCATTAAAACTATGTCATTTAACAATTAGCTTACTAGACAATACTATTAATTTTTAATTATTTAATTTATTAAATCTATGTTGAATGTGTGCTGTGTATAAGTCAGAATAGAAATATTTTCTATTAAGACATAACCACTATAAATAAGTGTAATTCCAACCTTTCTTCCTAACTATGTTGTATATAAATTCTATAAACCAAAGAAGTTTAAGTGATACTCCAAATGAGATAAAGAAGCTCATTAACAATATTTTCACTTAACATCATAAGAAGTCTTACTTTTTGTATTCCTTTGTTTTCCAAAATTCCTAATACTTTGAAGAGTCACTGTAAAGTATTAACTAAAATTGTGTATTATTGATTATTAATGGGTAGGCTATCTTCCAACCCTTACAAGAAGAATAAGATAATGGCGGCAAGAGCAGAGCTAACTTCCAGCATCAAAAAGAAAATTCTCTAATTTAAGGGCATTGATAGCCTCAGTTAGCTGAAATTACTAACAATAACAGCTAATAGGTATTGGATACTTAGTACATGCTACATGCTTTTTAGGGAATGACCATATTTCATTCTCAAAATTACCCTATACATTGCATACAATATGTTTGGCAATTTACAGAATAAGGAACTGAATCTTTCACAAGTGAAATCACTTGCTAAAGGGCATCCACCTTAGTGAGTGGTGGTTTCTGGACTTCCTGACAGCACTATTAGCTGCAACATACCGCTTGCTTATTTCACCATAATGTATTATATAAAGGCATGCTCACTAAGCTTTGGCAACATATTTTGATCAACCAAAAACAAAACCCAACTCACTGAGTTGGACTGAGTCAGATCCAACTCATAGCAACCCCTCTTTGGGTTTCTGAGGTGATATCACTATAGAAGTAGATTGCCCATTACTCTTTCTGAGAAGTGGCAGTTTGAACCACCAGCCTTCTGGTTAGCAGTCAAATGCCTTAGGCAATATGTCACCATCTCCATTTCTGCATGAAAACTTTTATAGATTTTATTATTTAGTTACAACACATATAGAACTTTGGAAGACAACAGAATTCTAAAGATAATCATTTAGCTTTGTTTACAAGATGGGAAATTTACAAAGGCCTTACTAAGGCATTTGAGTTTTTCATTTTGTCCTGTATATATAGTGCATATCATGGGTGTTTTGGTTATAATATGGTGTGTTTGAATTCTGTGTATTAAAACATGTTGTTGCTGTTATTATTATTTGCTGTGGAGTCTGATCGACTCATAGCAACCCCTCCTTGTGTTTCTGAGGCAGTATCACTATGGAAGTAGATTGCCCAAACTTCCTTCCAAGGAGTGGCTGGTGGGCATATAGATGGAAATATCCATGTACTTAGTTAAGAACTCTACATAGCTTCATAAGGACTAAGCAAAAGTAACACATCCTAAGAAGTTCTAGAAGAGATAACATTTGAAAATAAAGATATAAAGGACAGACTAGGATAGACTGAGGATAGATCCTAACTTTGTGAAATTGGATAAATTACTTAAGCTCTCGATGCCTTATTTTCCTCATCTGTAAAAAGATGTGATAATTGCCTGCTATATAGGATTTTGAGGATTAAATGTGTTAACATGTTTAAAGTGCTTACTTGCTTTCACATAACACTGTGTCCTTGCTGTTATTAACAGATGTATTTTGGCTATTTAAGAAATCATAATTTCTTTACTACCCACTGTTTGACCCAAATTATTAATATACCTCAAAGCAAATTACTTAAATACCAATAAGTAGAAAGAGGATGTGTCTCAGGGTCATTTGGGGAACCTGAATTGAAGTTATGGTAGACGAACAGAAAGGTAAGGTTTGAGATAATTGACTATGGTAGAAAAAAAAAATCAATATTGATGCAGAAGAGCTCTCTGAAGCACTTAGGTATGAACTCAAGTGAAAACCTTTTTTTATGACTTCATGTCATGCTGTGATATTCATGTTAAGGGCTATACACACTTTTCAATGAGATCTAACCTCTAAATCATTCTGTTACTGTACTATAGTCACACAGATTTTCCTGCTAAACCTACAAGTTTATAACTTATCTTTGACCTTTATAACACAGTGATAATGGGGTCAATTCTTCATAACAGGAAATGTTTTTAAGTCTTTTCAATAGATGTCAATCTAGTCAATTTTATACCTCTTGGAAGTCTACAAAAATTGATAACTCTCTTTCTCATATACTGAAATTCATAGAAATCATACAATGAAGTTAAATGAAAGAGTGAGACATGATAATTATGGGAAAATAGAATAAGTTTTAGCCTTTGTAAAAATCACTGTTGATATTTAATTTAAATACCATCACTCTGGCACAACAAAAGTTTAGATCATTATTTAATCACAGAAATAATAAATTTTTATACATTTTCCATTAAATTTAGTCGTATTTAATAAGAATTGCCAACAAAAGTTATTTCAATAGACATACAGAGAATACAAAATAAAATAGCTAAGATACTCATTGATTTTTAAAAAAAAAAAAAAACTTCTATTTTTTTATGGTTTTGCCTGATAAAATGTTTAAGTAGCACAAAATTAACTTAATAAACTGTTCACCATTCATTTATCTTTCATTAATTTTGATATTAACAAATTACTTATA
>NW_006922140.1:145925-151369 GCF_000298275.1 Orycteropus afer afer
ATAAGATATTGAATATAATAATATATATTGAATATATAAATATATTTATATACATAATAAATATGTATTATATATAATACAGTAAAGCTTTTGGGACCTCCATTGGCTGATATGGCATGACTCAAAATGAGCAGAAACAGATGCAAATATCCATTAATAACTGGAACATGGAATATATGAAGTATGATTCTAGGGAAACTGGAAATTGTCAAAAATGAAATGGGATGTAATAATGATCTATATCCTAGGCATTATTTAGGTGAAATGGACTGACTTTGGCCATTTTGAATCAGACAACCATACGGTCTAAAATGTTGGGAATGACAAATTGAATTGGAATGGCGTGGGATTCATTGTCACAAAAACTGTTTCAAGCTCTGTCCTGAAGTCTAATGTAGTCAGTAATAGAATGATATCCATACACCTGCAAGGAAGACCAGTTATCACTACTATTATTCAGATCTATGCACCAACCACCAAAGCCCAAGATGAGGAAACTAAAGATTTCTACCAACTTCTGCTGTCTGAAATTGAATATACATGCATTCAAGATATGTTGATTATCACTGGTAACTGGAATGCAAAAGTTAGAAACAAAGAAGAGTCACTAGTATTTGGAAAATATGGCCTTGGTGATAGAAATAACCCTGGAGATTGCGTGATAGAGTTTTGCAAGACCAAAAACTTATTCATTGCTAATATGTTTTTTCAACAACATAAATGGTGGCTATACATGTGGACTTTGTCAGATGGAGTACACAGGAATCAAATCGACTACATCTGTGAAAAGAGGTGATACAGAAGTTCACTATCTTTGGCCAAAACAAGGCCAGGAGCTGACTGCAAAACAGACAATCAACTGCTCATATACAAGTTCAAGTTGAAGCTGAAGACAATTAAATCAAGTACATGAGAGCCAAAATATGATCCTGATTATATCTCACCTGAATTTAGAGACCATCTAAAGAATAGATTTGATGCAATGAACACCAATGACTGAAAAACAGAGGTATTGTGGGATGACATCAAGAACATCATCCATCAGGAAAGCAATAGGCCATATAAAAGACAGAAAAGGAAGAGGAGACCAAAATGGATGTCAGAAGAGACTCTGACACTTGCCCTTGAGAGGAGAGTAGATAAAGCAAATGGAACAAATGATAAGATAAAAGAGCTGAATAGAAGATTTCAAAGAGCAGCTCGAGTAGACAAAGCCAATTACTATAATGAAATGTGCAAAGACCTGGAGTTAAAAAACCAAAATGAAAGAACAGACTCTGCATTTCTCAAGCTCAAGGAACTGAAGAAAAATTGAAATTTCCAGTTGCAGTATTGAAAGACTCAAGCTTATAGGATGTATAAATTGATGTTACTTCTGTATGGAATACTCTCCCTTCAGATTCTATGGAGCTATTATAACATTAAGCATGTTTTCAATAAAAATTTAGGAAATTCACCTTTGCTTTCCAACTGTTTAGTTTTAATTACTTTTCATTGCTCATTCAAGATGAAGTTAAAGTGATCTCTGTATAAGTAAATGACATAAATACAATGTCATATCTTTATATAAATATGGTACTTAAATATTCTACATATAGAGTAAGAATTCTGTTGCTTTATAATTTCATCTAAGGGATCTAAAAGAAAAGGAAAATGTTTAAATAAGAAATTCTAAAGGGAAATATAATACATACAAATTAAGACTATTAAGTATCCAAAGATTTATTGCTTTATATTAGAAAAGCTTTTAAAAATATTTTTTATTGTGTAATGTGCATGATTTAATAACTAAAACAGAACACATTCAAAATTTTATATGTGCACATGCACATATTATACAATCTATAATATTGATAGGTGAGCTTTGACTTTTCATTTTTATCACAATATGCAACTAAAATCTTCCATATATCTTAGAAAAATCAAAGTTTTATTCCTCTACTTTAATTTTCTTCACTGATTGCTTTCTCACTTCAATGACAAATTCATCTTCCAGTTGCCTTAGGCTGTAATATTCACTTAATTTCCCCTTCCACAAAAAGAACAGTCATTCTATGTGCACTCAGACTTAATAATGTCGATGTATTCATTCCAAAGAGGTTTATTTGCATAAAATTTTCATTTTTAAGACTGGAATGAGTTCATTAGTTCACTTAATCAATCATTCTTTCCCTCCTTCATTCACACATTTACTCAATCATCCACTCATTCAACACATATTAATGAGATTTTTGTGAGAAGACGGCATACAGAGATTAGAATTATATGAAGAAGGGGGACCATGGGAAGTTTATGGGATAAGCACATTTCAAACTGAAGCTATATTAAGTATATAGACACTGATGCAGAAATTAGGAGATGGTCTTGAGGAAGAGAAAGAATTCCAGCTTTTTGGAGGGAAAAAGGAACATCATATGTCATGAGGACTGAAAACCAGTAAAAGCCATATTACTTAGGACATTATAGGCCATGGTGGTGTTGTTGTTATGTGCCATCAAGTTGGACCCGAATCATAGTGACCCCTACTTGGGTTTTTGAGGTGTTATCACTATGGAAGTAGATTGCCCAACCTTCCTTCCAAGGAGTGGCTGGTGGGTTTGAACCGCCAGCCTCTTGGTTAGCAGTCAAGTGCCTTAGGCACTACACTACCAGAGCTCCAAGGCCATGGTGAAGAGTGCAAATCTAGTAGTGACTCATATAGGATGCTGTTGGGAATTCTTGATCAGAAGAAAATATAGTCTGGTCTACATTTTTAATGGATAGCTATGATTACTTTATGAAGAACATAGTGCAGGATGTAGAAATTAAAGGGAGAATAGGAATTAGAATGGTCACATCAAGAACATCTATGCTCAGAAGCCCAAGGAATCACAGTAAATGGGAAGAAGAGCAATGGTCCTAACACAGGAGAAAATTAAAATGTAAATAGTGTATTATTGTTGTTCTTGAAATTGCCTGGCAAAAATACATGAATCTGAAAATAATAATAATGAAAAAAGCAATAGCAAAAAATTGTAATAGTGAATAGTTAGAGAGTACTTACTACATACTAAGAAGAGATGTATATATTAATCTGTTTATTTCTCACAACAACTCTGTAAGACTATTATCTTCACATCACAAAAGAAGAAACCGAAGAAAAGATTAACTAACTAACCTTCTTCAGGTCAGAGATCAAGAAAAATGGAGACAGAATTAGATCCCTGGGAGGTGGTCTCTGAATCTTTGCTCTCAATCACAATACTATACTGCCTCTGTGTATATATATCTGAAATTAAATCTAAAAACAGAATGTCTGTTGTTAGGAGGTAGGACTAGACAGGAAATAAGGGCCAAAAGGGCTAAACTTCTAAAATGCTACAGGAAACAGTAAAACCACAGAAGAGGCTCTAAAAATACTGATGTCAAATGCATGATGATTACTTTCAGTCAGGACCTTCACAATACCTGGGACTCTTTCTGTTTTCCTTTGGTTAGCTTTCTCTCGCACCCCTCAAGACCACCGTTTTAAATACTTTCCTCTCTCCTTATAATATGCTAAGAAGTGAATAAGTATCATTTGCATACTGTAAATTATGAGAGAATTTGAGTTCTGTGGTCTTTGTATTAAACAACAGATTATTTTGAAAGGAGTTCAAGATTAAAGAGTTCAAGATACTGCATTGTAATTCTCTGTGGGATACCCTGGATTCGTGTAGTAAACACATTTTTCTTAATATGTTGTAAGCAAATCTTGATTTTCCACTTCTAGATCACTTCAGGATCTAGGAAAGAATTTAGAGGTTGGGGGTATTGGTGGCGAGAAGGAAAACATAGGTTTTCAAAGTAATGATGACATAATTCAGAGTCTACCCTATACACATTTATTTTCCTTTTTATTGGGATTTGGATGAAAGTTTACAGAACCAATTTGTTTCCTATCCAACAATTCATACGTATTTTGTTTTGTGACATTGACTGCAATCCCCAGAATGTAAAAACATTCTTCCCACTTCCTGTGTTTCCCATTATTGTTTATCCTTATTTTCTATACCTTCCTGAGCTTTATTCCTGGGAAAATGCTGCTTTTGATTTCAAATGTTTGATTGGTCTAAGGAATGTGTTGTTGATGTTAGGCCCGGTGGAGTGATGTCCTACTCATAGCGACCCTATGCACAGAGGAAGGAAACACCGCCCGGTCCCACACCAGCACCATGGTCCTTGAGCCCATCAGCAGTGCAGCCACTGTGTCAGTCCATCTCGTTGAGGGCCTCCCCCTTTTTTGTTGACCCTCCACTTTATCAAGCATGATATCCTTCTCCAGGGATTGGTCCTTCTGACAACATGACCAAAATAGGTGAGACAAAGTCTGGCCATTCTCATTTCCAAGGAGCATTCCGGCTGTACTTCCTCCATGACAGATTTGTTAGTTCTTTTTGAAGTTCATGATACTTTCAGCATTCTTTGCCAAAGGAATGTTACCTCCCTGGTATTATTGTTCACCTCCATAGGGCTGTTCATCTTTTGGCCGTAAATTGAGCCCCAGGAATGAAGTCAAAACACAGATTGAATAAATATGGTAAAAAGATATAACTCTGATAGGTAAATTGTGCCCTAGAACTGAATTCAACTCCAGGTTTGAAGGGTGTCTAAGGGGAGTTGTCTAGGGGTTGCACAGTTTCTATCAGGTGAGTAAGCCTAGTCTTTTGTTTTATGATTTTGAGTTTTGTTACACGTTATTCTTCCAATCTACTCTGGACTCCTATTGTGATCCCTTTAGAGCAGTCAGCAGCATGATCTAGTTCTTCTTGTCGCAAGGTCTGGAGTTCACATGGTCCATTAATCCTGTGGACTAAATTGTTTCCTTGTGTCTTTGATTTTCTACTTTTTTTTTTTTTTGCTTTGGAAGGAGAGAGACAATGGTCCTGAGGTACCAGGCCCAGTATATTTCCTTCAATTTATGTTTTTATTATTAAGAAGTTGTCATGACTTTGCCTTGTGTTGTTGCTGTTGCTATCGTTAGGTGTTATAAAGTCAGTTCTGACTCATAGTGACCCTATATACAATAGAATGAAACACCATCCAGTCCTGCACCATTCTCACAATCGTTGCTATGCTTGATCCTGTGTTCATGGCCACTGTGTCAATCCATCTCATTGAGGGCCTTCCCTTTTACATGGACCCTCTACCCAGAATGAAATATTTCTGCAGGGAGTGGTCCCTTCTAATAACATGAACAAAGTACATGAGATGAAAATGGGATATTCATATTTCTAAGAATTCTGGTGGTATTTCCTCCAAAACAGATTTTTTCATTCCTATAGCAGATTAAGGTACATTCAATATTCTTCATCAAAATCATAATTCAAATGTATAATTGCTTCTAGGGTATTCCTTATTCATTGTCCAGTTATCACATGCATATGAGGCTACTGAAAATATCATGGTTTAGGTCAGGCGCATCT
>NW_006922140.1:154129-154911 GCF_000298275.1 Orycteropus afer afer
CACTGTAGCTCTCACCAAAATCTTTACTTGGCAAAGTATTTTTCAATGTTAACTCAAATACTCCTTCCTCACATATACTTTCTTTACTTCTACTAAGCCATTTAAATTAGGAAGATATCCTCCACACACATTTTAGTACTTTGTACAAACTCTTTTAGAAAAACTACCACACTGTAGATACTTTTTATTATTATTAAATTTTTACTGTGGCTCAGGTAAAAGTTTAGACAGTAAATTCTAACTGCAATTTTGTTGTTGTCATGTGTCATTGAGTCAGCCCCCACTCATAGCAACACCTCCTTGGGTTGACAATGCAGTATCATTAGGGAAGTAGATTGCCAAATCTTCTTTCCAAGGAGTGGCTGGTTTATTTGAACTGCAATCTAGTCAATTTCTATTCATGGTGACTCCCTTTGGGTTTCCAAGGAGGTAAATCTTTATGGAAGTAGATTGTCCAGTCTTCTTCCTGGGGATTGGCTGGTGGGTTTGAACTGCTAACCTTCTGGTATCAATCAAATGCCTTAAGCATTAAGCCACCAGAGCTCCTTATTGCTGCACTTAGCTCTTGCTATGTCTCAGCCTTATCTTGTACCATCTTCCTTAGTCTTCTGGCTTTCTTCATTTCTTTGATGGACCATCCTTGCCTTTATTTTAGAACTTTGAAAAAGTCATTCAGAATCTTCTGAATCTCCCACTGTAGCTCTCACCAAAATCTTTACTTGGCAAAGTATTTTTCAATGTTAACTCAAATACTCCTTCCTCACATATACTTTCTTTACTTC
>NW_006922140.1:155011-156187 GCF_000298275.1 Orycteropus afer afer
CCTTCTGGTTAGCAGTCAAATGCCTTAGGCACTATGCTACCAGAACTCCCAGGCATTGATGGTAGATACAAGCACAATGAAACCCTTGACAACTTCAGTCTTTTTCTTCACTTGTCATGATGTTGCTTAGTCCAGTTGTGAGGATTTTTGTTTTCTTTATGTTGACATGTAATCCATAATGAAGGCGGTAGTCTTTGATTTTCATCTGTAAGTGCTTCAGGTTTTCTTCACTCTCAGCAAGCAAGTTGTGCCATCTGCATATCTCATGTTAATGAATCTTCCTCCAATCCTGATGCACATTCTTCATATAGTCCTTTTTGTAGGATTATTTGCTCAAAACAAAGATTGAATAAGTGTGGTAAAAGGATATAACTCTGATATGCACCTTTTCTAATTTTGAACCATGCAGTATCCCTTTGTTCCACTTGAACTACTGCCTCTTGGTCTGTGTACAGGTTCCTCATGGCCACGATTAATTAATTGTTATGGAATTTCCATTGTTTCTAATATTATCATAATTTGTTATGATTCGCATGCTTGAAAGCCTTTGCTCCCTGCATACCCTACTATATTGTTATATCATTAGATATATTTGCGGTACACATAAATGCATATGTAGAAATATCCTCTGTCAAATCTATATATATATTCATAAGTGCAGTACCATTTATCTTCCCACATCTGCTCGGTATGTGTGTCTATGTACCATTCATAGATTATTGCTATTACTGTTATTGCAGGATTGGGCATATAATAGTAATTACCTTTGTTACCTTTAACTTTTGTCCTTCTTCCAGTGCCGTCATTTACCTTGATAATTTTGTGCTGACTCCTCCTTATCGAATATAAACTTTCCTTCATCCAAGTTAATTCGTTTCTGCCTTCTAAGTGGTCATTTATCCTCCATCCCTCACCCACCCTTGCAATTTATGCACTGTACCTAGGCAATCTTTGAGATGTCCACTGTCTTAAACAGAAGCTTTATTTTGGAGAAATAAAAGATCAATTCCTGACATCTATCAGCTGGTATCTGTAGCCCTTATTGTTGTTGTTGTTGTTATGTGCCATCGAGTCGCCCCGACTCATAGCGACCCCTCCTTGGGTTTCCTAGGCAGTATCACTACAGAAGTAGAATTGCCCAACCTTCCTTCTGAGGAGTGGCTGGTGGATTTGAAC
>NW_006922140.1:158997-164617 GCF_000298275.1 Orycteropus afer afer
CCTGGGCAAATGTTGCCCTTTTGATCTATTATATTTTATTATTCTAAGAAGTGCACACTTTTTTTTTTGGTATTAATTTTTTTTTTACCTCATATTGTAGTTGTTACCTGCCCTCCAGTGTGATCTAACTCAGAGCAACCTTATGTTCAACAGAATGAAACACTGTCCAGTCATGCATCATCCTGACAATCCTTGCTATGCTTAACTCCATCCTTGCAGCCACTGAGTCAATTCATCCTATTGATAGTTCTCCTCTTTTTCACTGATCCTCTACTTTACCAGTTTTGACATCCTTCTCCAGGAAATGATCCCTTCTGGCAAGAGGACCAAAGAAGGTGACATGAAGTCTGGCCATTCTCACTTCCAAGGAGCATTCTGGCTGCTCTTCTTCCAGGACAAATTTATTCATTCTTCTGGCAGTCCATGGTATTTTCAGTATTCTTTGACAACACCACAGAACAAATGCATCAATTCATCTTGGTTTATTTACTGTTTATTGTTAATTTAATTTAATTAATTTAATTGTTTATGTTAATTTATTGTTGAGCTTTCATATGCATATGAAGTGATTGAAGATACCATGGCTTGGGGCAGACACACCTTAGTACTGAAAGTGACATCTTTGCTCTTTAAAACTTTAAAGAAGTCTTTTGCAGCAGATTTTCCCAGTGCAATATGTCCTTTGATTTCTTGACTGCTTCTTCCATGGCTGTTGATAGTGGACACAACTAAAACAAAATCCATGACAACTTCAAACATTTCTCCTTTAATCATGATGTTTCTTGTTGGTCCAGTTATGAGGACTTTTGTTTTCTTTATGTTGAAGTGTGATTCATACTGAAGACTGTAGTGCTTGATCTTCATCAGTAAATGCTTCAAGTCATCTTCACTTTCAACAGAAAAGGCTATGTCAGCTGCAAATTGCAGGTTGTTCATGATTCATCCTCCAGGCCTGCCAACAAGTCAGTCTTTCTTCATATAATCCAGCTTCTAGAATTATTTGATCCGCATACCAATTGAATGAGTATAGTGAAAGGAGACAACTCTGGCACACACCGTTTCTGATTGTAAATCATGCATCATCCCCACGTTCTGTTGGAGTGATACCTTGTTAATCTAAGTACAGGTTCCTCATGAACACCATAAAGTGTACTGGAATTCTCATCCTTCACAATATTTCCACAATTTGTTATGTTCCACAAAGTCAAATACCTTAGCATAGTCAATAAAACAAAAATAATCATCTTTCTTGTGTTTTTTGCTTTCAGCCAAGATCTATCGGACATCAGCAATGATATCCCTTGTTCCACATCCTCTTCTGAATCTAGCTTGAATTCCTGGCAGCCCCCTGCCAATATATACTGCTGCAACCATTTTTTAATATTTTTTTTATCAAATTTTGCTTGTGCAGGATATTAGTGATATTTGATAATTTCCACATTATGTTGGATAATCTTTCTTTGGAGTAGGCACACCTATGCATCCCTTCTAGTCAGTTGCTAGGTACCTGTCTTCCAATTCCTTCAGTGTCGTTCAGACATCTTCTTTCAATACCATTGGTCCTTGATCATATGCTCACTCCTGAAATGGTTAAATATTGACCAATTCATTTTCTACAGTGACTCTGTATCCCTCCCATCTTCTTTTCATACTTTCTGCATCATTCAATATTTTGTCAATAGAATCCTTCAGTATTGCAGCTTGAGGCTTGAATTTTTCTTCTGTTCATTCAGCTTAAGAAATGCTGAGCATTTTCTTCCCTTTTGATTTTCTAACACCAGGTCTTTGCACATGTCTTCTTGGGCTGCCTTTCGAAATCTTCTGTTCGACTTCTTTATTTCATCATTTTTTTCCATTCACTTTAGCTACCCTACATTAAAGAGTAAGATTCAGACTCTCTTCTGACATATATTTTAGTCATATTTTTTCTTTCCTATATTTTAAAGACTTTTTAATTTCTTTATGTATGATGTTCTTGATATCATTCCACAACTCAACTAGTCATTGGTATTCAGTGCATCAAATCTATTCTTCAGATGGTCTCTAAATTAAGGTGGGATATAATCAAGACTGTAATTTGGTTCACATGGGCTTATTTTAATTTTTCTCAGTTTCAGCTTGAATTTGCATGTGAGCAATTGGTGGTCTGCTCCACAGTCAGATCTTGCACTTATTTTGATGGATTATATTGAGGTTCTCTGTTGTGTCTCTCCACAGATATAGTCAATCCTATATATTCCATCCTTGGAAGGAAGGTTGGGCAATCTACTTCCTTAGTGATACTGCCTCAGCAACCGAAGGAGGGGTTGCTATGAGCTGGGTCTGACTTGATGGCACATAAGAACAACAACATGTATTCCATCTGGTGAGGTTCACAAGTATAACCACCATTTATGTTTTTGAAAATTTTTATTTGCAATGAATAAGTAATTGGTCTTGCAAAATTTTATCATGTCATCTCTGGCATTACTTCTCTCACCAAGGGCATTGTGTTAGTTTGGGCTCTCTAGAGAAATACAAAAACCAGCAAAGTGCATATATATATATATATATATAGAGAGAGAGAGAGAGAGAGAGAAATTTATCTTAGGAAAAAGGCTCACAAACGTATAGAAGCCGGCAAGTCCAAAGTCCCTGGAGGAAACGTCAGGCTGGAGGCAGCCTTAGCTTCTGCAATGGCAGGGGGTGAGAAGTTCAAGGCTGGCAGGCAGTACACTGGTTGTTGACTCCAACAAAAGACAAATCCAAGATCTCCAGGCCGAGCAGTGGGCTGCTCACTCACGGAAGGTTGTAGTCAGCACACCAGGGTTCCAATCCCTCAAAGAAATGTCTCTCTTCCCAGGATGTCCCTGGATATCCTGGAAGCAGGCCACACCCCTAGGGAAACTCCCCTTGAGCAGATTGGCCACTCAGAACACAGTCATCCGATCCCATTATGGGTACAACCACATAGAACTGGGATCCAGCCAAGTTGACACACAGCTCCAACTATCACAGTCATTCACCTCATAGGCCTGTCTATTGTTTGCTTAAAAGTTGAGACATAGGAGTGAGTGCAATTACTTTTACTAAGGGCAATAATAGTAGTCATCAATAATTTTGTTCAAAGATCAACAATCAATGTCAATGGAAACTGTAGCCAAGAAATCAAATGGCATATTGTATTGAAAAAATTTGTAGCAAATGGCTTCTTTAAAGTGCTAAAAAGCAAAAATGTCACTTTGATGACTAAGGTGCATCTAACTCAAGCCATGCTATTATCTTCTTTTAATAATTTATTTTATTTTGTTGTTGTTTTTGAGAAAATCATACAGTAATTCAAGTCACTAATTACACAGTTCAAAGACATTGAAAATATCCTTTAAGTTATTAAACCATTCTTACTTTCCTTTTCTGAGTTGTCCCCAGTAGCATGCAGTCAGTGCTGCCTCAAGTTGTTATTTAATCTTTTGGGCTGCTATTGTCAATGTGTTCCCATATAAACAGATTTTAAAAGAACGTAATGCTCAAGGCAGACATTTTTTACTAGTTATACTAAAGTATTGCTTGGTTTTAGGAATACTTCAGGGGATACGTTTGGTTTAAGGTTTAAAGATTACCTTAAGGCAGCAGCTTGGGGGTTCATCCAGACTCCATGGCTCCAGCATACTTGGATTCCATGATAATATGAAATTATGCTTTGTATTTTCCTCTTTTTGATTGGAACTATTCTACAGAACCTTTGATCAAAACATTGAGTACTGGCAGCATCCAGTTTTGTCTGGTCTCATAGCAAAGGAGACAGTTGTTCATGGAGGCAATTAGCCACATATGCCATTTCCTCCTCTCAATTCCGACCCTCCATCTATCTCTGTTGTTCCAGGTAATGCTGTTGTTGTTATGTGCCCTCGAATCGGACCCGACTCATAGCGACCCCTCCTTGGGTTTCTGAGGCAGTATCTCTACAGAAGTAGATTGCCCCATCTTCCTTCCGAGGAGTTCAGAGGATGATCATTAGCAAGCTTTTAAGATCTCAGACACTATGCAATAAGCTAGGTGGTAAAACAGAAACCCTAGACATGTTATCAGGCCAATAAATCAGGATCATTCATGAAACTATGACCCTAAACCTCCTAATCAGTTAACTAACTCACATGAGGCATTAGGTTATGCCAAATCATGGCATTTTTCATGCAAAACCTCAACAATGAAAAAGAATGACCAAAGAAGATTCAGTGAATTTAAATTATGGTGGGGGAGAAGAATACTGAGTATACTGTGGACAGCCAGAAGAATGAAAATATCTGCCTTGGAAGCAGTACAAGTGGAATGCTCCATAAAAGTGATGATGATGAGACTTTGCATTTCATGTTTGGTTCATGTTATCAGGAAGGACCAATCTCCGGAGAAGTACATCATGCTTGGCAAACTAGAGGGTCAGAAAAAAAGAGGAAGACCTTCAATGAGATGGAATGATGCAGTGGCTGTAACAATGCACTCAAACATAGCAATAATTGTGAGGACAGTGTAGCACCAGGCAACATTTTGTTCCATTATGCATAAGGTCATTTTGAGTCCAGGCCAACTTAATGTCATCTAACAAAAAACGTTGCAAGATTGAGTAGGAGCAATCAATCTTATTCTTCACTGTATGTCTTGTGTCTGAACTATAAAATAGGGGCTAAATAAATATTTGTTAAATGAGTAAGTAGTTGAATAATTGGAAGCAATGTGCAGGGGTACAATTTCTGCATGACTGAGACAAAGAAAAAAAAAAAACAAAACAGAATCTGAATCTATTGGAGGGTAAAAAACAAATCCCAGGCACAAGTGAATAGGTGAAAGGGAAGGGAAAGGAGATGTTGTCATGATTAGATGCTGTTGTGTCAGTTTTGACTCATAGCGACCCTATGTACAACACAACAAAACCCTGCCCAGCTCTTCACCATCCACATAATTGTTGCCGTGCATGAGCCCATTGTTGCAGTCACTGCATCAATCCATCTCTTTGAGAGTCCTCCCCTTTTACACTGACCCTCTACTTTACCTGGCATGATTTCCTTCCAAGGACTGGTCTTTTCTAAAACGTGATCAAAGTACGACAGAAGAAGTCTGCCCATCTTGCTTCTAAAGAGAATTCCAGTTGTATTTCTCCAAAACAGACATATTTGTTCTTATAGCATTCCATGGTACATTCAATATTTTCCATCACCAGCAATTACAATACTTTCAAAGGAAAAAAAGACTTAGTTTGACTTCAAAGGCACAAAACTCAAATTCTTTTATATTATTTTAGTTTAGTTTAGTTTAGTTTTTATTATAACTTGGGTGAAATTTTACATATTTTTCATATAGCAGCTCACATACACTTTGTCTCATGACATTGACTATGATTTCCCACAATGTAACAGCGCCCCTTTCACTTCCTCCCCATAGTTACCTCAGCCCTGTGTCCTTTTCTCCATGCACTCCTGCCTCCTGAGCTGTCTCCCTGTGCAGACACAACCCTTCTTTCCCTCATGATTGATCTCTCCAAGGACTGTCTCTACCTAATGTAAATGTTCAGCTCATATACCTGCCTTTTGTTTGGCTTGAAGCCACAGGAGTGGGTTCAATTCCAAACCTGAAGGGCAGTTAGGGG
>NW_006922140.1:183947-192464 GCF_000298275.1 Orycteropus afer afer
GGCTCAGGGGTCCAGGATTATCTTCTGTGTCTGTGTTAATTGGTTTCCCTTTTCTTTGTTGAAGAGGGTCTGTGCAGTCTTTCTGCCTAGTCTGCTATCTTGCCAGAATCCTAAAACTCAAATTCTTAGATTGATCTTGACTGATTTATAAGCATCTACTTTGTGCCAGCCACTTTTCATATGAATATTTTCATATATTACTTTACTCAATTCTCAAACAATTTTATGATTATCTATGATTTCTATAACCATTTTATAGATGAGAAACCTGAGGAAGAGAATGAGCAAATCAAAGTGGCAAGAATAATTATTCTTATTTAACTATCTTGTCAGTTATCTAGTGAACACAACCAATAGAGGTATTCAACTTTAATTTTTAATCATATTTCAATAGGTGTAATTTATATTTAGACTTTCTCTTAAAACAACATCAGACTTGCCATTTACTTCCCTTCTGTTCACAAAGTGTTTTCACTCATTTGTTAAGCACAAAGTGTACACTTGTTTGTTGACACCTTCAACATGACCAGCTACCTCACAATGGCCCTTATTTTCACTTGCTTTGAAACCTTCTGTAGTCACCCATGTTTGTCCACTGGATTTGCTTATGACCCAAAGTGGAACAAGCTCTCTTTTGTATGTTCTCTCACAAATTCTTAATTCTAAATAATCTGAATATCTTTTATATCTGCATTAATTGTTTTTCATAGGCCTAAATTATTCAAAATATGTATGGTAGTTTTGTGACCTTTCAAATCAATGACTTTTCTTCTTAATCTTATTTAGATATCCTGAATACACTTTTGATGAAACATTTTAACTATGTTTATATGAAATATTTGTTACATTTAATTGAGTGAATTTCTAGTGAGAAATTTATTCATTACACATAATTGGCAAAAGCAGAATCATTTGATGTTCTTCCGCAGAATTTCTTGTAATGATAGTGATTATTTTTGTTAAATTAATTGAATTTATACTATTATACAAGCCCGTCAGTAATTTTTGTGTTAATATTTCTTAGTGAAGTCACTGTGATTTCTCTTTTATTGTTATTTTATTTCAAGAGTAGAAATGTTATATTACACAGGAAAAAATAGATATACACAAACTAGAACTCTAGGAATATTTTTTGACATTTAAAACTTTCCATATCTGCCAAACTGTAATTAATTTTGACATAATAAAAGAAAAATCATCACATTTTAGTGAATGTGCTTCACTATGATTCAAGCTTAGATGTCACTTCCTGAAAGAATACTCCCTCTGAACCCCAATGATGCATCTGAAGCCCCCACTATATGTTCTTTCTATAATTTTCCTATCAGGGCATGTACTGTACTATACTCACTGCCATTGAGTCAATCCCAACTCAGTGACCCCACCTTGGGTTTCTGAGGCAGTATCTTATGGAAGTTGATTGCCTGATATTCCTTCTGAGGAGTGGTTGGTGGGTTTGAACCACCAGCCTTCTGGTTAGCAGTCAAATGCCTTAGGCACTATGCCACCAGAGCTACTTTTATGCTAGTGGAAAATATTAGTGATAACTATGCAAATAAGGTATTAAATTAATTAAATGTGTCATCATATACATACCAGTCTGTAATATTTGTGCTAATGTTGTTGAGTTAAATCATAGGTATACATCAATCTTGATCCAGATTAGGGTTGTCTTTCTTCAAGAGGTCTGAGGGCAAATTGGCCAATACCAAGCAAAACAATGTCTTATATTTCACTGACTTTGACACATAGTATCAATTTGGAAAAGTTCACTGAACTGAGCCCGAGCATGGGACCTAATTTGGAGACCTGTGAGGTTCCATGACTCCCAATGCCTGTTGGAAAATGAAAGAAAAGACAAGATTTCTGTCATGCCCTGTGACCTTCAGATGAATGAGAGTACTGAAAATATAGAAGGGAGGCCTTGTTTTATTGTGGGCAAATTGAGTGCCAGTCAATTGACTAAACACCGTCCCTAGCCTCAGGGAGCTAATAGTATCATTATATTGTTATCACTAGGTGCTGTTGAGTTGGTTCTGACGCAAAGCAACACTATGTACAACAGAACGAATCACTTCTTTGTCCTATGCCATCCTCACAATCTTTGCTGTGCTTGAGCCCAACATTGTAGCCAGTGTGTCAGTCCATCTCATTGAGGAGTTTCTTTATTATGCTGATGCTCCTCTTTACCAGACATGATATCCTTCTCCAGGGACTGGTCACTTCTGACATGATCAAAGTAGGCTAAGTCTCACCATTATCATTTCTAGAGAGCCTTCCAGCTGTAGTTCTTCCAAGACAGATTTGTTCATTCTTCTGGTAGTCCATGGTATATTCAATATTCTTCACCAACACTGTAATTCAAATGCATCAATGCCTCTTCTGTCTTCCTTGTTCATTGTCTAGCTTTCACATGCACATGAAGCTATTGAAAATACTAAGGCTTGTGTCAGGCAGTCAGGTGGACCTTAATCTTCAAGGTGACATCTTTGCTTTTTAACATTTTAAAGAGGTCTTTTGCAGCAGATTTGCCCAACGCACTATGTCCTTTTATTTCTTGACTATTATTGCTTCCACAAGAGTTGAACATGGATCCAAGTAAAATGAAATCCCTGACAATTTCAATCTTTTTTCCATTTAATGTGCTGGTGCTTATTGGTCCACTTGTAAGGATTCTAGCTTTGTTTATGTTGAGTTATAATCCATGATGAAGGCTATGAGTTATATACATGTATAAACATTATAACATTTTTAAAAGAGCTTGGGTGGCACGTGCCTAAGGCATTTCACTGCTAACCAGAAGGTTGATGGTTCAAACTTACCAGCTGCTCCACTGAAGGAAGATGAGGCAATCTACTTCTGTAAAGATTCACTACTTCAGAAATACAATGGGGTTAGCTATGAGTTGGAATCAACTGAATGACAATGATTTGCTTTGATTTTTTTTACAGCATGTTGAAAGAGCTGTGGTGGCATAGTGGGTAAGGCATTTGGCTGCTAACCAGAAAGTTAATGGTTCAAACCCACCAGCTGCTCTTTGGGAGGAGGATGAGGCAATTTACTTCTCTAAAGTTTCACAGCCTTGGAAACCCAATGGGGGTAGCTATGAGTCAGAAAGAACTCAATGGCAGTGAGTTTTTGTTTTGTTTTGTTTTGTTTTTATAGCATACTTAATTGTCTCCTCCATAAAATTTCTGAGAGCATGAACCACATCTGTCCTTTCTTTAGGGCAGCCTGATATATGGCATCGTGCCTCCAGTGCAGAAAATTTAATACATGCTTGCCAATTTGTTGTCCAGAATTCCCCAGGTCCTTACATCTATGTGTTCATTGTTAACAAATACATGATTATTGAACTAAATTTGATCTATAAAGAAAATATGTTGCATGTTTCTAGATGTAGGAAATAACTTGACTGCCAAGATTCTCTACTGTGTACTCTCTATTCAGGAGACTTTTCTCTCAGGATTGCAAGTTCCAAATATTCAGGCACACTTAGAGTGTACATGCCACAGTGTTTGCTTGAGACAGCTTTATTGACAGTATGTAAATATACACTCAAGCTATTAATGAATAAGAATCTTTGCATTCCTGGAAAACTAAAAAATTAATTAAAGAATGCCATCCCAATGTAATTTAATATTTTAGTTAATGGAGTATTTGCCTGGGGCATGAATATTGAAGAAATGGAAAATAATAAAAAATATTTTCTCAATTCTATGATAACAAAGGATACATTTTGCAGTAAAAAATAAAATAAAAAAGTAACATCTGATAGGGCATTGTTAAAGTGGTTCTAATACTATTAGTCACAATGCTTATGCAAGGCCATTTTTGCCCTGTTTTCTGGAAGGTTGGGCAATCTACATCCATAGTGATACTGTCTCAGAAACCCAAGGAGGGATCACTATGAGTCGGGTCAGACTCGACAGCAGTGTTTGTTTTTTATGGTTTTCTGGTTGTGTAGTGGGTAAGATATGTGACTGCTAACCATAAGGCTGGTGTTTCAAACCCACCAGCTTCTCCATGGGAGGAAGTTGAGACAATCTACTGCTGTAAAGATTTACAGCCTTGGAAACCCAATGGGGATGTTTAAGAGTAAGAATCGACCCCATGGCAGTGGGTTTGCTTTTCCTCTGAAGTGGAATAAAACTTCATTTCACTTTCATTCATGTTGGAACAAATGATTGATATATCCTTGTACAAATCAAACCAAACCAAACTCACTACTATGCAGTCAATTCCAACTCATAAAGATCCTAAAAGGAGTTCTGGAGGCACAGTGGTTAAAACGTTTCACTACTAACCAGAAGATCAACAATTGGAACCCACTAGCCACTCCACAGGAGAAAGATTAGGCAGTCTGTTTCCATAAAGATTTACAACCTTGAAAACCCTAGGGGCAGTTCTACTTTGTCATGTAGGGTCACTATGAGTGGCTATGTTCTTCCTGTTGTTGTTGTTGTTGTTATGTGCTGTCCAGTCGGACAGGCTCATAGTGACCCCTCCTTGGGTTTCCGAGGCAGTATCACTACGGAAGTAGATTGCTCCATCTTGTAGTAAAGTTAAAAATAAGAAGAAAGAGAAAAAGAGGTCCTCATCTCTGCATGCAAGCGGCCCACGCTTCTTGGCTCTGCTTGCTGACCTTTCTAGGGAGCCTCCTCTTGACCCTCAAGCCTGGCCCCCTTTCAGCCTTAAGGTTATACCTCTCAGCACAGCCAGAGTATCTTCCACTGCCAAAGGCAGACAGCTTAACTGCTGCTTGCTCTGCTAGGACATTTGCCCACACAGTCCCAGATTACAGCTGCTTCTCCTTTTGGGGATGCCAAGCTCCATTGGTGATCTCTTTCCTGTCTGAAGGTACACAATTTCTCTCCATGGTCTCACTTGCCTACTTTCACCACCTCCCAGTCTCATGGTTCCCACAGCTTGCAGAGCTGCTGCCTAATGCTGCTGCTATTTCTCTGCCACTTGGCTCTTCTGTGCTTGTTATCTCATGCTGCCTCATGTCATCATGTGCCTTTTTGTGTTGTCTTTAATGTTATAGCTCTTGACTTATATCACAGTTCTTTTGGGAGATTGCCCCTCCTTCTCCTCTCTCTCTCTGCCTCTAAAAATTCTTTAGGGTTGGCTGTTTATATAAGAAAACTCCTTATCAGTTTCATGACATGGCCCTCTCATTGGGAACACAGCAATCATTCTCAAATGACCATAAGATAGTCAATCCCTTACCAAATATTACAAAAAAAGAGATCCATACAGCATGTAAGTATCATATATTATTTTGGTGTATTGAGAAATAATCATGCATAGCCAAAATACAAATAAAATGTGACCTCCGGATTATTGAACTTTTAACTTAGGCTGTGTTTTTTAACCAACTAACAAATCTGACGCATTATACTCTTGCAATCTAGCTGAGTAAGAGCAAAGCTCTGAAATACTGGAACAAGAAAACATGACAAATTCTTAGAGTCTGGCAAAGATTGGCAATGGTTGGCAGTGATTGGTTTTATATCATTGAAAGAAAATATTTCCTCTCTACAATATAAGAATAATGCTACCTCGGCACTCTAGTCCATTTATTTGGTGGACTAAAGCATCGTATTTTTAGTTATATTTCCAGTAGTTCTATTGGGTTTGTTCTCATATACCCACATTCTGTTTGCAACCAAAGACAGAAAACTGGGAAAGTTGTTATTTGTTTATTGGCATCAATTCGATTCTGACTCATGGAGACGCTAAGTATTCAGAGTAGAACCATACTTCATAGGGTTCTCAAGGCTATGACTTTTCAAAAGTAGACCACCAGGACTTACTTCTAAGGCTCCCATAGGTGGATTTGAACCATCAATGTGTTGGTTAGTAATCCAGTACTTAACTATTTATATCCTTCAGTTGTTCCACAATATAAGTAGTTGTGCAAAAAGTACAGACCATGAGTGAATCACAATGTTATGATGTTGGTCACATTAACACAGATTAAGTTTTATATTAGGGGTTTCTAGAAGCCTTGTTGGTGCAGTTGTTAAAAAGTACTTGGCCACTAACCAAAACGTTGGTGATTAGAACCCACCAGCTGCTCCATGGGAGAAAGATGTGGCAGTTTGTTACCATAATGATTTGCAGCTTTTGAGACTCTATGCAGGAGTTTTACCCAGAAACATGTGGCAATCTGCTTCCATATAGATTTACAGCCTTGGAAACTCTATGGGGCAGTTCTAACCTGTCTTATAGGGTCAATATGAGCCAGAATCCACTTGAACGCAATGATTTTGGGTTTTGTTGTTGTTGTTGTTGTTTTGTTCTTGGATTAGGAGGCACAGAAGGAGCCCTGGTGACACAAAGTTTAAAGTATTCTGTAGCTAATGAAGAACTCAACACTTCAAACCCACCAGCCATTCCACAGGAACAAAAAAATAGCAATCTGCTCCTGCAGTTTCCAAACTAGGAAGATCTATGAGGAAGTTCCACTCTGTCTTATTGGGTTTCTATGAGTCTGAATTAACTTGATGGAATACGATAGGTGATGGAGATGGATAAGGGCTTGGAAATTAGCTGGAAGTTTGGATGTTCAAATCCACCTAGAGGAATTTTCATAATCTGCTTCTGAAAAATCAACCACTAAAACATCTGCTCTGCACAAATGGGGTCACCCTGAGTCAGAATTGACTCAACGACAACTCATAACAGTAACAACAATTTTACATTGGCTTTTTAAATTATTGACTTCAAATTATTAGTGAACACTTTCCAGCTTCCACACTTAGATGAATTATGAAAAATAATTAGGCTGAGGTTCTGTCTCATGGAAGACTCAAGAATCAGCACTCTGTCAACTTAGCAGGCAAAAGCCTCTTAGCCTTGGTTTCATTTCTCTAGAGACCCTTCACTTGGGTGAAATGGTAGATTATATGGAAAAGTGAGCAGGGAGGAGCTATGTACTATGGCCTGACTCAATGTTAGACGTTAAGCTATAGAAGTAAAACATGTATTTAAGTATATTTCCCAACTCAGGCCACCAAGAAAGAAAAAAAAAAAAAAAAAAAGTAGGGATATGATGTCAAAGATCTAGCCAGAAATAATATGTGTACATGCAAAACTAATTAGGATATATATTATCTATAGAAACATTTTTTTTCTCAGTAACTTGAAGATAAAGAATAGATTTCTAAATAGTAACTTGGTATTCAAGAATTTGAATTTCCTTTTGTAAGACAGAAACACAAAGAGTTCAAGATACTTAATTTTTCATTGGACAGCATTATACACACACTTATCTAACTATATTTTCCCGTCTCGTGGGTTTGTATATAATTAATAATATTAAATTTTAATTCCAACCAATCTGACATTTCTTATTTTGCTCAATAACTTATGTTAGAACTTTGGGGACTCTATATTTACTTTTTTCATATAAATAAAAAGTCTATCTTGTACTCTGTGTGTAATCTTTATTGCATTTGAGATAGTTGATGATATTAACCAATAGATTTTCTTTGTATAAAGCTTTAAAAATGTCAAAGCGATTGGAAAAAAGAAACAGCTAAAACAGCTTTCAACTGAAAAAAAAAAAAAATACTAAATTACTAATTCAAATGCTTTGTATTTTCTTTTCTTTTCCAAGAACTTTTATTGAGCATCACATGATTTATCTTGAAAGAAATATGCAGCTCAGCTATATCTGAGATTAGATCTATATCAGAAAGTATATCTAGGTGTTTTTTAGATGGGGTATTTACATGACAAGAACGCTCTTGGTAAAAGAAATCTTGCTGTCTTAATAAAAATAGTATTTCTACTTTCTGTAAAGTATAGACCAAACCTATCCTATATATGACTACTTTATTCTTTGTGAATAAATTCATATGATCTCTTATTGCTTATATAGATGTTATTAAAAATTTATTTTTCTTCCTATTACACTCACAGTTCTGATTCAGTGCCCATTCTCAATGGAGGAAGTAGCATATATTTGGCAAATAGAATATCTATAACTGTGAAAGAAATAAGCATTTTATGTGAAGTAAGCACACACATATATATTGCAGGTAAGTCGAGATATTTCTAGGTAACGGAGGAGTTTCACAGGAAGGAAAAGTGTAGAAAATTGGATCATTTAATGTTGGAAACAATTAGTGGATATCTGGCTAAGCACAATAAAGGAGAAAGAGGATGACAAGAGAGAGGCATTTAAGGAAAAATATCCTATTTAAATGTAGCTCTTCCTTTTCTTAAATGTAGTTTAATCTTCAAATATCCCATCTTTGATTAGAACATCAATCCCTAACTAGAGCTTACAATTCTAAGGTTAAGTTAAGAAAAAAATGGGACTCTGTGATGTGCCTAGTGGAAACACTTATTGGGTCACTACACAATAAAAGGTCCTGGTGCAATTATCAAGTGTACATTGGTTAAGGAGATAGAACCAATTATCATCTAGATTGAAGACCAACGTAAAAATTTTCTTGCAGTTTAAGCTTCTGGACAAAATGTTTGGCAAACTTTGAGCCTTTG
>NW_006922140.1:192571-206585 GCF_000298275.1 Orycteropus afer afer
CTGGTGGAGTAAGAGGCATGCTTGAATCATGGGGCTACCTGCTTTTCAATACACCGGTGGAAAAACCTTGTAAAAGGACATATTATAAAGAAATGCTACCAGACTAAACTTAGAAGTAATAGTCGTGACTTTTGAAGCACCTTAAGTATTTCAATGAGTCAGGTACCATTTCAAGAAGTAAGAATGCATGAGTTCATTTAATTCTAACAATCCTTTGAGATATATAGTCATAATTTCTTCCTCTTAATAATGTAAAAACTGAGAAGCTAAGCACATTTCTCTAAAGACACAGACCTGGTAAGAGGTTGAGTCTCAATTTGAACTGAGGGAATCCAAGTACAGTGCTTTTAACCAATATATACTCTATTTTCTCTGAGTGTTTTATGAG
Source organism: Orycteropus afer afer (assembly GCF_000298275.1). NCBI lineage: Eukaryota > Metazoa > Chordata > Mammalia > Tubulidentata > Orycteropodidae > Orycteropus > Orycteropus afer. The sequence goes on from NW_006922140.1 coordinate 192,960, forward strand.
TGAATGTAGAACAATAAACATAATGAAGACCTTCAAGTACTATGAAAAGCAGAAGAACTTCAGCACCCACATACATAAGTTTGTTATGAATTTTATAGCCAAAATATATGTAAAAAGAGCTCTGGTGGTGCACTAGTTAAAGTATTCTGCTGTTAACACAAAGGTCAGCATTTGGAACCCACCAGCCCCTCCACAGAAGACAGATGAGACATTCTACTTCATTAAAGATTTATAGCCTTGGAAACTCTATGGGGAAATTCTACTCTGTCCTATAGGGTTGCTACGATTAGGAATAAACTCGATGGCAGTGGATTTGGTTTGGGTTCGAAAAGTTGTATAGTACATAATTTAAAAATAATGGATATATAATTATCTTATTATAAATCCTATATACCCAGTTGATTGTCACAAAATGTTTTCTACTGGTCTTTGCTGAATTCATGTATCTGTACCCAGTGTATAGTTATAATCCAGCCATTGTTTGACAAATGGAGTTGCATCTCAAATTGCTCTTTTCTCAGTAAATTTACCATCATAGTCACACATTTGCCAATCATGTTACTGACTAAGATAATAATTTTTGACTATCGGAAAATTTTTTATGAATGTTTTGTGTTATTGACAATATAATGGCTATGGACACAAATATTTTTAAGTATAATCTGCATTGTTAATATTTTCTCCATCCGTTTCTTAACTCTAAACAATAAACAAAACTATAAACCAAGCCCTGATTCATAGTTTTGGCAAATTTCTGTAGCGTAAATAACCTTTCAACATTGCCAATTTCAAGTTACCAATATGTTGTCACTGAACACAGACTGGGGAAGAGAAGGACAATCACACACCCTTGCAGAATATTCCTACCATATAGATACAATAGACATAAATAAACTAAAAAGCATAGATAGTAGAAATATAATTAGGCAATGATGAGTTGTGAATATTTTTTACCTTTGTGTTGAATATAATTATTTAATCATAAATTCAAGTAATTTAATTTTTAATAATAGCTGTGTTTAACTACCAAACCCCAAAACCAAACCCATTTCTATGGGGTCTATTTTTACTTATAGCTACCCTATATGACAGAGTAGAACATCCCCATAGGGTTTCCAAGGCTCTAAATCTTTATGGAAGCTGATTGCCTCACTTTTCTCCTGTCAAGTGACTGGTGGGTTTGAACCTCTGACATTTTTGTTAGCCACTGAGTACTTTAACCACTACACCATCAGAGCTACTTGTCTTTAACAACTGGTTCACAAAATTCTGAAAACATGACAATTGATTCTTGTGACCTGGTATAAGATGATTTTGGTGTACTACTTCTGAGAATAACAAGGTCTAGAATGCTGAAAGGGCAAGAGAATGAGATAAGATATTGACAAGAAAAAGTCAGTCAAAACTGGTGAATAGGAGAAAACAAGGTTAAAATCTGGTGAGGTTAATTAGCTCAATTCCTAGTAATGGAACTGAATCTTTGCATGAAAGAAAACTGGATGGCATATGATTTCTGTTTGATACTTGTCCTATCCTATTCAGGCCAAATTTTCACTCATTTCAGAAACAATTCAATAATTCTTTATAGTATTTATGTACACAATGTACATCAATTTCTTACATGGACATGTACATAAAATGTTCTAATTTTAACTAGCAGTATCATGTTGGAGATCAAGAAGTCTGCACTCTCTTGTTTACAGGCATGGTAGTTAAAGTAATATGTCAACTTGCTGGGCCTGGTTTTGAGTGGCTGGGCAGCTGGATGTGGTTATTCCTCATGATGAGACTGGTAATCAACACCATGGTGGAATCTATTGGAGCCGCTGAGTAGCTGCCTTAGATATGGGTTCTGCTTACAGTATATAAGAAGACAACTTTGAGAAAGATCTCTGAGCTTTTTGGTACATCTGGATCCTTCATTTGGCTAAGTCTTCATCTCAGTAGTCTGCCATATTGTCTGCCTATTTTGGGACTGTTTCTGGACTTGAACTAGTGACCTGCTGTGTTGCTGATAATATTGGGACTTACTTGTAGACCTTGGGTATGTCAGCCTCAGCAGCCAGCAGCTGCATGTGTTAAGAGGCAACTCCAACTTCAGTAGGTTGGGAGCAAGAAGCAGAGTTGAACTCAAACTCAATGGGACTTCACTGAGCCCCTAGAACTGACACTTTGAACTAGGACTTCTAGCTTCCTAAAGTGTAAGAGAATGAATTCTTGTTTGTTAAAGTCATCCATACATATGTGGTATTTTTCTGTTGTAGCAGTACTAGAAAACCAAAACAGAATTTGGTTCCAAGAGAGTGGGGTGCTGCTGTAACAGATACCTTTGAAAAAGGTGTCTGAGCTTTGTACTACTTCTGGATCCTGTGTTTGGTGGAGTCTTCAAGTCTGTGACCTGCCATATTGTCTGTCTATCTTGGGATTGTTTCTGGACTTGAACTAGTGGTCTGCCATGTTGCTTGATAATCTTGGGACTATGCCATTTTACTTGTTGACCTTGAGTTTCTCAGAGTCAGCAGCCAGCACCTGCTTAAGTTAAGAGACAACTCCAGCTTCAGTGGGCTGGGAGCAAGAGGCAGAACTGAATCTCAAGGTCAAGGGGCTTTCACCCAACATCTAGAGCTGATACTTTAAGCTAGGACTTCTAGCCTCCTAAACTATAAGAGAATAAATCTTTGCTTGTTAAAGTTATCCACCTGTGGTATACTCCTATTAGACTGGCACTGTTATTGTTGTTGTTATGTGCCGTCAAGTTGGACCTGACTCATAGCGAACCCTCCCTGGATTTCCAAGGTGGTATCACTATGGAAGTAGATTGTTCAACCTTCCTTCCAAGGAGTGGCTGGTGGTTTGAACTGTCAGCCTTCTGGTTAGCAGTCAATTGCCTTGGGCACTACACTATCAGAGCTCCTAGAAAATCAAACAACAGGATCAGAGCTAATATTAACATTAGGGTCATGGGAACCATCTCATTCTCCCCCTAACCTTATAGCTTGGTCCTAGGTATTATTCTGTTTATATTCTAAATCTTCTCTGTCTGTAATATCATTCATTCTGTAGCTTCAGTAAACACCTATTTATCCAGACAACCATTAAGTATACTTGTTTAACAAATAACCCTCTTACTTAAGTCCCATAGTGATCTCTCAGGAATAGAAGAGTCAACAACTTCTTATCTGAATTCATTATCCACCCCTATGAAATTTGGTCCTGCCCTGATGTTTCCTACATCTGACTAGTTTGCCAGGTTACAGATCAAAACCAAACTCACTGCTGTTGAGTTGAATTCAACTCATATTGACCCCTCCTTGGTTTTCTGAGGCAATATCACTATTTAAGTAGATTGCCCACCCTTCCTTCTGAGGAGTGGGTGTTGTAGCCTAAAACTGAAGAATCATTTTTGACACCCATTTCCCTCATTCTTTATAATAAACAAACACTAATACTTGCTGATTCTGACTCCAAAATACCTGTTTGTTCCTTCTGTTCTTCACTTAGTACAGGTACCAAAACATCTAGTCTGGATTATAATCATGATTTTTTTATGATCCACTGACTTACATACAAATATTTCACACAATTGTTAAAATAAAAATTTGAAGTCACAAATAAGGTTCTATCATTATGTTATTTAAAATCCTTCATTGGCTCTCTATTATCCAGAATATAAAGTAAAAAACCGTTGACATGACCACAAGTCTTTCACTTGATTCCACTCAAGAGCACACAAATATTTCTCAGTACTGTCCTACAAATTCTAGTTTCTCTAAACATACTAAATTTACACCTGTTTTTCCTTTAGGATATTTTTTTAATCTCTTTGGGAAGCTCCCTATGACTCTACACATTCAAAATTAGGTTATTTAGGTCTTCATAGCACACAATGTTTTTATTTTGTGACATTTATAACATTTATAATTGTTGAGTTGACATTTGTCTTCCCTATAAGTTGTAAGTTCCCTGATGATGGAGATCGTGTCCATAAAGTTCACCATTACATTTCTAGCATCTGACCAAATCACATAAGATTATTTGAAGGCATTAAGTAAGTATTGTTTGACTGACTGGACAGTTCTATTCTCTAAGACCAGTAAAATCTCCACACTTGTGCTTATCCCTCACTGAAGTAGCATTGAAAAATTTTAGTTATTTTTATTCTCTACTTTTTATCATTATGAAAAGTTTTATAACATACCAAATGGAGATAATATGAAAGTCTCATGTACTCTTGTGTTAAAAAATCATTTAATTTTTCTATTAACAACAGTATGACTGAATTGATATAAACAAATCTATTATAACCTTAGGAGCCTAAGGCACTTGACTGCTAACCAGAAGGCTGGCAGTTCAAACCCAGGAGCCACTCCTCAGAAGGAAGGTTGGACAATCTACTTCCGTAGTGATACTGCCTTGAAAACCCAAGGAGGTGTTGCTATGAGTTGGATCCAACTCAATGGCAGTGAGCTTGGTTTTGGTTTATTATAACATTAGGAGATTTTTTGGTGTAGTGCCTAAGGCACTTGAGTACTAATCAGAAGTCTGGTGGTTCAAACCCACCAGCCAGTCCTCAGAAGGAAGATGGGGCAATCTTCTTCTGTAGTGATACTGCCTCAGAAACCCAAGGAGGGGTCACTATGAGTGGAATCTGACTGGACAACAGTGAGTTTGGTTTTGCTTTTTTGGTACTATAACCTTACCATAGAGTGCTTTTCTGAACTGGAAAAGGCTAGAAAGATAATAATTCATGTTCCATATTCCTAATATCCTTTCAACTACATCCAACAATAAGACATACCTTCTTGAATTCAAAAAAAACAGGTAGACTGAAAGCCATCATTGTTATAGATATGGATAATGGTAGAAGATAATGGATATAGAACACATGATCATAGCCAAATCTTCCTGACTCTACACATTCCTGATGTGGCAATAGATTATTTGGAAGATTAGTTCTGTAGAATGTCTTGGGGTGACATTGCTTGTTGGTCAAATGCAGAATCTGTATTTTCAACTCTACAATCTGAAAGCTCTTTATCGTCCTATCACATTTTTCTGTTCAAATTAGCTATAGTTGATTCTCTATTTAAAACTAAACCCTGACCCATGCAACACCATCACTTCCTCTCATTTCTCCTATGCAATCTCCCATTTCACTCATTTTTAGGTGCTCAAAGATTGTGGCTGAATGAGACCTCATATTAATGCATAAGCCTTTGAGTACAGCTGTACCTAATCATATGCACCAGGCATAGTATAATTCTGAAGAAGGAGCAACAGTTCCAAAATAGAGGTCCTTTGCTAGAATCACACCTAAAGATAAGTAATATATAGGGAAGTAAGTTACATAGTAAAGTGAATAAAAAATAGCAGGTCATTAACTTTCAATAAACTGTCACAAGAGCACTTGTATTTGTAGTATTGTGGTGGTTTATGTGGTGCTATTCTGCCAGAAACTATGCCATCTATATTTCAAATATCAGAGTCACCTATGGTGGGCAGGTTTCAGCAAAGCTTCCAGACTAAGAAAGACTAGCAACTAAGGTGTAGCAATCTACTTTCAAAAATTAGGCAATGTAAACCTTATGGATAACAGCAGAACATTGTGCAATATAGTGCTGGAGAATGATTCCCTTAAGTTTGAGGCTGTTCAAAATACAGCAGAGAAAGAGCTGCCACCTCAAAGTAGAGTCAAGCTTAATCACATCACAGGAATGAAGTAAAGCAAGCAAATGAAGTAGGACTTTGATTAGCTGATGTGACACAATTCAAAATGAGAAACACCGGTTGTAAATATCCATTAATAAGCAGAACATGAAATGTACAAAAAAAGAATCAAGGCAAATTGGAAATTGTCAAAAATGAAATGGAACTCCTGAAGATCAATATCCTCAGCTTTATGAGTTGAAATGTACCAGTATCAGTCATTATGAATCTGACAATCACATGCTCTACTGTGCTGGGAGTGATAAAGAGGAGAAGCATTGCATTTATTGTCAAAAAGAACATTTAAAGATCTATGCTGGAGTACAATGCTGTTAGTAATAGGTTAATATATATAAGCCCATAATGATAGGTTAATATCTATAAGAAAAAAAAATATGACTATGGTTCAAACTTATAATAACCACTAATCTCACAGAAAAAGAAAATAAATATTTTAATAAATTTCTGCAGTCTGAAATTGATCAAACATGCACTGATAATTACTGATAATTATAATGCTAATTTTTTTTTTGGAAAAAGATGAAAGATCTGTAGTTGTAAAATACAATTTTGGGGATATGAATGATGCCATGAAGGTATGATAGAATTCTGCAAGACCAATTATTACTTAATTGGAAATACTTTTCTGACAACACAAATGACTCTCACACACATAGACCTCAATGGATGAAATACATGAGAATCAAATTGACTATGCCTGTGGAAAGAGAGGATGGAACAGCTCAGTCAAGAAAAAACCAAGGGTCAAGTCTGGAGCAGACCACCAATTGCTCATAAACAATTTCAAGCTGAAGGTGTAGCTTGAAGAAAATCAAAGCAAGTAGAAGATGGCCGAGGTAAGAACTTTGATATATCCCATCTTAGTTTAGAAACCATCTCAAAAATATAATTGATACATTTAACACTAATTACTGAAGATCAGAGGAATTATAAGATAACATCAACAACATTATGCATGAAAAAGAAAAAAGTCATTAAAAATTCATGAAAGGAAGAAAAACAAAAAATGTATACCAGAAGAGAATTTGAAACTTGATCTTGAGCACAATATAGTTGAAGCTAACAGAAGAAAGGATGAAGTAAGAGAATTGAACTGAATATTTCAAAGGGTGATACAAAAAAAGAAGGTAAAGTAATATAATAAAATATGCAAAGGCCTGGAGCTTTAAAACCAATGCAGAAGAACAGTATTGGATTTTCTCAAGCTGAAATAACATGAGAAAGAAGAAGAAAATCGAAGATGGGAATGTGGAAAGATTATATGAACAAAAAAAAATTGAACACAGAAAGCATCAAAAGAAAATGGAAGGATACCAATCAAGTACCAAAAATAATTGATCAACATTTAGCTAATTATTTAATTGGTTTAATTTCAGGAGATAGCACATAACCCAAGAACTGATGATACTGAAGGGAGAAGTTCAAGTTGCAAATGAAGATACTAGTGAAAAACAAGCCTTAGAATTAATAGGGTACTAATTGAGATATCATGCTTGGTAAACAAAGAAGGGAAAGGCCCTCCATGAGATGGATTGACACAGTGGTTGCAACGATGGACTTAGGTATAGCAAGGATGGTGAGGCTGGCACATGACTGGGCAGTGTTTAGTTCTGCTGTGCATAGGGTTGCTATGAGTCAGAGTTGACTAGACAGACCTAACATCTACAACAACGATTGAGATATGCCTCTACAATCAATGCCAATAGAAGCAGCAGTCAGGATATCAGACAACATATAGCATTGGGCAAGTCAGCTGCAAGGGACCTCTTTCAAGTGCTGAGGAGCAGAAATGTCTCCTTGAAGACTAAAGTGCACCTGACACAGTCATATTTTCAATCCCCTCATATGCATGTGAAAGCAGGACAAAGAATAAAGAAGACCGAAGAAGAATTGATGCTTTTGAGATGTGGTGCTGGTGAAGAATGCTGGAAGTGCCATGGACTGTTAAAAGAACAAATAGATTTGTCCTGGAGGAAGTGCAGCTGTAATGCTCCTTGGAAGTGAGAATAGCCAGATTTTGTCTCACCTACTTGGTCATGTTATCAGAAGGAACCATTCCCTGGAGAAGGATATCATGCTTGGTAAGATGGAGGGTCAACAAGGGAGGGGAAGGCCCTCAACAAGATGGATTGACACAGTGGTTGTGGCTATGGGGTTTAGCAGTGATTGCAGAGCTGGCACGAGACTGGGCAATGTTTTGTTCTGCTGTACATAGGGTTGCTATGAGTCGGAGGCAACTCAACAGCACATAACAACAACAACAGCAAACATCAAAAGAAAATGGAAAGAATACATGGAGTCACAGTACTAAAAAGAGTTGGTAGATGTTCATCCATTTCTGAAGGTGGCATATGTTCAAGAATCAATGGTTTTGAAGGAAGAAGTCAAAGCTGCACTGAAGGAATTGGTGAAAAACAAGACCCCAAGAATTGATGTAACACCCATTAAAATGTTTCAACAAATGGGTGCCTTGCTGGAGACACTCACTGTGCTATCCCAAGATATTTGCGAGCCAGCTACCTGGCCAACTGACTGGAAAAGATCCATATTTGTACCCATTCCAAAGAAGGTGATCCCAAAGAATGTGGAAATTATCAAACAATATCATTAATATCACATACATGTAAAATTTTAACTGAAGATAATTCAAAAACAGTTGCAGCAGTATATTGCCAGAGAGTTTCCAGAAATGTAAGCTGAATTCAGAAGAGGACATGGAATGAGGGATACATTGCTGATGTCCAATGGATCTTGGCTCAAAGCAAAGAATTCCAGAGAGATGTTTACTTGTATTTTATTGACTGTACAAAATCATTTGATTGTGTGGATCATAATAAATTATGGATAACACTGAGAAGAATGGAGATTCCAGATCACTTCATTGTACTCATGAACAGGAGGTGGTAGTTCAAACAGAACAAGGGGACACTACATCTTTTAAAATCAGGAAGGAGTCCATCAAGATTGTATCCTTTCACAATACTTATTCAATCTGTATGCTGAGCAAATAATCTAAGAAGCTATATTATATGAAGAAGAATGTGGTATCAGGATTGGAAGAAGGCTTATTAACAACCTACGATATGCACACGGCACAACCTTGCTTACTGAAAGTGAGGATGACTTGAAACACTTACTGATGAAGATTGAAGACTACCATCTGCAGTATGGGTTACACCTCAACATGAAGAAAACAAAAATCCTCACAAATGGACCAATAAGCTGCATTATGATAAATGGAGAAAAAATTGAAGTTGTCATAGATTTCATGTTACTTGGTTCTACAATCAATACCAATGGAAGCAGCAGTTAAGATATCATATGACATATTGCATTGGGCAAATCTGTTGCAACAGACCTCTCTCAAGTGCTGAAAAGCAAAGATGTCTCCTTGAAGACTAAGGTGCATTCAGCCCAAGCCATGTTATTTTCAATATACTCCTATGCATGTGAGAGCTGGAAAATGAATAAGGAAGACCAAAAAAGTGTTGATGCTTTTGAGTTGTGGTATTGGCAAAGACTGCTGAAAGTACCATGGACTGCTAAAAGAACTAAAAAACCTGTCCTGGACAGAGTGCAGCCAGGATGCTCCTTGGAAGTAAGAATGGCCAGACAAAGTCTTACTTGCTTTTGTCATGTTGTCAGAAGGGACCATTCTCTGGAGAATGATATCATGCTTGGTAATGTAAAGGGTGAAAATGGGCTTCAACAAAAAAGGGGAAAGCCCTCAGCAAGACGATTGACACAGTGGGTGCAACAATGGGCTCAGGTATGATAAGGATCACGAGGTTGACACAGGTCCATGCAGTGTTCCATTCTTGTTCTGCTTACCTAGTGCCATTCTGACAGGAATCTACAACAAATGGGATGGCTGGAACAAATAGGAGTTTATTTTTTTACAGGTCAGGAGGGTAGAAGTCTGAGTTCAAAGTGTCAGGCTCTAGAAACTGGCATGAAATCCCCTCAACCTTGGACTTCAGTCCTGCCTCTTGCTCCCAGCCAAGTGGCATCTCTTCACTCAGGCAGCTATTGGCTGTTGAGGCTAAGAAGCCCGAGGTCGACAAATACAATGGAACAGTTCTAATATTACCAAACCACATGGCAGGACATTGATTCAAGTCCATTGAAAGTCCCAAGGTTGGCAGAGCATGGCAGGCTGCTAAAAAACAATATGGCTATATGCAGGGTTCAAGTGTGCCATAGGCTGGAGACCATTCCCAAAGCTGTTTTTTTATATACGGGAAGCAGACCACATACCCAAAGGCATGTACTCAGATGCTCACAGTAGATTACACCATGGAGTTGATTACCAGTCTCATCATGGGCAATACTACATTCAGCTGCCCAGCCATTCAACCAGGCCCAGCCAAGTTGACACAAAAAATTAACTACCACAGTTCTGTCATATAGAAGGTTGCTATGAGTTAGAGAATGGCACCTAACAAGAACAACAATTGAGATACATGAACAAAAGGATGCAATGCTGTAAATATTATTCCTGTATGTCAAGAAATTTGAAAGACAGTTACCCAGTTTATTGACTGGAAATTATACATATTCTTGCCCATCCCAAAGGAAGACAATCAAATGGGATGTGAAAAGTATCAAGCAATACCATTAATATTTCATGCTAGCAAAAAATTTCTGAATACAATTAAAAAATTCCTATAAACATATATCAACAATGAACTGCCAGAAGTTCAAGCCAGATTGGTAAAAGGATGAGGAAGAAGGGATGCTGTTGTGTTGTTATGTGCTGTTGAGTTGGACCTGACTCATAGCAACCCCTCCTGAGGTTTCTGAGGCAGTTTCACTACAGTAGTAAATTGCCCCATCTTCCTTCCGAGGAGTGGCTGGTGGGTTTGAACCGCCAACCTTTTGGTTAGTAGACAAGTGTCTTAGCCACTATGCTACCAGAGCTATATCAGATGGATATTAGCCAAAAGCAGAAAATACTATAAATATGTTTTCCTGTGTTTTATCAAGTACACAAATGCACTACAAGTGCATGGATCACAATAAATTATGGATAACATTACAAAGAATGGGAGTCCTGAACACTAATTTGTTCTCATGCAGAAGCAGTACATAGATCAAAAGATGGTTGATTTACTAGACAATATTGCATGTCTTGAAATGGGAAAAGGTGTGCCGTGGGTTTATATCCTTTTATGTTATTTATTCTAGTCCAAGAAGTTGGGTTCTATGAAGAAGATTGAGGAATACATGAAGAAGAATGAGGAAGACTCATTAAAAACCTACATATGACACAAACTTACTTGCCAAATCTGAAAGCTACTAGAAGTATTTAGTGATAAAGATAAAGACTGTAGCCATTAGTAGTATCGATTATACCTGAATGTGCAAAAAATGAATTCTACCAACTGGGTCCAGAAGTAACATTATGATAAATGGTAAGGAGATTGATATTGTCAATGATTCCATTCCATGTGGATCAAAAATCAATGCTGATGGAAGGAGCAATCAAGAAATCAAATGACCTATTGCATTGGGAAAATCTCTGGCAAAAGACCTTTTAAGATCCATAAAAACAAAGATGTCACTTTGATGACTAAGATGTACCTAACCCAAGCCATGATATTTTCAATCACATCATATGCATATGAAAGCTTGAAAAGAAAAAAGGAAAACCAAAGAATTGTTTCATTCAAATTGTGGTGTTGACAGAAAATTGAATAAATCATGGACCGCCAGAAGAATGAACAAATCAGTTTTGAAGGAAGTTGGCCAGAATGCTTCTTAGAAGCGAGGATGGCAAGAACTTACCTCATTGTGCACACTTCATTAGGAGGAACCAGTTGCTGGAGAAGGATATCATATTTGGTAAAGAAAAGTGTAATTGAAAAGAGGAAGACCCTCAATGAGATGGATTAATATAATGGTCCCAACCATGGGGATCACAATGCATCACAATACAATGATTGTGATGATGGTGAAAGACGAGGCAATATTTAGTTTTGTTGTACGTAAGGTCACCAGGATTTGGAGTGGACTTGAAGGCACTGTCATTGATTTAATTGTGTTCCCTAAAATATGTGTCAACTTGGCTAGTCCATGATTCCCTATACTGTGTGGTTTCCATATGAGTAAGGCTGGGTTTACTCAGATGTTGCAGCTCTTTCCCAGTCCTATTTTGAGAGCCTTTTAGCCTAAACGGACTATTCCTAAAGGTGCGCGGTAATGTGCCAAACAGTGTTTCTTTGCTATTCATAAGGTTTTCCCTGGCCAATTCTTTGAGAAGTGGACGGCCTCTTCCTTCTTCCTAGTCTGTCTCAGTCTAGAAGCTGGGCTGTTACCTGTGCACCAGGTGCATCTCGCTGGGTTTTAAACACCAGAGGCTCAGCCTCAAAACTCATGTCTACATGTCACCACAGTAGGACAAACCGATAGACAAGTTTGTCTTGCTGTTGGAGACCTCTTGTATCACCCCCACCTGGGTCCCTGTGGATGACTATACCTCTGTCTGGCTTCCTGGCTTTTAATGCCCTTTCTCCTGCTCTTCCCACCTGCTACTTTGGGCATCCCTGAGTTGTCTTTCCTCACCTGTAACCCTGGGGCTGACTGAAAAATAACACCTATAGATGAAAACAAAAATGTTGTTGTTATGTGCCATGGAGTCAGACCTGACTCAAATCAACCCCTCCTTGGGTTTCCGAGGCAGGAGGCAGTATCACTACAAAAGTAGATTGCCCAACCTTCCTTCTGAGGAGTGGCTGGCAGGTTTGAACCGCCAGCACTCTGGTTAGCAGTCAAGTGCCTTAGGCACTATGCTACCAGAGCTCCTAAAAACAAAAATAATATTTCTAAATGCTCATGTTCTGAGGGCTTATGATGAAAGGAATGAGATCATGTGTTTCCAATGGTTCATAAAAACAAGAAAAGTGGTCACCAATTGCCAACTATTGTCTCTGATGGAGAATTATAAATAAGTAAGCCAAACACACTGCTGTTGAGTCAAATCCGACTCGTAGCGACCCCTCCTTGTGTTTCTGAAGCTGTATCACTATAGAAGTAGATGGCCCAACCTTCATTCTGAGGAGTGGCTGGTGGGTTTGAACTGCCAGACTTCTGGTTAGCAGTCAAATGCCTTAGGCACTACTCCATCAAAGCTCCCATAAAGAAGTCAGAAGGTGTAGTTCCACAATGAGGGTATTAAACAATTACAGGAAAGCTGAAGAGGAGAGGATTTGTTTATTGCAAACAATTGCAAACTTACTATGACTCTCAAATACTCTCTCAAGATAAAGTACGATGGGTCTTTCTTCTCCCAAAATCTATTGAGAATATTTTCAATGAGGCTACTTGTTGGTTTTTGATGCAAAGCACCCATGCATTTTTTACCTGTGTAACAGATATGAATTATAAAGAAAGACTACCACCTGAAATAATTTCGATTGCTGCCTATGCAAACCACCAGATGAGACAATGTGCTAAAAGGGAGTCAGCTACTGGCAAATAAAAGAGGGACAGGTAATCACAGGTAAAACTTCCTACTAGGAGTTGCAATTAGAAGAACCAACATGGGGGCCCTTGGAGAAGCTATGAAAGCTTAAATAAGAAAAGAAGGCATGATTTAACATCATTGAGGCCAGCTTTTGATTGTTTCAGTTAATTTAGACTTTTCTACTTCTTTATCTTTTTCTCAGGAGCCCTAATGGTAGAGCTGTTAAAATGCTCAGATGATAACCAGAAGCCTGTCATCCAAGCCTAACTGCTACTACTGGGAAGAAAGATGTGACAGCCTACTTCTGTAAAGATTTTAGCTTTGCAAACATATGGGGCAGTTCTACTCTGTCCTGTACGGTCACTGTGAGTCAGAATCAATTTGATAGTAATAGTAATGGGTTTGCCTTTTTTTTTTTTTTTTTTAAAGCCTCT
>NW_006922140.1:208135-209131 GCF_000298275.1 Orycteropus afer afer
AATCGCCTGGTACACATGTGAGAGCTGGACAATGAATAAGGAAGACCGAAGAAGAGTTGATGCTTTTGAGTTGTGGTGCTGGCAGAGAATGCTGAAAGTACCATGGACTGCTAAAAGGAGTAACAGATCTGTCCTGAAGGAAGTGCAGCCAGAATGCCCCTTGGAAGCAAGAAGTGCCACACTTCGTCTCACCTATTTTGGTCATGTTGTAAGAAGGGACCATTCCCTGGAGAAGGATGTCATGCTTGGTAGGGTAGAGGGTCGACGAAAGAGGGGTGGCCTTCAACGAGATGGATTGATATGGTGGCTGCGATGATGGGCTCAAATATAGCAGGGATTGTGGGGCTGGCATGGAATCGGGCAGTGTTTCGTTCTGCTGTGCATGGGGTCGCTATGAGTCAGAAACAACTTGACGGCACTTAACAACAACAACAACATGGGGGTGTATCTGGATGCAGGAGAGAAACTTTCCCCATCAAATAAATTTTAAAAGGTGCGTTGAAGACAAATACAAAATTATGTTTTAATTCCCACCCCACAAATTATGTACATTTTGAAATAAATAAAGCTATACAAATAGGTGGTAGAATTTATTTGGTACAGAGGGGGCTTTAAGGAGAATTTTTGCTTTTCTTATTAATTAGTTTTAGTATTACTTTGTTTTTACGCTGATGACACATCCTTGTGTTTGAAAGTGAGGATGACTTGAAACACTTATTGATGAAGATTGAAGAATAGAGTCTGCAGTGTGGATTACATCTAGATATAAAGAAAACAAAAATCTTCACAACTAAACCTATAAGCAGCACCACAATAAATGGTGAAAAGAATAAAATTGTCAGACACTTCACTTTTGGTTTTAAAATTGATGCCAATGTGTGAGTTATACATTTACCTCAAGTAGACACATGCCCTGGAGAGAACAATCACAGGAGAAGGAAGGGCTGCTTATGCACAGGGAGACAGCTCAGGGGGCAGGAGAGTATGGAGGGATGG
>NW_006922140.1:209468-210968 GCF_000298275.1 Orycteropus afer afer
AATGACCTCTTTCAAGTGCTGAAGAGCAAGGATGTCTCCTTGAGGACTAGGGTATGCCTGACCCAAAGCACGGTACTTTCAATCGCCTCATATGGATGTGAGAGCTAGACAATGAATACAGAAGACTGAAGAAGAGTTGATACTTTTGAATTGTGTTGCTGGCAAAGAATGCTTAAAGTACCATGCAATGTTAAAGTATCTAACAAATCTGTCCTGGACGAAGGGCAGCCAGAATGCCCCTTGGAAGCAAGAGTCCCCTGACTTCACCTCACCTACTTTGGTCATGTTGTCAGAAGGGACCATTCCCTGGAAAAGGATGTCATGCTTGGTAAGGTGGAGGGTTGACGTAAGAGGGGAAGGCCCTCAATGGGATGGATTGCCACAGTGGCTGCAACAATGGGCTCAAATATAGCAGGGGTCATGGAGCTGGTGTCGGACCAGGCAGTGTTTCCTTCTGCTCTCCATAGAGTGTCTATGAGTCAGAGAAGACTCTATGGGACCTAACAACAACAACAAAATTACTTTGTAATTATCAAAAGCAGAGAGATTTTTTTTAAAGAAAAACTAGATGAACAGCAGGAGCTCTGGTAGCTTAGTGCCTAAGGCACTTACCTGCTAACCAGACGGCTGACACCACCAGCCACTCCTTGGAAGGAAGATGGGGCAATCTACTTCCATCATGATATCTCCTCGGAAACCAAAGGAGGGGTCCCTATGAGTTGGGTCTGACTTGAGGGCACATAACAACAACAACAACAGATGAATAGCAGAGAGAATGGAGAGAAGTGTTTGTATTCAAGGGATATTTAATCTATTGATCCTTCTTCTGTGTTCTTTATCTCAGTTGGTAAGAACACCTATTGCTGCCCCAAACAAACCCAAACATCCTTGACCACCACCTCTACTTCCACTTACTTCCTTCCACTCACATGGAATCGATCACTGAATCCTGTTGATTTTATCACCTAAATATTTCTCTAAAGAGACCCCTTTTTCCCATTTTTGGTATGTAAATCCCTGCTTAGGGTCAGACTTTCATCATCTCATATTGGCTTTGAAATTTTCTCCTAAGTGGTTTCCATGACTCTTGACTTGTCCTTCTTCTTCGCTCTCCATCCAGAAGTAAGGAAAATATGTCTCCAATTTAAAAATAACTTTACAATTTCACTTTAAATGCTTTTAGTGATTCAGCCTAAAGAATATATCATGGGTCCTTATACTGGCTTACAATTATCTATTGCTCTTTACTTGTTTGCCAAATAAATGAGTAAATTGGTAAGCAAATAAATGAATGTGTTAATCTCTCTGAGTTATTTGATACACATAAGTAAAACTTATTCCCCTTCAAACTTGGTCTGGATTCTTGGCAAGACAAATCTTTCATGTCATAATATAGAAATATTCATAATAGTATTTGTAGATATTGCTCTTTTGTATGTCAGAAAACAATTTGAAATCCTCAATTTTTTTTAATAAACAAAATATCCATTAAATGGCATA
>NW_006922140.1:211068-218291 GCF_000298275.1 Orycteropus afer afer
CAGCCTGGTCCTAAAGGAACAGGGAGGCTGCATCTTCTGACCTCTTCTAACCCCACAAGAGGACAGAATCACCATGAGTAGCCTAAGGTCTATTCCTGAAAGGCCAGACATGCTGCCTCCTTCCAGCTCTTTCATCAACCCTGACACCAACTATTCCACAGCTCCCACCACCTCTCTGTTGGGTTTGATAATTCACTACAGTGGCCACACAGAGCTCACAGATTATGGGGTTTATTAGGGAAGCACCAGGCTACAATTTAAGTTCAGGTACAAGACTCAGTCTCTCTCAGCCCACTGTCTCTCAGCCAATAGTCTCTCTCAATCTCTCTCCCAGCAGTGCATGTCTTTTGGTGTCTCTCTCTCAGCAGCGTGTGTCTCTCAGGAATGCATTTCTCTTGGCAGCACATGTTTCTCAGCCAGCAGTCAGAGAGACTACTTCTGCCCCTAGAAGGGCTCCTTTTAAGCTTGGCAGAGTGACCACTAACCAGAATTCTATATACCTGAGAGAGCAAACTTCCCAGAAAATTACTTTGTGCTGCTCCCAACAGAAATACCCCAGGTGGATAACTTTAACAATCAGGAACTACTCAGTTGCTCATAGCAAATTCCACCACAGAATTTACAAAGATTTATGGCTAGAAAAGCCACAATATGTAATTTACTACACCGCACCTCAGTTCTCTAGAGAAGCAAAACCAGTAAAGCTTAGAGAGAGAGAGACAGAAATTTATCTTAGGAAAACGGCTCACACACTTATAGAAGTTGGCAAGTCCTAAGTTCTTGGATCAAATGTCAAGCTGGAGGCTTTTCCTGACTCACACAGCTGCAGGGGTTGAACAGTTCAAGGTTGCCAGGCAGTATCTGCTGTTAACTCCAATGAAAAACGAATCCAAGCTCTCCAGGCCAAATGATGGATTGTTCACTCATGGACAGTTGTAGGCAGCACAACATGATCCTGATCCACAGAAAAGTGTCTCTTTTCCCAGGATGTCTATAAATATACAGGAAGCAGGCCACATTCCTAGTGAAACTACCTTTCAAAGGATTGGCTGCTCAAAACATATACATCTGATTCCATCATGAGAGCAACCCACATCAAATTACTTAAACCACACAGAATTGTGGTCCAGCCAAGCTGACACACAGCTCCAACTATCACACTATATAAATTTTATGATAACTCTGTCAAGGTTTAATCCATTGAAAATCTGCATTGTGAATATTGTTTTCCAATGGGACAATTCTCCAGAGTTATTTTTACAAACCAAAGAGTATTCTCTGTAGTTAAACTCATTTATTACCACAATTTAATAGTGTTAAGCATCAACCTTCATGATAGCTCAAAGGGGAATTTCACCTACACCTTTAAAAAAAGGGGGCAGTATTAGTGATTATGTTTTACTTTGCTTACCAAACTTATCTTCATTCTTACAATATAAGCTGAATAACCATTCATCAGATCTGTAAAAGTTATACTCACACACAGAACTATTACCCCCCCCAAAAAAAACCCTCACTGCCATTGAGTTGGATCTGACTCATAGCAACCCCTCCTTGGGTTTCTGAAATGATATCATTACAGAAGTAGATCTCCCAATCTTTCTTCCGATGAGTGACTGGTGGGTTTGAACCACCAGCCTTTGCTTAGCAGTCAAATGCCTTAGGCATTTTGCTGCCACACAGGACTATGGTGCCTGAATCAATTGACTTCACAGACAATTTAATCTATGAGGTTTCTGAAAGTAAAATGATGTGGGATTGTATTTTATATATTGATTAAAGTTATGAGATATAATTAAATTTTTCCTTCATACTGACTTGTGGAGGATTCTTTTTCCTAAATATGTAATACAGATTACAGAATTCAGGTGAATTTTAGTGTTTTGATCTCTTATAATCCTTCGAGAGAGAATAAAACACCCAATTCTTTTCAATATTTCTGTGGTTATCTGGTAACGACCATGGGGACCAACTAATCCAGTCCTTATTCTTCTAATCTATGCACAACTTCCTAAAAAAAGAATCAATCAATTCTGTTCTTTAAACTTTCATTCAAATCACAATAGTAAATAAATAAACTTAAAAAGAGACTTTTCCTCAAATCCCTCATTTTGGTTTATATATTAGTGTCTTAGTTGCCTACTGCTTCCATAACAGAAATAGTGTTAAGTGGGTAGATTTAAAGAACAGAAATTTGTTTTCTCACAGTTCTGAGGCTGAAAGTCCAAGTCAAGTCCTCGGCTGTGTCAGTTTATTCCAGGGGCCCCTCTCCTAGTTTCTGTTGACTGCTGTCCATATTTGGTATTACTTGGCATTCCTTCAAGGAGTTCTGGTAGCTCAGTTGTTAAAGCATTTGGCTGCTAACCCAAAGTTTAGTCAGCTACCTCATGGAAGAATGGTGAGAAAGCCTGCTTCCCTAAAGATTTTCAACCCTTGGAAGCCCAATGTGGTAGTTCCATTCAGACCTAGAATCAAGTTGATAGCAATGAGTTTGTTTTTTTCTTGTTGTTTGTTTGTTTGTTTTTGGCATTCTTTGGAGTTCAATGATATATCTTTTCCCTCTGTGTGTGTGTGTGTGTGTGTGTATCTTTATTTATTCTACTCTGTTTATTACTGAGGAATGGTTAGGTTTAGGACCCAACCTATTTTGGCATGACCACATTAACAACAAAAGAAAATTCCTATTCATGAACAGAGTCATATTTATAGAAGGAATAAGATTTCAAACATATTTTGGGGAGACATAATTAAGTTTATAACAGTTACTGAATAACTAGTTTAATCTTTATTATTTTTAAGTAGATAATACAGACATGGTGATTAGTTTTATATCATCAGGGCTTGTTTGGATTTGCCATACTGCTTAACACATTGAAGAAAAACATCCACTTTATGTTGTTTGTTTTCCTTTTGTGGCTGTTTTTCTTGAGATACATTGTTTAGAAGTTTCTTTACTGAAATCAAATGGTAAAAAAAATATATATGAATTTTTGTTCATCCATACCTGTATCATTTGATCCTTGTTATAAAAAAAATTACAATATTATAGTATTTTAGTTTGTTCACAAATGTTTTCTTTGTTGTTGTTGTTGTTGTTGTTGTTGTTATTTGCTGTCGAGTCAGCCCTGACTCACAGCGACCCCTCCTTGGGTTTCCGAGGCAGTATCACTATGGAAGTAGGATTGCCCAACCTTCCTTCCGAGGAGTGGCTGGTGGGTTTGAACCGCCAGCCTTCTGGTTAGCAGTCAAGTGCCTTAGGCACTATGCTACCAGAGCTCCTAATGTTTTCTTTAGCACTTTTAAAACAAACTCCAATATCTTCTGGCTGTTAAATCTTTTATTAAGAAATAAACTATTGGTCTACTTTAACTCCTGTATAGATAATCTGTTACATATTTCTAAAACTCTATCCTAAGAATTTCTCATTATCTTTGATGGTCAACATTTTGTTAACATGTGTCTACCTATGGATTTTTTTTTTTTTTCTTTTTACTTTTGAAATTTGGGTGAACATTTACAGAGCAAATTGGTTTTCCATTCAACAATTCATACACATTATGTTTCATGACTTTGATTGCTATCTCCACAAAGTAAAAGCACTCTTCTCCCTTCCTTCCTGTGTTTACTGCTTCCATTTATCCTTCTCTCCTATCCCTTCCAGCCTCCTGAGCTTTATCCCTGGGCAAATGCTGCCTCATTGATCTTGTATTGTTGATTGTTCTAAGTAGTGTGCATGTCCCTGGTGTTATTGTCACTTTATAGGCCTGTCTATTTTTTGCCTGAAAGTTGAGCCACAGGGTTGAGGTCTCCAGGCTTGATGGATGACTACGGACCATAGGTTCTGGGGTTCTACCAGTCTCTATAAGACCTATCAGCCTTGTTCTTTTTTATCATTTTGAATTTTGTTCCATCTTTTTCTCCCCGCTCTATCCAGGGCCACTTATTGCGATCCTTTTCAAAGTGGCCATGATGACCCAGACACACTGTGTCAAAGTGTTCTGACTTCCTCAAACTTGTACATTAAGAAATCATTTCCACCATGCCCCCAGTCAAAATCTACAACTGCTCTTATAGTCTCATTCCTTCACTCACATCATACCTATTCCTTGGCCTCAATAAGACAAAGGCATCCTCTAGTCCTTTAATCCCATCATTTGTTCTTCAGATTATTATCTTTCTCCTATGGACTTTTTTTTTCCTATGAACTGTCATGGCTGTTAACTTGAATGAAATATTCTTCCCATTTCTTTTTAAATTGTTAAATATTTTACAATGGATATTTTCAAACATACCCCAAGATTCATCTTGGCCATCTTTTTTTTATTTTTGTTTTTAATTGTAATTTGGGTGAAATTTTGCAGAGCAAATACATTTTCCATACAACACTTCACACACATTTTGTTTCATAACATTTATTGCAACCCCATAATGTAACACTTCTCTTCCCATTCCATCCCTGTGGTTACTTTTTCCCTATGTCCTTCTTTCCTATGCATTCTTGCCCTCTGAGATATTTCCCTGCACATATGCTTCCCTTCTGATCTCCCATAGTTGATTATTCTAAGGAGTGTACCTACCTGGTATAAATGTTCACCTTATATGTCTGTCTGTTGTTTGTCTGGAAGTCATAGGAGTGAGTTTGATTCCAGACCCAAAAGATTACTGGAGGCCATAATCTCAGGGGTTTCATCTACCTCTTTCCAACAAGTAAGGCTTGTCTTTTTTATGATTTTGAGTTTTTTTGCACATATTTCTCCCACTCTACGTAGGATCTATTTATTTTGATTCTTTTCTGAGTGTTGACAGTGATAGCTAGACACCATCTAGTTCACCTGGTCTTGGGGTCATGTAAGTTGAGATTAAAATGGTTCCCTAGTCCTGTGGACTAATTGTTTCTAAGTGTCTTTGGTTTCCTTTGTTCTTCTTTGCTCCAGATGAGGAGAGACCAATTGTTCCATCTTGGGTGGCTGCTTGAGAACATTGTCTCTCTGGACTAGGTTAAGTCAATTCACCTCAAAATCCCCAAGACTGACTCATTCCCTCAAGTTTTCTGGTTATGGTTAAGAAGTTTTTCTAACTTTGACCCTGTATGCTATAATCATGAATGTGTTATAGTCCCTGATAGGTAAAATAGCCTCAGGGAACAACCATTTTGACCAAGCTGTAATGTTTATTTTCTTTCCCTCCTCACAAAGCTTCAGGCACTCACTACCACATTCTTCCTTTTCTCTTCTTGCAGGCCTGAGTGTCTTCAACTCCCACATTCTTTTTTCCATGTATGATTAATCTTTCTAGGCAAGTATGAGAAGCTTACAAAACAACTTATCCTCACCAAGGCTTGTTTTATATCACTGGCCAGAGGAATAACAGAAAGTTCACAAGGCAAAGACTATTCATACTGATTACAGGATGTGGTAGTTATGTTTGTATGTCAGTTTGGCTGGCCCTCTTGAGTGGCTGGGCAGCTGGTAATAGTTATTCCCCATGATGAGACTGGCAATCAGCTCTATGGTTGGATCTACCACAAGCAGCTGAGTAGTTCCTTTTGGGATTTGGTATGCTTCTTGTCTATAAGAAGCCTTGAGAATGGTCTCTAGCTTATGGCACACCTGTGCCCTGCATGTAGCCATGTCGTTGTTCAGCAGCCTGCCATTCTCTGCTAACCTTGGGATTTACAATGGGCTTAAATAAATGGCCTGCTGTGTGGTCTGGTAACATCAGGACTATGCCATTTTATTTGTCAACCTCGGGCTTCTCAGCCTCAGCAGCTAGCAGCTGTCTCTAGAGCCTGGCACTTTGAACTTGGACTTAAAGCCTCCAAATTGTAAGAATAAACTCCTGTTGTTCAATCCATCCCATTTGTGGTATATTCTTGTCAGAGTAGCATTAGGTAACTAGAACACAGGAAGAATGCATTATTAGCATTCTTCAAACCCTCTACCACATTGCCCAATTCCCTTTTAAAACCCTAACCTTTTCTCAGCTCAGAGTCTTCAGCAGATATGATCTCCCTGTCTCCCTGAGTATCACTACTCAATAAAGTACTTTTCACCTTGTCCTATTGTCAAGTATTGCTTTTTCTTGTGGCACATAGCTAAGAACTACACTTGTCCAGTAAAAGACATATTTGTAGCACATATGAATACATACGCAGAAATATCCTCTGTCAAACCTTTGTATATTTGTGCATGTAGACCCATTCACCTTTCCACCTCTGTTAAGCTTGTATGTCAATTTATATATCTGTTCATAGATTAAGTTATTGCAGAATTGTTTATGTATTTACCTTTGTGGCCTTGAACTCTGGTGCTCCTCCCAATGTCTTCCTTTGCCTTGATCATTTTGTGCTGATCTTCCCTTTATCATATATTGCCTTTCCTTTCACCCAAGTTAATTTGTGGTTACCTTCTAGTTAGGAACTTATCCTCTCTTTCCCTCCTAGCCTTGTCAAACTTCAAAGAATGTTTCTTTCTGCATATATATATTTTTCTTTTTTTTAGTAGCAGTGTCATACTATATATATATATATATATATATGTATATCCTTTAGTGATTGATCAATTTCACTCAGCATAACATCCTCCAGCATAAATCCATGTCGTGAGATTTTTTGCAGATTCATCATTAACTTTGCATAGTATTCCATCGTGTATATGTAGCATAGTTTGTTTATCCATTTATCCAATGATGGACACTGGCAAAAGGCTTTGGAGGTGGCATCTTCTGACCTTCTCTAACTTCACAAGAGGAAGAATCACCATCAGCAACCCAAGGCTTATTCCTATGAGGACAGACATGCTGCAATCTTTGAGCCTTTTACCAATTCTGACACCAGTTGTCCCCACCTCAGCACTCACTACTTTTCTGCTGGGTTTGATAATTTCTTGCATTGGGCACAAACTCACAGACAATACTCACAATTACGGAAGTTGTGTTCTTGTTGTTATATGCCATCAAGTCAGATCCAACTCATAGTAACCACTTCTTGGGATTCCAAGATAGGTTTCCAACAGGGAGACAAACTTGTCTGTGAGTTTGTCCTACCATGGTGACTTGTTGACATGAGTTTTGAGGCTGAGCCACTGGTGTTTCAAACACAGCAGGATGCACATGGTGCACAGGTATCAGCCCAGCTTACAGACTGAGACAGACTAGGAAGAAGGAAGAGGCCATCCACTTCTCAAAGAATTGGCCAGGCAAAACCTTATGAATAGCAAAAAAAC
>NW_006922140.1:218391-220157 GCF_000298275.1 Orycteropus afer afer
GTTAGAAGGCTCTCAAAATAGGACTGGGAAAGAGCTGCAACATCTGAGTAAACCCAGCCTTACTCATATGGAAAAGAGAAAGCTTTCAAGACCTCCATTTACTGATGTGGCACCACTCAAATTGAAGAGAAACAGCTGCAGACATCCATTAATCATCGGAACATGAAATGTATGAAGTATGAATCTAGGAAAATTGGAAGTTGTCAAAAATGAAAGGGAATGCATAAAGATATCAATCTTCAGTATTAGTGAGCTGAAATGCACTGGTTTTGGACACTTTGAATCAGAAAACATGTAATCTATCAAGCTAGGTATGACAGTTTAAAGAGGAATGTTGTGGCATTCATCATCACAAAGGATGTTTCAAGATCTGTCCTGAAGTACAATGCTGTCAGTGATAGTATAATATCCATACACCTACAAGGAAGCCCCATTAATATGACTATTACTCAAATTTATGCCCCAATCACCAAAGAAAAAGATGAGGAAGTTGAAGATTTTTATCAACTTCTTCAGTCTGAAATTGACCAAACAAGCAATCAGGATGTGTTAATTATCACTGGTGACTGGAATGCAAAAGTTGGAAACAAAGAAGAATCACTGGTAGTTGGAAAATTGGGCCTTGGTGACAGAAATAATGCTGGAACTTGCATGGTAGAATTTTGTAAGACCAACGACTTTTTCATTGCAAACACCTTTTTTTCAACAATACAAACAGTGGCTCTACACGTGGACTTCACCAGATGGAACACACAGGAATCAGATTGACTACATCTGTGGCAAGAGGCAGTGGAAAAGCTCAATACCATCAGCCAAAACCAAACCAGGAGCTAGTTGTGGAAGAGGCCATTAACTGCTCATATGCAAGTTGAACTTGAAGTTAAAAAAATTTTAAAAAGTCTAAGAGAGCCAAAATATGATCCTGAATGTAACTCCTGAAATTAGAGATCATCTAAAGAATAGATTTGATGCATTGAACACCAATGACTGAAAACCAGAAGAATTGTGGGAGGATATAAAGACCATTATCCAAGAAGAAAGCAAGAGATCACTAAAAAGACGAGAATAAAAGAGAAGACCAAAATGGATGACAGAAAAGACTCTGAAACTTGCCCTTGAGTGGAGAGTAGCTAAAGCCAATGGAAGAAATGACAAGATAAAAGAGCTGAACAGAAGATTTCAAAGAGCATCTTGAGCAGACAAAACCAATTACTATAATGAAATGTACAAAGACCTGGAGTTTGAAAACCAAAAGGGAAGAACACACTCAGCGTTTCTCAAGCTGAAAGAATTGAAGAAAACATTGAAGCCTCAAGTTGCAATATTGAGAGATTCTATGCGCAAAATATTGAATGATGCAGGAAACATCAAAAGAAGATGGAAAGAATACACAGAATCACTGTATCAAAAAGCACTGGTTGATCTTCATCCATTTCAGGAAGTGGCATATGATCTAGAGCCAATGATACTGAAGGAGGAAGTCAAAGCTGCAATGAAAGAATTGGCAAAGAATAAGGCTCCGGGAATTGAAAGAATACCCATTGAGATATTTCAACAAACGGATGCCCCATTGGAGGTACTCACTCAGTTATACCAAGAGATTTGGAAGGCAGCTACCCTGCCAACTGACTGGCAGAGATCCATATTCATACCCATTCCAAAGAAAGGTGATCCCACAGAATGTGGAAAATATCAAACAATATCATTAATACCGCACGCAAGTAATATCTTAATGAAGATAATTCAAAAACGATTGCAGCAGTATA
>NW_006922140.1:221682-238763 GCF_000298275.1 Orycteropus afer afer
TGTCTTTCTTGTGCTTCTTAGTTCCACTGCTGCTGTCTCTCTGAGGGGGCATCTCTCTGCCAGGAGGTCTCTCTCCCATGGCATCTCTCTGCCAAGAGGCCCAGTGTAGGGATGTTGGGTTCAAGGACACTCTACTTCACCTCAGGCTCTTCTCTCTTGATCACAGTGAGATCTGCTCTCTTCCTCTAGGAGGGCTAATTTTCAGCCTGGCAGAGTGACAAAACTAAGCAATCCCAACATCAGAGTTCTACACACCTTATTGGCATGGTTCCATCCAGTAATTCTGTGGGAGTTAGAAAGAATATGGCTAGGAAAGCCATACCAACTAATTCACTGTGCCACAGGCACTTAGGTTTTCTTCATCTTTTTGCTGTTGTATTTAGCAGTATGAGGTGTAATGCCTAAGGCATTTGACTGCTAACCAGAAGGCTAGTGGTTCAAACCACTCCTTGGAAGAAAGATTGGGCAATCTACTTCTGTAGTGATACCACCTCGGAAACTCAAAGAGGGGTCCAACGAGTCGGATTTGACTCCATGGCAGTGACACTGATAACAATGTGATGAACATGGATGTGCCTATATCTATTTGTGTCATGGCTCTTATTTCTGTAGAATATACATCTAATAGTGAAATTGTTAAATCATATGGTATATCTATTCCCAAATTTTTAAGGAAGTGAGATACCATTTTCCACTGTGATTGCACAATTTTACAGTCCCACCAACAGTGTATGGGGAAATTGGAACCCTCATACACTGCTAGTTGGTTTATATCCATAAAACTTATGGCTATCTTTTTATCTATATTGCTTAGTATTCATGATTGCTTTTGGTCAGATAATTAGTTTATTTATTTATTTTATTTAGTTTTTTTTTTAAAATAATCAAACTATATATTTTTTTACTGTTGTCATCTCCTCACAATACTTGTAAACTCACCACTGTAAACCCATCTAATCTCACCACTGTCGAGTTGGATCTGACTCATAGTGACCCTTCCTTGGGTTTCTAAGGTGGTATTACTACAGAAGTAATTTCCCAGTCTTCCTTCAGAGGAGTAGCTGGTGGATTTGAACCGCCAGCCTTCTGGTTAGCAGTCATATCCCTTTTATCTCTTTATTTCTTAACCACTTTCTTAAAATGTCCTTCCCTTTGCCTCTCTGGCTAATTGTTGATATCTTTATCTGGTTTGTTATGTTTACTTTTTCTTTTATAGCAGCTGGGTCCTAGCTACTTTTTTAATTTTAAAAATAATACTTTAATATTTGAGTCACCATCAGATCAACTAGATCTTTTTAATACCTCTTTATCCATGCTTTTATTCCTTCTTTTTATTTTTGATAGCATATTTTAAATTGTTTTTGTTTATTATAGTATCTTCAATATTTGCTGGTCTGATTCTGAAGTTGGATTAGTTCTGCTTCTTCCTATTTGGGGGAGCTCCTTTTTGAAATGGGATTTTTAATTAAGAACGTATTGCTTGGAAAATTTTAAATGAGATTCCTTTAAGTCCTGAGTTTAAGATGGTTTTTGTCAGAGAGTTGTCTTCTTTATTTCTCCTAGACTTCTATTATGCCACCAGAGCTCCCTTCTAAATGTAAGAAGAAGCACAACCTCAAACAAATTCTCATATTTTCTTTCGGCCATTTTGAGCTTTGAATGTTGGATCAAATCTTTTTAACTATATGCTTGTCATTCAGAAATGTCCAGAGATATTTTTTCCATGTTTCTATTTCTAAAAGAATCAATTATTTAGTTAATAGAAAAATGTTTTTATGTTTCTGATACAGGCACATGTTTCAAATTTCCCTCTTCAGAGGATTGTTTTTACTCCAGAGAGTCAATTTATGTTGATTTAGGCTTTATGTTGATTTAGACTTTATGCGGAGGTTTTCAACCTGATCTCTCACCTGGCTGGCTTAAGCTCAATGTTCTATTGTTCTAATTTTCCGCATATGGTCAGGTAACTGTTCTGGTGATGCTCCAAAACCAAATGCCACAATCAGTGCTATGTTGTTTTTCAGGATTAACGTTTTATTAAGATTTTATTGTCCTGGGAATATTTGATTGTATAAAACCCACTGTCATTGAGTTGATTCTGACTCACAGTGATTCTACTGGACAGAATAGAACTGCCCCATTGTGTTTCCAAGGCTGTAAATCTTTACAGAAGCAGACTGCTGCATCTTTCTCCCATGGAGCAGCTGGAATGTTCAAACCTCCAACCTTCTGGTTAGTAAGCTAAATGACTTAACCACTATGGCGATTGTACAGGAGAGTAAAAATATTCTTGGCTTTGGGATTTACTACTTGTACAGCCCAGGCAATGCAAAAAGTCATGATTACTTACAGATTTCTGTCTAATAAAGATCATTTCAAAGGTGATGATTTTTCTTTCCCTGTAGAACATTAACCAGTTTTGTTTCTAACCTAGCCATCTCACTCTTTTTAAAATATGCCTATGAATACCCTGTTTCACTGATTTCCTCATAAATGATGCAAATATTTTTTACATGTATTAATTTGCATTTGTATGAGTATCATGTTTTCACCTATTGGAAAACTGCATTTTGATGAAAGTATAATTGAAAATCTTTAATTTCACATTTCGTTTGTTTTTGAAGGATGCACAATATCCTTCTGTTCTACTTCACCAAGGGAAAAATGAGAGTTACAGGGCTGCAGGGAGCAAAATTTTAAATAAAATAAAATGGTTATACCATGACTCATTTATCTTTTTTTGTTTGCTCTTTAAGAGCAGCATTTTTTTTTATTGTTAGTTGACCCTGCAATCTTTTATTGACTAGTCTTTTCCTTTTTTTTCTCAGACATAATTTTAACAATGAAAACAGCCACAGTAAAGAATAGCCTAGTTCACTGATTTGGTTACCATTGTAGTGTGATCTGTAAGGTAACCCAGATAAGTAGTGTTAGAGGTATGATAAAAACAGTTTTCTGTTTTGATTTTCCTATTTCCATTCAATCAAATATTCACTGTAAGAGTTTCTATGTAATCATTCTGAATTTCTCTGAAACCAAAATAATTAATTGTTTAGTTAATTTTTAATACATTATTCTCTGATGTGACTATTTTATGACATTGCTGTAGAACACAGAGGAGCTCTGGTAGCATAGTGCCTAAGGCACTTGACTGCTAACCAGAAGTCTGGTGGTTCAAACCCACCAACCACTCCTCGGAAGGAAGATTGGGCAATACTACTTCTGTAGTGATACTGCCTCGGAAACCCAAGGAGGGGTCACTACGAGTCGGGGCCAACTCGACGGCACATAACAACAATAGAATACAGTATTGGTTTCCTATCTGAAGAGCACAGAATCTAATTTTATTTGAGCAATAGTTATGTTTATAGAAGGAAATATCTTACTACATGTCCATACTTACTATTGTGTATTGAAAGATGCTTATTGGTTACTATGTTCACTACATTAAAAAATATATATATTCCTGTGAGTCAGCTTTCTGGTCTACTAAATGACAATGTTTTTTGATTGTTGAAATGTTTATGGCACTAAATGGGGTATTTTGCTGCAATTTATTAGATCAATGCATCTGTCGCAGGTTTTAGATCATCTTCTTTATGACAGATTTATTGAGTAGCTCGAGAAAGTTGGCATGAGGACACTTGAATGCACTGATTAACTGGAAAGTTAAATATGGATGTTGTGAGCCTTAATTTTAACATCTTAGATATAGAAGCAAATAGAACTCTTTAAAAAATACATGAAAAGGATAAATTTTTAAAGCTGGGTAAGCTTCCAGATAGTTATGTTTGTTTACACAAACGTAGCACCAGTTTAGTGATTCACAGATATTTTATTTCATTTCTAAAATGGTTACTTTTGTGCTCCATTTATTTATTTTTTCTCCTCTTCATAAATGTTTGTCACATGAACTTCCTATTACTATCATTTGCCATGTCTATGCTTTTCACATAAATTTTGGTCATGTTTTGTTTTCCTAGTTTGTTATATCTGTCAAGTTCAATATGTTTATTTTATACATATTTTTGTTTCTATAAAGTGTTCTTTCTTGATTTAAGCCACTATGGCTTCCTTAAATATTGGATCAAAGACAAAATAGAAAGGATATAAAATAAAAATTAGTGGCTATGGAGCACTTTTATTTGAGCTAAGGATTTCAACTTCATAGCAATAAAATCTCTTCTTCATGATTAGATGTAAGAGTGCAAACAATGGTGACTGGCAAAGAGTGTGATTCTGAAGCATGCAGCACTTGCCAATTTTCTGGCTCCTTACCAAAAATAAGATACCCAAAGGCAAAACTAAGCACTTTGGAAACTAGTAGGGTTATGGTCTAAAAAGGAGCTCTGGTAGTGCAGTGCTTAAGGCACTTGGCTGCTTATCAGAAGGCTGGCGGTTCAAATCCACCAGCCACTCCTCAGAAGGAAAGTTGGGTAATCTATTTCTGTAGTGATACCACCTTGGAAACCCAAAGAGGGGTCGCTATAAGTTGGGTCTGATTCAACGGCATATAGCTACAACAAGAAGGTCTAAAAAGCTTCTAGAGATTATTGCTTTAAAGGCTTATGAATAGAAACCAAAGAAGTAAGAAATTAAAAAGAAGCATATCTGTAATGAGTGAGTGCCTCCAGTGCGGCATTCGTTTGTTGAAATATCTCAATGGGTACTCCGTCAATTCCCAGAACCTTGTTCTTTTCCAATTCCTTGATAGCAGCTTTGACTTCCTCTTTCAGTACCATTGGTTACAGATCATGCACCTCCTGAAATGGATGAAGATCTAGCAGTACTTTTTGATACAGTGACTCTGTGTATTTCTTCCATCTTCTTTTGATGTTTTCTGCATCATTCAATATTTTGCCCTTAGAATCTTTCAATATTGCACCTCTAGGCTTAATTTTTTCCTCAATTCTTTCAGCTTGAGAAATGCCAAGCGTGTTCTTCCCTTTTCGTTTTCAAACTCCAGGTCTTTGCACATTTCATTATAGTAATTGGCTTTGTCTTCTCGAGCTGCTCTTTGAAATCTTCAGTTCAATTATTTTATCTTGTCATTTCTTCCATTGGCTTTAGCTACTCTCTGCTCAAGGGCAATTTCAGAGTGGCTTCTGTAATCCATTTTGGTCTTCTCTTCTTTCAAAGAAAGGTGATCCCACAGAATGTGGAAATTATAGAACAATATCATTAATATTGCACGTAAGCAAATAGCTACAGTTTTGTTATTTTATGCTCCTGAGTCACTATAACAATTGCTGTTGTTATGTACCATCGAGTCAGCCCTGACTCATAGCGACCCCTCCTTGGGTTTCCGAGGCAGTATCACTACGGAAGCAGGATTGCCCAACCTTCCTTCCGAGGAGTGGCTAGTGGGTTTGAACCACCAGCCTTCTGGTTAGCAGTCAAGTGCCTTAGCCACTACGCTACCAGAGCTCCTTTACAATTAGGATTCCTTAAAAGTTCATGATGAATATGTAAAATAGATGAGTAATAAACTTCTTTAGTTAAAGCCTCTGAGTGTTTTTTTTCTCTACTTTTTATCACAGTGTAAAATTCATCTTTTTTGAATGATACAAACACTAATAACTAAAAATGGGTGATGCCAATTAGAACAAAACAAAACAAAACAAAAAACCCATTACATATGTGGCATTGGCTTAGTGACTGGTTAGTAGGTAGTGAGCTATTTTGGTTGCCCAGTGCTGCTTTAAAACAATAGTGCAAGTGGGTGGCTTTAAAGAACCAAAATGCATTATTTCACAGGTCTGGAGGCTAAAAGTTCACATCAGAATCTCAGTTGTGTCAATTCCTTCTTTTTCAGCAGGCCAAGGTGCTATTTTGTTCCAACACGTACCTTGGCTTGTAGATTATTCTAACATGGCATTTGCCACCCACTTCCTGTGTATGTTTTTTTTTTGTGTGTATGTGTCTCTGTATCCATCCTGCTCATTTTATAACTCAGCAGCAATTAGGTTTACAACCAACTTTATACTAACATAACCTCATTCATTAACATAATGAAGGGAAAACCCTACTTCTAAACAGGATCACATCCTCAAGCACAAGGTCCTGAATTCAAGATACATTTTTGAGAGACACAGCTCAATCCATAATGTGAGGAAACTATTATCATATACTAGAAGGATGAAGATTCCCCTTATCCAGTGCAGCACCTCTTACACTTGATCACTGAAATAACATGGCAAGAAGACAATGTCTCTAATAAAAACGTCAAGGGAAAAAATCGAAAAACATCATTTTCATAGCATATATTTTTTGCTGTTGGCTATATTTGATGGCTATTATGAGAAAAGAATAAACACAATTTGAAACATGGATTAAAGAGAAAAAGAGACAGAGAAAAAAACAAAAAGTAAGAACTTGCAATGTTTGAAGAGGCAAGAAAGCCAACTGTTTCCCATCTTTCATTTGTAATAGTAAAGTGAGAATCCCTTTGAACAACACGTCAATTAGGTTTCATCTTTTCTGCAGGAATCAAGTCAAGGTGCAACTAACACACCCACTGTTAAACATTTTTTTTTTTTAAATCCATTTAAATGGATTTTAGTCCTATCTAAGAAGACCTTTGGTTAGACAAATTGGCTAGAGGGGAAGATGAAAGAAAGTATAAGAAGCCGAGTTGAAAATAATTAAATATGGCAGATTCATGACTCCCATTAAATTTTTGTTTTGTTTTTAGAGAATTATAATGTGGGGGGTGCAGGAGAGCCTGGGAACTGTTTGTGTATATATATATATATCAAAGCACTTGTGTTTCCAAGTTTTAGGACAGAAATAGACTCAGGAAGTTATTTAGACCTTAATATAACTATATGCTCCAACACATAAGACATGGTAATGAGTAGTAATAGAGCAGGGGAAATTCTATGGGCAATTTAATGGAGTCAAAGTTCACAAAAACAAAGAACTCTGAGATCTGAGAAAAAATTTAGGGGAAGAATAGGTAGAGTATGATTAAAGAAAGGCAGAAAGGCTGGAGATCTTTTTCCAAAATTCAGACAAAACGCTATGGCTTCAACAGTTTGTTACTGCTATAGAACAAATGCTCCAATCTATTAAAAAACGAAAAAAAAAAAAAAAAAAAAGAGAGAGGTCTATTAAAGAATAATACAATACTTGAATTGAGCAGCACTTTGTAAGAAAATGAAGTGCTTAGAAGCATGGAGGAAGAGATGTGTGTTTATAAAGTGGGGAATTCTTGTATTTGGCTATGAGCCAAAAGACAGAAAGGAAGTGAATATCAAGCCTCTTTGGACTCCAGCCCTTAAGGCTATGTAGCTCCAGAGAAGCTTCTGAAGGACCCCACCCAACTAAGTGAAGACATTTCAAGACAAAAGAAGGTTAAGATGTTGTCTTACTATGTTGTTCTCATTTTTATTGTTAGCTGCCATTCAGTCAGTTCTGAATCATAGTGACTCCTATGTCCAGCAGAAACACTCCCTTTTCCTGTGTAATCCTCACAATTGTTGCATTTTGTGAGGCCATTGTTGAAATTGGGTGATTCCCATTACAAAAGAACTATAAACAAATTCCCTCTGTTGTGAAGGAATTCTGAAAACCCACTGCCATTGAGTCCATTCCAACTCAAAACAATCATAATAGTATTTCTAAGGCTGTACATTTTTATGGAAGCAGGCTGCTTCATCTTTCTCACTTACATGGCTGCTGGTGAGTTCAAATCACCTACCTTGTGGTTGGTTGCCCAATGCTTTAAACACAGCACCAGCAGAGCTCCTTGTTATTGATCTACTTAGAATTCAATTGAGTTGGCTCTGACTCATAGCAACCCTATGCACAAAAGAAGGAAACATTGCCTGGTACTGAGCCATCCTCACAATCTTTGTTATATTTTAACCCATTGTTGCACCCACTGTGTCAGTCCATCTCATCGATGGTCATAGAAAGCAATGAATGCAACCAAGTAAACTTTTGATGGATCTTTGTAATAGCTTACCTACCTCCCCAGAGATATTTACCCATGAGCAGGAGGAGGTATTAGCAATAGCATATTCTCTTCCTTTTTGACCTAATACAACTTTTGTAAGAGATTCAAAATATTTTGGTTGGATGGTCATTCCATCTGCAACGTTATCAGCAATTTGAGCCATCATGTTTCATAAATTATAAATAGACCTTTTGAGTTGTAATATACAGTATGCAGGGACAAATGCTCAAATCAAATCCATCTCATCCCAGGCTATCAGCTACAGAATTTTTTTTTTTTTTTTAATTGTAATTTGGGTGAAAGTTTACAGAGAAAATTCATTATCCGTACAGTAGCTCACATACATTTTGTCTCATGACATTGACTAAAATTTACCACAATGCAATAGCTCCCTTCCCACTTCCTCCCCATAATTATCTCTTTCACAGGATTGTTTTTAACTATAAGCTCTCTTTTATGCATGGAAAAGATTTTAAAATCATTAGTCCAATTTATAATTTCATTAAAGGTGTGGACATCTAAAAGTATCCCTAAAGTTAGTAGAGTGAATTGATCTGTCATGTTTGGGCAATCTGCTTCCAATAGAGATACTGCCTCAGAAACCCAAGGAAGGGTTGCTATGAGTCAGATCTGACTAGATGGCAGTGAGTTTTTTGTTTTTACTCAAAGTGGGCAAGAAAATGTCAAGGCAGAGAAATGTCATTTATATGGTTCTGCAGACTTCTTTCCTCTACTACAGGAAACATCAGTCTTCCACATGAAAATCTATATCCCCAAGGAATAAAAATCTAACATTTTGGTAACATTGATTGGAGAGAGGATAGTTTGATCTTTTCAAGGCAATTTTCAATTAGAGAATTATTACAAGTGGACAATCATTCAAAATTTAAACAGTTCCACACCTACATAAAGAAATGCTTTTGTCTTCTCAATCATGCTGTTAAATTCAAGTCTTTCTGAACTCCAGGGAGTTCATTATGTGAGCCAAAAGTTATCTTTAACAATCAGATGGGTTTCAAGCAAGTTCACAGCAATTCTTGCTTACAATTCAGATTAGAATAAATCAAAGTACTTGAGGTTTGGTCTAAAGTCCAGGGGTATGCCATAGTTTAATATGTATTGCTCACTTAAATGTGAAACTAGAGTTGAAAGTAGCAGCAGGCATAAGGCTATAATTTAATATGGGAGACCTTAGTGGAGCTGAATTTTCATGCACACATTTCAGCAAGTAATGACAGATCCAACATTCAGTCAAATTATTGGCACTAGGAACATTCTAGCTGTACTGCTTCCAAGACAGATTTTTTCAGTCTGTTAGTAGTCGGTGTGGTTATTGTTGTTAGGTGCTGTTGAGTTGGCTCTAACTCACAGAGATTCCATGTACAACAGAGCAAAACATTGCCTGGTCCTGCACCATCTTCACAATCATTGCCATGCTCGAGTCCATTTTGGCAGTAACTGTGTCAATCCATGTCATTGAGAGTCTTCCTCTTTTTTGCTGACTTTCCACTTTATCACACATGTTATACTTCTCTAGGGTAGTCCTTTCTGATAATGTGACCAAAGTAAATGAGAAAAAGTCTGGCCATTCTCACTTCTAAGGAGCTTTCTGGCTGTGCTTTTTCCAAGATAAATTTGTTAGGTCTTCTGGGAGTCCATGGTATTTTCAATACACTTTGCCAATACCACAATTCAAATGCATTAATTCTTCCTCTGTTGTTGTTGTTATGTGCCGTCGAGTCAGGCCCAACTCATAGCGACCCCTTCTTGGGTTTCTGAGGCACTATCACTACAGAAGTAGATTGCCCAACCTTCCTTCCAAGGAGTGACTGGTGGGTTTGAACCACTAGCCTTCTGGTTAGCAGACAAGTGAGTTAGGCACTATGCTTCTGGGTCTGCCTAATTCATTGTCCAGCTTTCACATGGACATGAGACTACTAAAAATACCATGGCTTGAGACAGGTGCACCTTAATCCTCAAGGTGATCTATCTGTTCTTTAACAATTTAAGAAGGTCTTTTGCAGCAGATTTGTGTAGTGCAATATGCCCTCTGATTTATTGACTACTGCTTCCAAGGACATTGATGTAGTTAATACATGAAGTAAGAGACATGACTGTTTCAACACAATTTTATTTACAAA
Source organism: Orycteropus afer afer (assembly GCF_000298275.1). Classification (NCBI taxonomy): domain Eukaryota; kingdom Metazoa; phylum Chordata; class Mammalia; order Tubulidentata; family Orycteropodidae; genus Orycteropus; species Orycteropus afer. The sequence continues at coordinate 231,784 of NW_006922140.1, forward strand.
AACGAGGGATAGATTAGTGTTATAATTTGCCAAACTCTGATTTAGAGGGCAGTTCAGTAAGAGTTAAACTGCAAAGAGAAGTGTACTTAAGAAATGTCCCAAATCTTTTTCAGATTTAGAACTCCTTATATTCCTTAGGAGTATGTGAAAAATTCTCAAAAATTCTTCCTTCCCTATTTCCTTCTATTCTTTTATTAATTCTCTCTGACCTTTCATTTATCTTTCTATTTTTCTCCTTCTCCTTCCTTTTCATAGTTTTCTTTTATATTCTTCTATTGCATCATTCATAAAATAGTTTCAGAGTTGCTTTATATTTATACAGGCCCACCATCTAATTTATTAACATCAAATATTTTATGCAAAGTGTATGCTTTATGTCTTTCTATAATGACATGCTATTATTATACATGATAGTACCTGTAACTTTGATTTTTTTAAAAAATGCATTCCCTTCTCCCTTCCTTTACTAAGTTGCGATTTCTGGACTTAGGTTTGTTACTACTAAGATGTCTAAGACAGTTCTTTGAGTCAGATGCTTTTATTAAGAAAGAATCATCTCATTATGATCATTATCATGTTCTCTCTTACTTTTTATATTCTTCTAGAATGATTTTTACTCCAGCTATATATAGATAATCTATTAACATCTTAGCATTCATTAACACATAACATTTATTAGCTAAGTAGGTTAGATAACTCTCACCAGACATCATGCAGAACCCAAAAGGAATAAGACTCAAAGGTCAGATTTGATGGTTATAGAGTGTGGGATAAATAAAATCTCTGAAGAATGAAGAGCAACACTATTACTGCAAGAACATGATTAATTTGAGCACTTGAATACAAAGATATTAAATACTTGTACTTAAATTCACATTTTTGATGCTTACCTGTCCTATAAGCCACATAGTTTCTTTCTATTAATAAGTGAATATGCTGAATTTTCTGAACTTCAGTTTTCTCCTATGTAAAATGAAGGAATCATACTGGTTGAATGTGTTTCAAGATTTTTGTGAATATCAAATTAAGTAACATGTGAGGAAATACATGACACATTCAAGAGTGATATAGAAATTCATCTGGAATCACTGTTGGACCAAGCATTGTGCTAGGTGTAGTTTATTGGAATATTTCCCCAATCTGCTTACCTCAATTTCCACACAAGTCAGTTTCCATTGAACTGATTCCAAATTATGGTGAACCCATATGGATAACTGCCCTCCATAGAGTTTTCAATGACTGAGCTTTAGGAAGTAGAGTACTAAGCCATTCTTAGGAGGTTCCTCTGGGTCGATTAGAATCTCTTGCCAAACTTTCAATTAATAACCTAGGGCTTAGTCATTTGTGCCACTCAGGGACTCCCACTTTTCACATGAGGAAATTCAAATACCTTGTTCCAACTTTGATTCCATCATATCTTGGTTAATAAAGTTGAGTGTAATTCCATTTGTCTCTGTGCTGGAAATATAGTCTATTCTTTATTCTTGTTGAAATTTGGGACTTAATATTAATATGTAATGTTTTGTAGCTCAAATCTCTCAGCTATAAAAAAGGCTGGGAATCTTTCATTTTGTTCTCAGGGTTGTATGTCAGCCAACTCTGATAATTATTTCTGTTTTTCCAACTCAGTCAGGATTACTCAACTTGCCAGTCAAGTTCATCAGTGTCTGATGTCAAGGAGCTTACTTATTAGCACCAGTGACTAGATGTAGTTACTTTAATTCTCTTTGGAAAGTAGAATCATAATCATAAACATTTATCAATAATTGTTGTTGTTAAGTGCCATAGAGTCAGTTCCAATTCATAGAAACCTGATGTATAACAAAACACTGCCTGGTCCAATACTATATAGGAAGTGTTTCACTACTATTCATAAGATATTCAGTGACCATTTATTTCAAGAAGTGGACTGCCATATGCTTCCTCCTAGTCTGTCTTGTTCTGGAAGCTCCACTGAAACCTGTCCACCATGGTTGACCCTGCCGATATCTGAAATGCTGGTGAAATATATTCTGGCATCACAAAAACAAACAAGACACCACAGTATGACAAAGTGACAGACAAGTGATGGTATCAATAATTACTACAAGTTAAATCATAACTGTGTTAGAACAAACAGCTCATGAAATTCAGAAAAGTCCTTGGCATATGGTAGGGACTAGTGTACTTCGTGGTAGCATTTTAAATTAAATAAATAAATAAAATTTAGTGGGTTTATATGAGTTGTGTTCATACTGGGCTATGTTTCAGAGTGAGAGAAAGATCTATCTGGAAAATAGGCATAACCAGGGTCTGCCCTAGGAAAAATAGGATGTAAGTCCAAACTAATAGAAAATGTACTGTATATGCTTTATGTGTTCAATGTCTTTCAGTGTTTCACATAATTGCACTTTATAGGGTCAAAATAATTAAATAAAGGAGCATATACTCTTTATCAGGAGCTCTGGTGACATTGTGCTAAGGCACTTGACTGTTAACCAGAAAGCTGGAGGTTCAAACCCACCAACCACCCCATGGAAGGAAGACTAAGCAATCTATTTCCAAAAAGATTTACCATCTTGGAAACCCAAAGGAGGTCTCTATGAGTTGGGATCAACTTGATGGCAGTGAGCTTTTTTTTTTTTTTTTTTTTTGCTTTGGTAATTGGAAAATATGACCTTGGTGATGCACATGACTCCAGAAATCACATAATAGAATTTTTCAAGACCAACTACTTATTCATTGCAAATGACTTTTTTCAACAACATAATCAGTAGCTATACACGTGGATCTCATCAGATAGAATACACAGGGACCAGATCAACTACATCTGTGGAAATAGGCAATGGGGAGGCTCAATATCTTCAGACAAAACAAGGCCAGGTGCTGACTGTAGATCAGACCATCAATTGCTCATATGCAAGTTCAAGTTGAAGCTGAAGAAAATTAAAACACATTCATGAGAGACAAAATATGACCTTGGTTGTATCCCACCTGAATTTAGAGACCATCTAAAGAATAAATTTGATGCACTGAACACCAATGACTGAAAACCAGAGGTATTGTGGGATGGCATCAAGAACATCATCCATCAGGAAAGCAATAGGCCATTTAAAAGACAGGAAAGGAAGAGGAGACCAAAATGGATGTCAGAAGAGACTCTGAAACTTGCCCTTGAGCAGAGAGTAGATAAGGTAAATGGAAGAAATGATAAGATAAAAGAGCTGAACAGAAGATTTCAAAGAGCAGTTCAAGAAGACAAAATTAATTATTATAATGAAATGTACAAAGTCCGGGAGCTAGAAAACCAAAAGGGAAGAACATGTTCAGCATTTCTCAAGCTGAAAAAACTGAAGAAAAAATTCAAGCCTTGAGTTTCAATAGTGAAAGATTCCACGGAAAAAATATTGAATGATGTAGGAAGCAAAAAAAGAAGATTGAAGGAATATACAGTCCTTGTACAAAAAATAAAAGAAAGAAAGAAAGAAAAGAATTGGTCCATGTTCATCTATTTCAGAAGGTGGGATATGATCAAGAACCAATGGTAATGAAAGAAGAATTTGAAGATACACTGAAGGAGATGGAGAAAAACAAGCCCCCAGGAAATGACAGAATATTTATTAAGATGTTTCCACAAATGGATGTCATGTTGAAGGCACTTATGTATGCCAAGAAATGTGGAAATTACTGAAAAGTATCATTAATATCGCATCAAAGTAAAATTTTGCTGAAGATAATTAAAAGATGGTTGTAATAGTATATTGACAGAAATGCAAGTGAGATTCAGAAGAGGATGTAGAATGAAGGATATAATTGCTGATGTAAAATGTGTCTTGGCTGAAAGTAAGAAATACAAGAAAGATGTTTACTTGTGTCTCATGGGATATGCAAAACCATTTGACTGTGTGGATAATAACAAATTATGGACAACTTTGAGAAGAATGGGAATCCTAGAACAGTTAATTGTCATCATGAGGAACCTGTACATAGATCAGGAGGCTGTCTTTTGAACAGAACAAGGTAATCTTACATGGTATAAAATCATGAAGGTTGGTCATCAGGGTTGCATGCTTTCACCATAGTATTCAATCTGTGTGCTAACCAAGTAATCCAAGAAGTTGGACTGTATGAAGAAGAACATGGCATCAGGATTGGAGGAAGATGCATTAACAACCTGTGATATGCAGATGACAAAACCTTGCTTGCTCAAAGTGACAATAACTTGAAGCACTTATTGCTTAAGATTAAAGACTACAATCTGTAGTATAGATTTCACTGCAACATAAAGAAAACAAAAATCCTCACTACTGGACCAATAAACAGCATCATGATAAATGGAGAAAAGATTGAAGTTATCAAAGATTTCATATTATTTTGATCTACAATCAATAACTATGGAAGTAGCTGTCAAGAAATCAGATTATATATTGTACTGGGAAAATCTTGTGCAAAACACCTCTTTAAAGTGCCGAAGGGCAAAGATGTCTCTTTGAAGACTCAGGTGCCCCCAACCCAAGCCATGGTATTTCAATCGTCTCATATGCATGTGAAAGCTAGATGATGAATAAGGGAGACCAAAGAAGACGTGAAGCTTTTTAATTGTAATGTTGGCAAAGAATACTGAAAGTACCATGGACTGCCAGAAGAGAAGAAGAATCTGGAAGAAGTGCAGCCAGAATCCTCCTTGGAAGTGACAATGGCCAGACTTGGACTCACAAACTTTTGTCATGAAGGGACCATTCCCTGGAGGATATCATGCTTGGTAAAGTGGAGGGTCACAGAGTTTCCAGTGAAAAGGGGAAAGACCTTCAAGAAAATGGATTGACACATTGGCTGCAAAGATGGGCTCAGGTATGGCATGGATTGTGGGACTGCCACATTACTCTGTAGTGTTTTGTTTTGTTGTTACATGGTGTCGACTTGAGGGCACCTAAGAACAACAACATACTCTTCATAGCTAGTAGTTAAAAATACTTCTCAACTCAAAAAAAAGTAGTATGTGAGGATATCAAATATTCAGATTTTCAGAATTAGATCTAAATTTTCCCATCTACAGTAACATGACTTATTGTGACTTGAACATCACTAAAATTGTGAGCTATGATTTAAAGCATGCTTTATTTATTTATTTTTAATTTTTATTTTGATTTGGGTGAAACTTTACAGAGAAAATTTGTTTTCCATACAGCAGCTCCCATACACTTTGTCTCGTGACACTGATGGCAATTTCCCACAGTGCAACAGCTCCCCTCCCACTTCTTCCTCATAGTTAGCTCTTCCCTGTGTCCTTCCCTCCCATGCACTCCTGCCTCCTGAGCTATGTCCCTGTACATACACAGCCCTTCTACTCTCCCATGATTTATCTCTACAAGGAGTGTATCTACCTACATATGCCTGTCTTTTATTTGGTTGGAAGCCACAGGAGTGGGTTCAATTCCAGATCAGAAGGGCAACAAGGGGCCATAGTGTAAAGGTTTCCACCAGGATCTATCAGACCAACAAACCTGCCCCCCACCTATTAAAATGATTTTGAGTTTTGTTCTACATTGCTCTGCCACTCTATCTAGGATCTCCTAGCCAGACACCATCTAGTTCTTCTGGTCTCTTAGTCATATAGGCTGAGGATCATATGGTATACCAGTCACTTGGACTAATTGTTTCTATGTGTCTTTGGTTTTCTTCATTCTTCTTTGCTCTGGACAAGGAGAGACCCGTTGTTGCATCTAGATGTCTGCTTGCAAATTTTTAAGATCCTATTCACTACTCACCAAAGTAGGCTGTGGAACAATATTTTTGTGTAATACATTATGCCAATGGACCTGGATGTCCCCTATGACCATGATCCCAAACCCAGAGGTTCAACTACTTAATCCCTCTGGGTAGTAGGCTGTGGCAAAGGAGTGACTACAACCTTGTCTCTTTACACATATGCTTGCAGAAACATTGTCTGCCAAATGTATATATATGGTGATGGGCACACTCACCACTTCATTGTTCTTGTTGTTATTTGCCATCAAGTCGGCCCTGACTCCTAGCGACCCCTCTTTGGGTTCCCGAGGCAGTTATCACTACAGAAGTAGGATTGCCCAACCTTCCTTTCGAGGAGTGGCTGGTGGGTTTGAACCGCCAGCCTCCTGGTTAGCAGTCAAGTGCCTTAGGCACTATGCTACCAGAGCTCCTCACCACTTCATAGACATACCTAATAGTGTTCAGCCAGTTCACCTATGTATCCATCTGTAGATTAATGTTTCCCTTCACTGACAATGCTGTATTGTATGTGCAAAAGGGTTCATCTTGGTTGCCTCTACCACCCATGCACCTCTCTATGTCTTCCTTTTCCTCAATGCCACCACGTTGATTACTCACATTTGGTACATTGTCCTTCTTTTCACCCAAATCAATACTTGTCTCTACTTATCTAACAGTGTTCCTTCCCTTCTCCTCCCAATCTTGGTAACCAACAAAGAAAATTTCCTTCCATATATAAAACTTTCCTTGGCTTTTCACATTAATGGACTAATACAATATTTGTCCTGTGATTGACTTATTTCATTCAGCATAATATCCTCCAAGTTCACCCATGTTATGCAGTGTTTTGCAGATTCTACGTTATTCTTTAGGGTTGCATAGCATAGTGCCTAGGAGCTCTGGTAGCATAGTGCCTAAGGCACTTGACTGCTAACCAGAAGGCTGGAGGTTCAAACCCACCAGCCACTTCTCAGAAGGAATGTTGGACAATCTCCTTCTTTAGTGATTCTGCCTTGGAAACCCAAGGAGGGGTAGCTAGGAGTTGGATCCGAGTAGACAGCAGTGAGTGAATTTTTGAGTATTCCTTTGTGTATATTTACCATACTTTGGTTATTCATTCTTCTGTTGATGGGCATCTAGGTTGTTTCCATCTTTTAACTTTTGTAAATAGTGCTGTGATGAACATGGGTGTGCATATATCTATTCTTATCCTGACTCTCATTTCTTTAGGATGTATATCTAGTAATGGATTT
>NW_006922140.1:239093-244083 GCF_000298275.1 Orycteropus afer afer
TTTTCCATAAATTTTAGAGATAAGTCCCTTGTCAGATATGTTATTGCCAAATATTTTTTCCCAGTCTGTAGGTTCTCTTTTGATTCTTTTGGAGAAGATAAATTATTTTGGATTCTTTTGGAAGCACATAAAAATTTAATTTTTAGAAGGTTCAATTCATCTAGTTTCTCCTCTGTCATTTGTGAATTTTAGGTTATGCTTGATAGTCTATTTATGCCATAATTAGGGCCCCCAAATTTGCCCCTAATTTTTCCTTGAGGAACTTTTATAGTTTTAGGTTTCACATTGAAGTCTTTGATCCATCTGGATTTAGTTTTTGTGTATGGTGTGAGGTACAGATATTTTTTCATTTTTCTGCAAGTGGATATCCAGTTTTGCCAACACTAGTTGTTAAAAAGAAAATCTGTTCCCCATTTAATGTATTTCAACACTTTATCTAAGATCAGCTGACCATATGTCAATGGATCGATTTCTGGGTTTTCAATTGTATTCCATTGGTCTACGTATCTGCCATTTTACCAATACTAGGCAGTTTTGAGTACTATTTCTGTATAGTAGATTTTGAGATTTGGGAGTGTGAGACCTCTTACTTTGTTCTTCTTCTTCAATAATGCTTTGCTTATCTTGACATTACATAATGGAGGTAAAGAAGACTATGTATCAAATAGAGGAGATTCTTTAGGACGTCTCTTAGTACTACCATGCCCTGTGATTAAAGTCAATGGAAAACTATAACAACCCAATTCTGACATGACTACTAAAGGCCCAGACCCTTCAGGAATGAATGTTTAGGTCTCCTCACCAGGAAAAGAATCATGATCAGCTGAGGTGCTTGCTGAGGGCAAGGGAAGTACAGAATCGGTGGTGGAACAAGGTAGTTCTGAATATCAGCTACTACCATGTGACCAGTTGTAGAAATGAGAACTGTCACTGTTATATTTCTTCACTGTACAAGTGCATCAAATATTTTTGTTTCCTTCTGTGATGAACTATGAAATGTAAATGGGGTCAATGTGTTTCAGTTGTACAAATGTTGGTGTATCATGTTAGGTACAAATACGACTTTATAATTGTCCTTATTTATAGATTATAAAGGAAACGTGTACAACTGCCAAGTTGACAAGGGGTGGACTGTGATAGTTGGAGTTGTGTGTCAAATTGGCTGGATCACAATTCTGAGTGGCTTAAGCAGATGTGATGGGGGTTATTCCCCTGATGAGATGAGATGTATAAGTTTTGAGCAGTCAATCCATTGAAAGGGAGTTTCCCTAAGGATATGGCATGCTTCCAGTATATATATGGGCATCCTGGGAAAATGAGACACTCTTCTGTGGATCTGGATCTTGTTGTGTTGCCTACAACTGTCCATGAGCAAACAATCCACTATTTGACCTGGTGATCTTGGATTCGTCATCCATCAGAGTCAATAGCTGGTATACTGCCTGCCAACCTTGAGCTTGTCAGCCCCTGAAGCTGTATGAGTAGGGAAAAGCCTCCAGCTTGACGTTTGATCCAAGAATTTGGGACTTGCCAGCTTCTAGAAGTGTGTGAGCCATTTTCCTAAGATGAATTTCTCTCTTTCTCTCTATAAGCTTTACTGGTTTGCTTCTCTAGAGAACCCAGTGTACCACAACATATCTCATTGTTTGATTTGCATCTCTCTCTGGTAGCATAGTACCTAAGGCACTTGACTGCTAACCAGAAGGCTGATGGTTCAAACTGCTCAGAAAGAAGGTTGGGCAATCTACTTCCATAGTGATACCACCTCAGAAACCCAATCAGGGGTCACTATGAGTCAGGTCCTACTCAACGGCACATAACAACAATAACAACAACAATGGCTAATGATCATGAGCATTTATTCATGAGTTTGTTGGAAGCCTGAATGTCTTCCTTGGTGAAGTGTCTGTTCATGTCCTCTGCCCATTTTTAAAAAATTGGATTGCTTCCCTTTTTTTGTTGTTGTTGGGGTGTGTAAGTTTTGTATAAATTTTGGAAATAAGTTACTTGTTTTATATATTGTTCCCATTTTTTCCCCAGTCGGTAGTTACTCTTTTCACTCTTTTGGAAAAGTCTTTTGATGTACAGAAGTGTTTTATTTATAGGTGGTCTCAGTCCTCTAGCTTGTCTTCTGTTGCTTATGCAAGTTCAGTTATCTTTGATAGTGTGTTTATGCTCTGTATTTGGGCCCCTAAATTTGTCCCTATGTTTTCTTTGATGGTCTTTATGGTTTGGGGTTTTACATTTAGGTCTTTGATACATCTAGAGTTTCTTTTTGTATATGGTGTGAGATATGGATTTTCTTCAGTTCTTTCAGCTTGAGAAATGCCAAGCATGTTCTTCTCTTTTGGTTATCTAACTCCAGGTCTTTGCACACTTCATTATAATAATTTACTTTGTCTTCTAGATCTGCCTTTTGAACTCTTCTATTCACCTCTTTTATCTCATCATTTGCTCCATTTGCTTTAAGTATTCTCCATTCAAGAGGAAGTTTCAGTCTTCTCTGATATCTATTTTGTTCTTTTCTTCCTTTCCTATCTTTTTAATGACTTTTTGCTTTCATCATGTATGATGTTCTTAATTTCATCCCAAAACTGGGTATCCACTTTGCAGAAAAATGAAACAAAATCTATTTGTTACCATTTGTTAAAGAGACTATCTCTTCCCCATTTAATGGGTTTTGGCTCCTTTTAAAAAATAAGCTGTCCACAGATGGATGTGTTTACAACAAAATTTGTTTTAAATCTGTACATTATGCACAAGGCCCAAACAACAAAAACAAATACTAGAATGTCTGTAAAGTAGTGCATTCAGAAGCAATTCTTAATAGGTCAGTTAAAATCCATCTCACAATAGCAAGAGTTCATTTTAACAATAGAATGACACAGAAAACATAAGTAAAAAATTAATCACAAGACAGCCATGTCCACAATAATGCAACTACATATGAAAAACCAAACTACAAGTATGGACAAACTATTGAGTGATGCAGGAAACATCAAAAGAAAATGGAAGGAATACACAGTCACTGTACCAAAAAGAATTGGTCAATGTTTATCCATTTCAGGAGGTGACATATGATCAAAACCAATGGTATTAATGTGACATTAATGATTTTTTGATAATTTCCACATTCTATTGGGTCACCTTTCTTTACAATGGGCACAAAAATTAATCTCTTTCAGTCAGTTGGCCAGGTAGCTGTCTTCCAAATTTCTTGACATAAATGAGTAAGTTCTACATACTTTTATTGGAACATCTCTATGGGTATTCCATCATTTCCTGGAGCCTTGTTTTTCACCATTTACTTCAGTGCAGCTTGGCCTTATTAATTCAATACCATTGATTTTTATTCATATTTTACCTCCTGAGATAGGTTAACATAGACTAGTTCTTTTTGGTACACTGACTCTGTGCATTACTTCCATTTTCTTTGAAAGTTTCCTACACCATTTATTATTTTACCTGTAGACTGTTTCAATATTGCAACTCAAGTCTTGAATATTGTCTTCAGTTCTTTCAGCTTGAGAAATGCCAAGTATGTTCTTCTCTTTTGGTTATCTAACTCCAGGTCTTTGCACACTTCATTATAATAATTTACTTTGTCTTCTAGAGCTGCCTTTTGAAGTCTTCTATTCAGCTCTTTTATCTCATCATTTGTTCCATTTGCTTTAGGTATTCTCCATTCAAGAACAAGTTTCAGAGTCTCCTCTGATATCCATTTTGTTCTTTTCTTCCTTTCTTATCTTTTTAATGACCTTTTGCTTTCGTCATGTATGATGTTCTTAATTTCATCCTACGAATCATCTGGTTTTTGGTCATTTGTGTTTAATTTCTCAAATCTATTCTTTAGATGGTCTCTAAATTCAAGTGTGATATAATCAAGGTAGCATTTTGGTTCTGATGGACTCATTTTAATTTTCTTCAGCTTCAACTTGAACTTAATTAAGAGAAATTGATGTTCTCTTCCATGGTCAGCTCCTGGCCTTGTTTGACTGATAATATTGACCTTCTTCATTGCCTCTTTCCACAGATGTAATCCATATGATGTATCCATATGATGGGAGCTCTGGTAGTGTAATGCCTAAGGAACTTGATTGTTAATCAGAAGGCTGGTGGTTCAAACCCATCAGCCACTCCTCAGAAGGAAGGTTGGGAACTCTACTTCTGTAGTGATACTGCCTCAAAAACCCAAGGAGGGGTCTCTATGAATCAAGTCTAACTCAATGGCACATAACAACAGCAACAATCCATATGATGTCTGTGTATTTCATCTGATGAAACCAAAAGATGAGCAGTTCAAACTCACCAGCTGATCTGCAGGAATAGAGGAAATGGTCCACTTTCATAAATCTTTGGATATACATAAACCTTAGAAAACCTATGGGGCAGTTCTACTCTGTCTTATAGGGTTGCTATTATTGAAATTGACTCGATGGCAATTATTTGGTTGTTTTCTTCATGTATGATGACCTTGATCCCTCAACTCATCTGGTCTTCAGTCATTGGTGTTCAATATGTCAAATTTATTCTTGAGATGCATTATAAATTCATGTGAAATATAAGCAAGATTGTATTTTGGGTTTCTTAAACTTGTTTTAATTTTCTGTAGTTTCAATTTGAATTTGCAAATAAGTATTAATGGTCTGTTCCTCAATACACCCTGGTCTTTTCCTGACTGATGATACTGACTTTCTCCATTGTCTCTTTTTGCAGATGTATTTGATTTGATTCTTGCCTATTCCATCTTGTGAGGTCCACATGTATGTTGGTATTGTTGCTGTTAGGTGCCATGAAGCGAGTTTGGACTCATGGAGACTCTATGTATAATAGAAGAAAATACTGCCCCAGTCCTATGCTATCCTCACAAATATTGCCATGCTTGAGCCACTGCATCAATCCATCTCATTGAGAGTATTCTCTTTTTTGCTCTACTTTGCAAAGCATAATATTGTTTTCAAATGATTGGTCCATGTTGATAACTTGATCA
>NW_006922140.1:244183-248114 GCF_000298275.1 Orycteropus afer afer
CCTTGACCATTTTTTCATGTTTTAGTTAACCTCATTGTCTAGCACATTTTACTTACATAATGTTAATGATAGATATCTAAGTTAGATAAGATAAGATGTAAGTTTAGTTTATAAGTTTAATAATAGTTTTATAAGTTTTGGAAAGTTAATAGCCCACAGCCATGTACCCAGAATTGTGGGTTTGCCATTTTGCTTTGTCATTTGTACTCTGCAATATAGTATAAAATAAAGAAGGCCACCTCATTATGTGGGGCACATTTTCATCTTGTGTGAGTGTGTCTCCATCATCTCGCTGACACCACCTCTCCCTCCAGAGACCCACAGCTGAGGCTGGACCTCAGCAAGAATGAATGGTGTTTTGGTTACCTAGTGCCACTCAAACAGAAATAGCACAAATGGGTGGCTTTAACAAACAGGAGTTTATTCTCTTATAGTGTTGGAGGCTAGAAGTCCACATTCAAAGTGCCAGGCTCTAGGCGTAGGTGAAAGCCCCTCATCCTTGGGCTTTAGCTCTGCCCCTTGCTCCCAGCCCACTGAAATTGGAGACTTTCTTCTTTTGGGGAGCTGCTGGATCCCAAGGCTGACAAAGTCAGGGTTGACAAATAAGAAGACACGGTCCCAATATTACCAAACCACACAGCAGGCCATTGATTCAAGTCCATTAAGAGTCCCAAAATTGGCAGACAACATTGTAGGCTGCTGAACAACAACAGGGCTACATACAGCATTCAAACATGCCCGAAGCTACAGACTATTCCTAAAGCTTCTCCTTATATACTGGGAGCAGACCACATCCCCCAGACTTCTACTCAGCTGCTCCAGGAGACCCCACCATGGAGTTGATGACCAGTCTCATCACAGGAATCCTTACATCCAGCTACCCAGCCACTCAAAACCAGGCCCAGCTAAATTGACTCAAACCCTTAACTACCACAAATGGGAGGCCATTTCTCTTCAATTTGTCATTCTGGTATAGTACATCATATGATAGTCTGCTTCACAGTGGCTGATATCAGTCCATTTCAACTCAGTAATGCCTTTATGCATTCCATTTCATTCTTTACAACTTCCAATTTTCCTAGATTCATACTTTGTACATTCTATATTCTCATTATTAATGGATGTTTGGAACTGTTTCTTCCTATTTTGAGGCATGCCCCAACAGCAAATGAAAGTTCTGAAAGCTTTACTTCATTAGTGTCATTAAGCTTGACTCTACTTTGTGGAGGCAGCTTTACCCCAGTTGTATTTTGAGTGTCTTCCAACCTAAGGGGCTCATCTTCAGGCATTATATCTGACAATGTTACAGGGCTATTCCTCAAGTTTTCCAGTAATGTATCAGACAGTATTTCACTCTTATTCATAGGTTTTCAGTGACCAATTTTTTTTTTCTTTTTCTTTTTTTTTTTAATAATTGGGTGGCCTTATCCTTCTTTCCAACCTGTGTTAGTCTGAAATCTCTGCTGAAACTGTCCACTATAGGTGATCCTGCTACTGTTTCAATTATTGGTGGCATTGCCTCCTGTCTCAGCAACATGCAAGCCACCACAGTATCACAAACTGACAGATGAATGTTAGAAACTAGAAGGTGCATGCATATTAACTTTGGTGAATGGAGAGGCACATGCAATAAGGGGTAAGTCAGCACATGATCAGTGGAAGAGATAGGGAGAAGCACATGAGTTAAAGATAAAAAAAAGTTTAATACTATTACATATACAATCCTGCAATTATAATAACAATAATTTAGGAGAAGATGCATCTGACTTATAGCAATCCCTCCTTCGGTTTCTGAGGTGGTATCACTATGGAAGAAGATTGTCCAACCTCACTTCCAAGGAGTGGTTGGTGGGTTTGAGCCACTAGCCCTCTGGTTAGCAGTCAAACGTCTTACATACTATGCTCTGAAAGCCCCTGCCCTTTTTCCTTTAGCCAGGATCAAATTTCCCCACTCTTATCAGTTAAATATGAGTTGACCCTTAGTAGGGAGTCCTCTGTATTTTCTGAAACTTGCTTCAAGCCCAGGATCTAGGACAAAACTGCCTACGTTTAAAGGATTAAAAATGGTTCCATAATACCTGTATGACTCATCTCTGTGCCTCTTTTTTTTTTTTTTTTTAACAGTAAGATGTAATATAATAGTACTTCTTCATAGGATTATTATAAGGATTTATAATCATATTCAATTAATTTAGAGTAGTCATTTGAAAGCAACTGAGATATTACTTTGCTGTTGTTTAGATAACCTCATCCTGTTGCTGTTCTTGTAAGTTACCTGGAATCCAATCTAAAACTTTGTTGTTGTCTTTAGGCACCATCCACTAGGTTCTGACCTGTAGCAAAGCTGTATACAAGGATGAAATACTTCATGTTCCTATGGCTCCTCACAATTGAAACTATGTTGCAGTCACTATGTCAATCCATCTCATTGAATTACTTCTTTTTCACTTACCCTCTATTATACCAAGTATGATATCTTTCTCCAGGAGCTGGTCTCTCCTCATAACATGACAAAGTATGAGAGAAATCTTGCTATTCTCACCTCTAAGGTGCATTCTTGCATTCTGAGGAGTGTACATTTTCTAAGATAGATTTGAGCGTTATTCTTGAAGTCCATGGCATATTCACTGTTCTTCCCCAACACCATAATTCAAATGCATCAATTCTCCTTTGGTCTTACTTATTCATTGACCAGCTTTTGCATGCATATGAGGTGACTGAAAATACCAGCACTTACATTAGGCACACCTTTGTCCTCAAAGTGCCATTTTGCTTCTTAAAACTTTTTTAAAGAGGTGTTTTGAAGATTTACCCAACTCAATAAATCATTTGATTTCTTGATTGCTGTTTTCATGGGCACTGATTATGGATCCAACTAAAATGAAATCCTTTACAACTTCAGTTTTTTTTTTCCTGTATCATAATATGTATGTGTGTGTGTGTGTGTGTGTGTGTGTAATTCAGAGATAATCCACATTGAGAGCATTACTCTTTGATCTTCATCAATAAGTATTTCAAGCCATCTTCACTTTCAGCAAGTAATTTGGGGTCATCTGCATATCATAGGTTGTTAAAGGGTCTTTCTCCAATCCTGTTGTGCTCTTCATAGAGTCCAGCTTCTCAGAATATTTCCTAAGCATGAAGATTGAATAAATATGTTGAAAGGATACAACCCTAATGCACACCTTTGCTGATGTTAAGTCATGCAGTATCCCCTTGTTTTTTTTTTTTTTTTTTTTTATGACTGCCTCTTGGTCTATGTATAGGTTACTTGTGAGCACAACTATGGCTTCTGGAATTCACATTTTTGACAATGTTATCATATTTTGTAATGATCCACACAGTTGAATGACTCTGTATAGTCAACAAAACAAAAGTAAACATGCTTCTGGTATTCTCTGTTTTCAGCCAAGATTCAAGTGTCATGTGCAATGGTATCCTGTGTTCCGTATTCTCCTCTAAATCTGGTTTGAATTTTTGACAGTTCTTACCTATGTACTACTGCAACCATTTCTGAATTATTTCCAGCAACCTTTTACTTGCATGTGATAATAAAGATATCATTCAATACTTTTCACATAACTTTAGATCACCTTTCTTTACAATGGTCACAAATATGAATCACTTCTAGTCAGGTGGCCAGGTATTTGTCTTTCATATTTCTTGGCATAGATGAGTGAGCACGTCAAGAATCACATCCATTTGTTTGTTGAAACATCTCAATTATTTGGTCTTCCTTATTCTATCAATTCCAAGACCCTTGTTTTTTGTTTTTGCCAATGCTATTGATGCAGCTTGGTCTTCTTCCTCCAATGCCATCAGTTGTTGATCATATGCTATCTTCTGAAATGGTTGGATGTCGACTAATTCTTTTGGGTACAGGGACTCTATGTATTCCTTTCATCTTCTTTGATGCTTCCTGCATCATTTA
>NW_006922140.1:249529-250796 GCF_000298275.1 Orycteropus afer afer
TTTGAGAGCACTTTTCATTTTATTTACATTGAAGTGCAATCCAAACTAAAAGTTGCAGTCTGAGATGTTTATCAGTAAGTGAATAAATTCCTCTTCACTTTCAGCAAGTAATGTTGTACCATCTGCATATTGCAAGGTATTAATGAGCCTTCCTCTGATGCTGATGCAGCATTCTTCATAGAGTCAAACATCTCAGGTTACTTTCTCAGCATATATATTGAATAATTATGATGAAAAAATACATCCCTAACACACACCTTACTGATTTTCAAACATGCAGTATCCCCTTGTTCTGTTTAAAGAGCTGTTTATTGGTTTATGTACAAGTTCTTCAAGAGCACAATTAAGTATTCTGGAATTCTCATTCTTCAGAGTATTATCCACAGTTTGTTATGATTCATATTGTCAAATGTTTTTGCATAGTCAGTAAAATATACATGAACATCTTTCTGGTATTCTTTGCTTTCAGGCAAGCAGACATCAGCAGTGACATCCCTCATTCCATTCCCTCCTCTGAATCCAGCTTGAATTTTTCACATTTCCCTGTCAATGTACTACAGTAACTGTTTTTGAAATATTATAAGCATAAATTTACTTGCTTGTGATATTAATGGCGTTATTCAATAATTTCTGCATTCTGTTGGATCACCTTTGTTTGGAATGGGCAACAATATGGATCTCTTCCTGTTGGTTAGCCAGGTAGTTGTCTTCCAAAATCTTGGCATAAATGATTGAGTGACTCCAAAGCTGGCTTCCAAAGCTGGCCTTGGTGATAGAAATAATGTTCAAGATCACATGATAAAAATTTGCAAGACCAATGAGTTGTTTAATGAAAATACCTTTATTTTAAGAACACAAATGGTGGCTATACACATGTACTTCATGAGACTGAGTACACAGGAATCAGATTGATGGCACATGTGGCAAGAGGCAGTGGATAAGTCAATAAGTTCAGCCAAAACAAGGCCAGGGCTGATTTTGGACAGACCACAAATTGCTCATATCCAAGTTCAAGTTGAAGCTGAAAACAGTTAAACAAAATCCACAAGAGCCAAAAATATGACCTTGATTATATCCCTCCTAAATTTAGAGATCATCTAAAAGTAAAATATGATTCATTGAACACTAATGACCAAAAACCAGTGGAATTGTGGGATGACATCCATGAAGAAAGCATAAGGTCATTATAAAGACAGGAGGGGAAGAAAATATAAAAATTAATGTCAGAAGAGACTCTGAAACTTGTTCTTGAATGGATAGAAGCAAA
>NW_006922140.1:251361-253981 GCF_000298275.1 Orycteropus afer afer
AAAAAAAAAAAAAAAATCACTGCCATCAAGTTAATTCAACTTATAGCAAGCTCTCCTTGGGTTTCTGAGGCAGTATCTCTACGGAAGTAGATGGACCAATGTTCCTTCCAAGGAGTGGCTGGTGGGTTTGAACCACCAGCCTTCTGGTTAGCAGTCAAATATCTTAGGCTCTATGCCACCAGAACTCCCTAGAATATAGAAATTATTGAACAATATCATTAATATCACACACAAGTAAAATCTTATTGAAGATAATTCAAAAATGGTTGCAGTAGTGTATTGACAGAGAACTTCCAGAAATGCAAGCTGGATTCAGAAGAGGATGTGGAGTGAAGGGTATCATAGCTAAAGTCAGATGGATCTCGGCTGAAAGCAAAGAATACCAGAAAGATGTTTACTTGTGTTTTATTGACTATGAAAAGCATTCATTTGTGTGGATCATAACAAATTATGAGAAAAATGGGAATCCAGATGACTTTATTGTACTCATAAAGAACCTGTACCCAGACCATGAGGTTGTCATTCAAACAGAACAAGGGGATATTGCATGGTTTTAAATCAGAAAGGCAGTGGATGAGGGTTGTATCCTTTCACCATACTTATTCAATCTATATGCTGAGCAAATAATCTGAGCAACTGGACTATATGAAGAAAAACGTGGCATCAGAATTGGAGGAAGGATCATTAACAACCTGTGATATGTAGATGACACACTTTGCTTGGTGAAAGTGAGGATGACTTGAAGCATTTCCTGATGAAAACTGAAGAATATACTCTGAAGTATGGATTATACTTCAATATAAAGAAAACAAAAGTCCTTACAACTGGACAATAAGCAACATCAAAATAAATGGAGAAAAAGATTGAAGTTGTCAAATACTTCATATTACTTGGTTCTACAATCAATACGAATGGAAGCAGAAGTCAAGACATCAGATGACATATGGCACTGAGAAAATCTGCTGCAAAAACATTTTTCAGGTACTGAAAAGCAAAGATGTCTCCCTGAAGACTAAAGTGCATCCAACACAAGCATTTTCAATTGCCTCATATGCATGTGAGAGATGGATGATGAATAAGGAAGACCGCAGAAGAGTTGATGCTTTTGAGTTGTGTTGGTAAAGAATATTGATAGTACCATGGACTGCTAAAAGAATTAGAAGATCTGTCCTGGAAGAAGTGCAGCCAAAATGCTCCTTGGAAACATGGATGGCCAGACTTCATCTCACCTACCTTGATTATGATGTCAGAAGGGACCATTCCCTGGAAAAGGATGTCATGCTTGGTAAGGTGGAGGATTGGCGAAAGAGGGGAAGGCCTTCAACAAAATGGATTGACACAGTGGCTGCAACAATGGGCTCAAGTATAGCAAGGATCATGGAGCTGGTACAGGATCATGGAGCAGGGCAGTGTTTCATTCTGCTGTGCATGGGGTCACTATGGGTCAGAGATGACTAGAAGGCACCTAACAACAACAACATAACAACAAAGCTGCATCAGTTTGTTGAAATATTTCAATGGGTATTCTTTCAATTCCTGCAACCTTCCTTGATCATGTGCTATCTCCTGAAATGATTTGTCATTGACCAATTCTTTTTGGTACAGTGACTATGCATATTCCTTCCATTTTCTTTTGAATTTTCCTGTGTTGTGAAATATCTTCCCCACAAAATCCTTCGCTATTTCCACTCTAGACTTGATATTTTCTTTGTTTTTTACAGCTTGAGAAATGCTGAACATTTTCTTTCCTTTTGTTTTCTTATCCTTTAGATAACTCCAGGTCTTTGCATATTTATTATAATACTTTTTCTTCTAGCACTGCCCTTTGAAATCTTTATTCAGGTCTCTTACTCCATTTTTTTTCCATTCACTTTATCTACACTCCATTGAACAGTGAGTTTCAGAGCTCCAACATCCATTTTGGGCATTTCTATCTTCTTCTTTTTCTTTTTTTAATATCCTTTGCTTTCTTCATGTATGATGTTCTTGATGATATCCCACAACTTGTCTAGCCTTCAGTCACTAGTGTTCAATGAACCAAATCTATTCCTCAGATGGTCTCTAAATTCAGCTGGAATATACTCAAGGTAACATTTTGGTTCCCATGAACTTGTTTTAATTTTCCTCAGCTTCAACTTAAACCTCCATGTGAGCAATTGATGGTCTATTATTCCACAATTGGTCCTTAGCTTTTATTATTATTATTATTATTATTATTATTATTTTGACTGATAATACTCAACTTCTCCATCTTCTCTTTCCACAAATGTAACCAATCTGATTCTTGTGTATTCCATCCAGTGAGGTCCACATGAATAGTGGCAGTTTATATTGTTAGAAAATGATATTGCAATGTATAAGTTGGCCCTTGGTTTATTATTATTATTATTATTATTATTATTATTTAAGGATAATAGTCAACTTCTCTATCATCTCTTTCCACAGATATAACCAATTTGATTCTTGTGTATTCCATCTAGAGAGGTCCACATGCATAGGGGCTGTTTATGTTGTTGGAAAATGATATTGCAATGTATAAGTTCTTGATCTTGCAAAATTCTATCATGGGATTTCTGGAATCATTCTTATCACCAAGGCCAGATTTTCCAACAACTTAGCG
>NW_006922140.1:254477-261522 GCF_000298275.1 Orycteropus afer afer
TTTTTTTTTTTTACAATTTCGAAGTTTCCTAGAGTCATACTTGCTACTTTCCATGTTTCAATTATTAAAGCATGTTTTCAACTGTTTTCTCATTTTAATTCATGTTATACCAGCAAATGAAGGTCCAGAAATCTTTACTCCATCTATGTCATTAAGGTCATTTTATGACTGAGGAGACAGCTCTTCCCTACTTGCATTTTGAGTACCTTTAAACTTGAAGGGCTTATATTCTAGCATTGAATCACACAATATTCTACTTCTATGCATAAGGTTTTCAGTGGCCAATTTTTTCAGGAGTAGACCACAATGTCATGTTCTTCTACCAAGTCTTTCTTAGTCTGGATACTCCACTTATGCAGAACATGAGGACCTCAGGTATAACAAAATCATTTTATGTTTTAATCTTTCTTCTTCTTCTTCTTCTTTTTTTAATCAGCAGATGTCATTGCAGCATCTAATGGGCCTCCTTCTGGGAAACCAATACCTGGGGCATAGTCTTCATATGCTTGGTGGAGGCACAAAGCACCCTGACAAGCACAAAGCATCCTCCCTACCACTGTGGGGGATATCCCTTTGGGCTCTGGTCACATAGTGAACCCTGAAAGTGGCTTGAAAAAGGGACTTGCCAGGACATTCCAGCCACCAATGTGGCCAGGCAGTGGGCTCAAAAGTGGCCTAGAAGTAATCACCATTTCCTTCCCCCATCTTTATGGCCCTAACCAAGCAGCAAAGGACTGTGTCTCCCCAGATACCCAAGCCACCATTTTCTTTATTTTTTCCTTTAGTTAGGGCAAATATACTTTATTCAGTCCTGGCATCAGACTGGCACCAAGACTTGCTGTATGTGCCAGTTCCCTAGACATAGAGACCCTTTCATTTATTAACTTAACTAGTTCTCCAAGACCACAGACACTAATAACTCTTCATTCACATGACATCTTTTTTCTCCACTTTCTTATTGTTGTTTCTTCTTTTTTAAAAAAGACAAGGAGAGAGTGTGCATGTAAGAAAAGCCCAGATCTGGAATTCCAAGCCTAAAGGAGGCAACTGATGGCTTTGTCAGTGATTGGAAGGCATAGGGCAGGGACCTACAGAGATCCTGGGCATGGGTCCCGGGGGACTCTGGTACTCTTTGTTGCTGAAATTTGTGGATGTGAATCAGTGCTTTTGAGAGAAGGTTGTGCACCAAATGTAGTGTGACTAACACACTGCCTATAGCTATGTCATTTTTTTTAATGCTTGTACAGAAACTAAGTTTATTATGCTTTCTTCTTAAAAATAGCACATACACACAATCATTGTTGAGAAGTCCATCCCATTTCCCCTAAAACTGGTGGGTTGTGAAAGACAGCTGGAAAATCTAGTAAAAAGGGGTGGACTATCTAGTAAAAAAGGGACTATCTTTTCACCCTTAACATTTCCCAGTCTTATGGGGTGGAATGGAAGGGAAGAGGAATGAAGAGCCTCATTTCCTTGGCAACAAACTTCCTACCCTCTACTCTGGTGAAAGAAGCTGGATTCAGAAGAGGACGTGGGACAAGGGATATCATAGCTGCTGTCAGATGGATCTTGGCTCAAGGCAAAGAATACCAGAAAGATGTTTACTTGTGTTTTATTGACTATGTAAAGGCATTTGATTGTGTGGATCATGACAAATTATGGATAACATTGAGAAGAATGGGAATTCTCGAACATTTGATTGTACTCATGAGGAAACTGTACCTTGACCAGGAGGTTGTCATTCAAACGGAACAAGGGGACACTGCATGGTTTAAAATTAGGAAGGGAGTGCTTCAGGGTTGTGTCCTTTACCCATACTTATTCAATCTATATGCTGAGCAAATAATCCTAGAAGCTGGACTATATGAAGAAAAATGTGGCATCAGGATTAGAGGAAGAATCATTAACAACCTGAGATATGCAGACGATACAACTTTGCTTGCTGAAAGTGAAGATGGCTTGAGGCACTTACTGATGAAAATTGAGGAACAAAGTCTGCAGTAGGGATTACATCTCAATATAAAGAAGACAAAAATCCTCACAACTGGACCAATAAGCAGCATCACAACAAATGGAGAAAAGATCGAGGTTGTCAAAGAATTCACGTTGCTTGGTTCTACAATCGAAGCCAATGGATGCAGCAGCCAGGACATTAGACTATTAATATGTAGCACTGAGCAGGTTGACTGCAAAGGAACTTTTCAAGTGCTAAGAAGCAAGGATGTCTCCTTGAGGACTAAGGTGTGCCTGACACAAGCCATTATATTTCCAATCACCTCGTATGCATGTGAGAACTGGACAATGAATAAGGAAGATTGAAGAAGAGTTGATGCTTTTGATTTATGGTGCTGGTGAAGAATGCTGAAGGTACTATGGACTGCCAAAAGAACTAACAGATCTGTCTTGGAGGAAGTGCAGCTGAGATGCTCCTTGGAAGCAAGGATGGCCAGACTCTGTATCACCTACTTTGATCATGTTGTCAGAGTGGACCGTTCCCTGGAGAAGGATGATATGATTGGTAAGGTGACAGGTTGACAAAAGAGGAGAAGGCCTTCAATGAGATGAACTGACACTGTGGCTGTGACAATGGGCTCATGTGTAGCAAGGTTCATGGAGCTGGCGTGGGATCAGGTGGTGTTTCATTCTGTTGTGCATGGGGTCACTATGAGTCAGAAATGACTTGATGGTACCTAACATTAACAACAACATTCTGGTGTAAAAAAAGGAGAATGCTATTATGTCTCCCTGGAGACTTTGTTGTTGTTGTTGTTATATGCTGTTGAGTCGGACTGGACTCATAACGACCCCTCCTTGGGTTTCTGAGGCAGTATCACTATGGAACTAGATTGCCCCATCTTTCTTCTGAGGAGTGGATGGTGGGTTTGAACTGCCAGCCTTCTGGTTAGCAGCCAAGTGCCTTAGGCACTACACTACCAGAGCTCCCCCCTGGAGACTACCCCTTCTCAAAAGACTTCTAATAGTGGTTAACAGCATGAGAGCCTTTTATAAGGAAAGGATAATGGCAGGAAGCTTAGATGAAATGAAAGCCCACTCGTGTCTTGTCCTTGTGGAGCCTTTGACTAATGGTATCACTGCTGTGCAGGATGCACTGATCCTGTTGTTTGGTCCTACCAATCCAGTAGAGGGTGGTGAAATTCCAGATGGGGTACCATCCCTTTTTTCCTTCTCAACTGGGGCTTCAGCCTCAGACTCCTCTACAGAACCCTTAGGCCAAGGGAGTTTGGAGGCTAAGAGTGGCTCCATTTTGTCTACCCAGGGACCCTACCAATTATAGCCCCTGCTTGTTTGTGAGGGATTTTTTCCATATAGAGTGGGGGACCTAGAGACTGTGGATGTGGCCATCTCAAGTGCAGTTTTGGAGCCAACAAGATTGCCAGATAAATCAGTTCCCATCTGCCTAGTTCATGTTCTAATTCCAAGTCATCTTAAACTAGTCATCACTATGGACACTTCAATCTTTTGTCCTGAATTACCTCTACTTCAAGCCACAGGAACACCAATCAGGTAAGAGGGCAGTCTCTATCTTCATCAAATGAACTTACATCACTGTCCCCATGACCCTGAGGTTGCTGCCACCTCCCCAGTCCACAGATCTCAAGGACAGAAGAGGAGTCATGATCCAAGACAAGGAGCTGGCTGGGGCAAAATGATGTTGGATTTATGAGAGGTTAACCCCATTTGCACTTTGGTGGGGATGTTGAAGTGGTGAGGATGGTGGTGATAGTGTTTGCAACAGTAGTAATGGAATGGTGAGGATGATGACAGGGGTAGTGGGAGTTGCTGTGTCAAGCTCACTAAGTAGCCATCTCTTGCCTTCTTTTGTAGCTGGACATCCTGTAGGACAAATATGGAAGTAGTGTCAGTAAGTTTATGGATATGCTTCCCCAGCCTGAGAAAGAATGGATGTTTCATGGAGTCATTTGTAGAGATCCAATAGCAACCTCGAAACTGCAACTGGTGATAAAATTGACCTCATCACAATCAAGTAGGGGTACATGGTTCAAAAGGGCCTTGGATTGGTACTGGGGGTATTTGTATGCCTTGCAGTCCTCACTGGCAGCAAGCCTGGCCATGTCTCTTCAATTGGATTTTGCAGCATATGGAAAATGACATGGAACTTGGGAAGAGGGGCCAGCTTGTGGTCATCTTATAAAAAATGCAGCCCACACCCAACATGTCAATCTAGGTGGAGTAATCTGTGAACTCCAGAAGGATGTCAGGGGACTGGTACCACAATGTCATCACCTCATTGTAGTACATCTTCCCTGGGATTGACTTGGGCCAGGCCAAGTTGAAATCAGCCAGCTTGAGATCTCACCTCTCATTAATGGGCATGGTTTGTGTCTTGAGGTCATGGTATAGCACCTTCTACTAGTGGCAGTTACCCAGGCCAATGAAGCAACTTGTACAGAAACAATTTCATGTTGTGCATTTTGATGGCATTCCTATATTTATCCAGTGAATGCTTCCAGAGTTGTTTCTGTTTGTTGAATTATCTCAATGTGTATTCTGTCAATCCCTGGAGTCTTGTTTTCATCTATGACTTCACTGAAGCTTGTACTTTTTCCTTCAATACCATGAGATCTTGGTCATAGTGTACCTCCTGAAATGGTTAAACATCAAACAATTTTTTTGGTACGGTGACTTTGTTTATTCCTTTTATCTTCTTTTCATGCTTCCTGCTTTTTAAAATGTTTCCCATAAAGTCCTTCAATATTGCAACTCAACACTTGAATTTTTCTTTAATTCTTTCAGCTTGACATATTCCAAGCATGTTCCTCTCTTTGTGTTCTAACTCCAGGTATTTTCACTTTTCAGTATAACACTTTACCTATTAATGGGCAATTATTCAAAAATATTTCTTTGAGTAGAAATTACTTGAGCATTCATGGTTTTTCTGAAAAGCATAAAATATCTCACAATTTGGGGCTAATGTGATTTTAAGACTAAGCCACTGGCCACCTTGTACTGGAGTATAGATTCTCAATAGTAAAACTCACACTTTGAAATATAAATCTTCTATATTTTGCTCTGTAAATGCTACTGGAGAGTCAGAATTTGTATTATATATGAAGCTCAATAGACCTAAAGCAAATAACAAAGAATAGAGAAACCACAAGGATTTTCTGTACTCTTAAACATTTCCTTATTTCCATAGCACATAAAGTAGACATTTAGAAAACGACAATGCTTAGTGAAGATAATAGATAACCCTGTTATCAGGACCAGAATTTTCAATAATGGTTGTAATTTATTTTGGTAGGCATTATCAGTAAACCACTTGTCCATACCCAATTCCTTTGGAAAATTAAAATTTTGCACTAATCAGAGTTCAAAGTTAGTTTTCTGCAGCTGCCAGCACAGGATGGACTTTCTAACAAGAGACAAGACAAATGTTCTTTTTCACACGTGAAGCATGGTTCCCATGGCAACACTTGCTGCATGCATTCAAATGAAACTTCTCTATCTCCCTCTGAGAACCTTTTTCTTTTCCTGTTTCTAGCCTAACCTTTTTCATTAACAATACATACAGTACCTCAATCTTTAAGAGGTTAAAACCTACCAATGGGCTCCAGTTTTTCTATTTTCCCTGTATGATGTTTAGAAGGAAAGCACACAC
Source organism: Orycteropus afer afer (assembly GCF_000298275.1). NCBI lineage: Eukaryota > Metazoa > Chordata > Mammalia > Tubulidentata > Orycteropodidae > Orycteropus > Orycteropus afer. The sequence continues at coordinate 260,119 of NW_006922140.1, forward strand.
ACACACACACACACATTCCAGTATATATTGACTATACAAAGATATAGATGTGTAATAGTCCACTAGAGGTTAACCTTCTCCTTATTGTATCACATGCAGAATATTCCTAAGAGCTAATTTTAAATAAGAACAATGTTTATGAAGGCTCAACATTAGCTCTAAATTAGAAACTGAGTCACAAGCTAATTCATATGGTTTTTATTTAAAACATTCAGCAGTATGCTAAGAAGCTCAAGTTTTATTATCTGAATATAAAGTATAATATAGGGATTGTACTGATGAAAGCTTGTGTTGTGCATAGTGGCAGCTTCTTTGATTTATCACTGAGTGTTATTTATATTGATAGGCACAGATTATGCTGTCAGTATCTGGTTCTTAATAGAGGCACAAGCCAATACATGTCAATAACCTTCTACAACACCTGGGTGAATTTACCTGTTCATTTTTATTACAAAATACCTTATTAAAGAAAACAGAGAGAGAGAGAGGCAATGAAAGATCAAAGGAAAGAATGAGGAAAATAAATGAATGAATGAATAAGGAATGGAAGAAGGGAAGGAATGAGAAAGAAAGTTAGGAAGGAAGGGGAAAAAAAGGAAAGAGAGAGAGAACATATGGAACAAATCCTGAGATATAGTGCTACAAAGTGTTGGCCATGGAATGATGTTTGTTGATCAGGTGTTTTTTAGTAGTCCTTAAAAAGTTCAGTCTATATCAATTATTTTTATACATGTGTTCAATGAATGTGTTCAGTTTTTCTTAATTCTTTTCTGTTAATTCTATTCAAAGAAATCTGATTGTATAGTTATTGAATCTAATAATAAAAATGAAGTTTAAAATTAATATTCTTTTTATTTTACTTTATATTCCTAAGAATTCACGTAAGTGGTATTTTTCAAAAGTATTGCAATAGGTGTGAATTTCTTTTAATCACTGGTATGAGAAGTGTTATGTAGTATAAATTATATCATACTGGGTTATTTGGATTCTCTTTATCTGTATGTTTGGATGAATAAGTTTTGTTTTGCTTTGCTTTCCCCTGAAATGAAAAATATCAAATTACGGAGTTCTGACAAGTTGACAGAATAGGCAGGCAAGCTATACAGACCCTGCAACAAAACAGTGAGAAACCAATTGAAACCAATACAGAACATGATCCTGCAACCCTGAGCTTTGAAAGGAAGGATAAAGAAGTGGATTAAACCCTAACTAGTAGAAGGACTTGAATGAAATAGTGAATGAGTAAGGAGACAAATGGAGCTGCAGACTGCCAGCTGTGCTGAGGGCATAGCAATTTTGAGTATTTCCCTATAGCAACCTAAGAATCTTCTCTGCTCATCAAGGCTTCATGGGCAAGAACTGCATTGGCAGGTCGGATGACCAGAAGGGAGAACAACAAGGAAG
>NW_006922140.1:262742-264014 GCF_000298275.1 Orycteropus afer afer
AAAGAACTATATTTTGGTACTGTTTTAGTTACCTAGTGCCACTCTGACAGGAATAGACCACAAATGGGATGGCTTTAACAATCAGAAGTTTCTTCTCTTATAATTTTGGAAGATAGAAATCTGAGTTCAAAGTGTCAAGCTCTAGGGGCTGGATAAAAGCCCCTTAACCTTGGGCTTCAGTTCTGCCTCTTGCTCCAGGCCCAGTGAAACTAGAGGCATCTATTCACTCAGGTAGCTGCTCACTGTTGAGACTGACAACCCCAAAATTGACAAGTCAAAAGGCACAATCCCAATTTTACCAAACCATACACCAGGCCATTGATTCAAATCCATTAAAAGTCCCAAGATTGTCAAAACATGGTAAGCTTCTGAGTGAAGACTCAGCTATACGGCTGGTTCAAGTGTGCCAAAAAGCTACAGACCATTCCCAAAGCTTCTGCTTATATATGGGAAGCAGAACACATTCCTAAAGCAGCTACTTAGTTGCTTATGGCAGATTTCACCATGGAGTTGATTGCCAGTCTCATCATGATGAATAACTACCACCAGCTGCCCAACCACTCAAAACCAGGCCTGGCCAAGTTGACGCTTAACTTTAACTATCACAGGTACCTTCAATAGACTGAGAGACAGATTAAGCAAAACACTGACAAGATCAAGGAAAAGAATGACAAAATTGAGGAGAACACGGAAATAAGTCTAGAACAATTTATGAAAATAATAAAAGAAAAAATTGACAAAATAAACAAAAAATTAAAACATTACAAAACAATAACCAAAATCCAGAATATTTATTAATACAAAGATTTCAAAATTGGTAACACATTGAATGGGCAAAGGAGTATAACTGAATCAATGGAAGACAGAATTATGAGTTTGAAGACAAATACTTCAGCAGTAATTTGATAAGGGATCAATTAGACAAAAGAACAAACATAATGAAGAAAGCCTAAGATACCATCAAGAGGAATAACCTATGTGTAATCAGAATTCCAGAACAGGAAGAGAGAGATAAATTGTCAAAGATTTGTTGAAAGAGAATTGCCCTAATGTGATTTTAAAGAGAAGAATGTATGCATTCAAAAAAGTCAAAGAACCCCAAACAGAATAGACCCCAAAAGAAAAACACCAAGACATATCATCTTCAAACTCACCAAAACCAAAGGCAAAGAAAGAATCCTGAAAACAGCAAGGAAAAACAAAACAAAACAAAACAAAACAAAAACCTACAAAGGCATCTAATAAGAATAAGTTCTGACTTCTTAGCAGAAA
>NW_006922140.1:291832-300846 GCF_000298275.1 Orycteropus afer afer
AGTCGCAGGGGACATCAAGCTCAATTGGCATAACATACTATACAAAACATTGTTCCACCTCCTACTTTGGCAAGTAGCGACTGGGATCTTGAAAGCTAGCAAGCTGCCATCTAGATACAATGATGGGTCTCTCCTCATCAAGAGCAAAGAAAAAAGAAGAAAACCAAAATTAATGGAAACAATCAGTCCTAGCGACTGGTACACCATCCAATCTGCAACCTATACAACTATGAGACCAGAAGAACTAGATGGTGCCTGGCTACCACTGTCATCCACTTGAAAGTGATGTAGGAGATCCTGAATAGAGAGGGAGAACAATGTGGAACAAAATTCAAAATCATTTGGAGGAAAAAAAAAAAAGAAGGTGGGGACCAGCTTTGCTGGTCCAATACAGCCTGGTGGAACCACTGAGACTATGGCCCATAGCTGCCCGTCAGGTCTGCAATTGAACCCACATCTTTGTTTCCCTGCCAACAAAGTACAGGAATGTGAGTTAAACATTTATCTCAAGTAGACACACGCCCTGGAGAGAACAATCATGGGAGAAGGAAGGGTTGCTTATGCACAGGGTGACAGCTCAGAGGGCAGGAGAGTATGGAGGGATGGTTACTGGGAAGAGGTAACTATGGGGAGGAAGTGGGAGGGCAGCTGTTACATTGTGGTAAAATGTGGTCAATAACATGAGACAAAGTATATGTGAACTGTATGGAAAGTGAATTTGCTCTGTAAATCTTCACCCAAATTACAAGAAAAAAAAAAAGTATCAACTCTTCTTTGATCTTCTTTATTAATTGTCCAGTTTTCACATCCATATGAGGCAATTAAAACTACCCTGGCTTGGGTTAGGCACACCTTAGTCTTCAAAGAGACATCATTGCTCTTCAGCACTTTATAGAGGACTTGTGCAGCAGATTTTCCCAGTTCAATACATTTGATTTCTTGACTGCTACTTCCATGGGTGTTGATTGTGGAACCAAGTAATATGAAGTCTTTGACAACTTCCAATCTCTTCTCTATTTATTATGAATTATGCTGCTTATTTGTTTAGTTGTGAGGATTTTTTTTTTCTTTATGTTGAGGTGTAATCCATACTGCAGACTATAGTCTTTTATCTTCATCAGTAAGTGCTTCAAGTCATCTTCACTTCAGCAAGCAAGGTTGTGTCTTTTGCATATCACAGGTTGTTAATGACTCTTCCTCCAATACTGATGCCACATTCTTCTTCAAATAGTCTAGCTTCTTAGATTATTTGCTCAGAACACAAATTGAATAAATATGTTGAAAGGATGCAACCCTGACACACACCCTTCCGGATTTTAAACCATGCAGTATCTCCTTGTTCTGTACAGCTTCCTGATCTATGTACAGGTTCCTCAGGAGCACAATTATGTGTTCTAGAATCCCCATTCTTCTCAATGTTATCCATAATTTGTTATGGTCCACAGAGCCAAATGCTTTTGCATAGCCAATAAAGCACATGTAAATATAATTCTGGTATTCTTTACTTTCAGCCAAGATCAGTCTGGCATCAGTAATGAGATGCCTCTTTCCACGTTTGTTCTTCAGATGGTCTGTAAATTCAGGTGTTATATAATCAAAGTCATATTTTGCCACTCATTGATTTATTTTATTTTTATTTAGCTTCAACTTGAAATTGCACTTGCACTATTTATGATTTGTTCCACAATCAGCTCCTGGCCATATTTTGGCTGAAGATACTGAGCTTCTCTATTGCTGCTTACACAGATCAGTTAAAATGATTCCTGTGCATTCCATCTGGAGAGGTCCACGTGTATAGCCACGTTTTATATTGTTGAAGAAGTGTACTTTCAGTGAATAAGTCATTGGTCTTGCAATATTCTATCATGTGATCTCCAAGGCCATATTTTCTAGCTACTTGTGATTCTTCTTTGTTTCCAACTTTCACATTCCAATCACCAGTAATAATTAATGCATCTTAATTGTATGTATGGTCAATTTCAGACTGCATAAGATTGTAAACAATCTTCAATTTCTTCCTCTTTGGCTTTAGTGGTTGGTGTATAGATCTGAATAATACTAATATTAATCAGTCTTCATTATAGGCATATGAATATTAACCTGTTATTGACAGCACTTTACTTCAGCACAGATCTTGAAACATTCTTTGTGATCATGAATGCCACACCATTCCTGTTCAATTTGTTTTCCCAGTATAGGAGATCATATGGTTGCCTGATTCAAAATGGCCAAAACCAGTCCATTTCAGTTCACTAATGCCTAGGATTGAACTTTATGCATTCCATCCAATTTTTGACAGCTTCCAATTTTCTTAGATTCATACATTGTACATTCCATGTTCTGATTACTAATGAGTGTTTACAGCTATTTCTTCGCATTTTGAGTCATGCCACATCAGCAAGTGGAGGTCTTGAAAGCTTTACTCCATCCAGGTTATTAAGCTTGACTCTACTTTGTGGAGGCAGCCATTCCCCAGTCATATTTTGAGTGCCTTCTGACCTGAGGGGCTCTTCTTCCAACACTATATCAGATAAGATTTCAGTGCTATTCATAAAAGTTTCCCAATAATAAATCAGATGGTGTTTCACTGCTATTCATAAGGTTTCCATTGGCTGAATCTTTGAGAAGTGGATGGCCCCTTCCTTTTTCTGAGTCTGTTTTTGTGGTTCAGTACAAGCCATTTGCAGCACCAGGAATACTCGTATTCTATCTACTTCATAAACAATTATATTAGATCTCTCAAGCTGGTTAAAACATGAAATTAGTTTAGAAAGTTGTGAATTTTGAGTGCTACGGCAGGCATATTACCTCGTCCTTCCTAAATTTGTTTCATTTGGTTTCTTTTGTGATTCCACTTATAAAATAACAGGGAATTGGAATGAAAATTTTCCTTACTTTTTATCAATAAGAAACTACTGGAAGACTCATATTGTACATATTTGTTATTGCCAAAAATATCACAAGATATTTGTTACTAGGTAAATTGGAATGTAACTTATTCATTAAGCTATATTTATTGAGTATCTATGTAGATTCAAGGTAGAAATAAAATGGTAACTGAAATCTCTTTCTCTCCTCTTACAATATAAAAATAGTGTGAGAGATAGACATTAGTGGAATATTGATTTTTAAAAAAATATATAAAGCTACATCTATGAAAAGATAGTAGTGATTAGCTTTTTGGGGTACATTGAGAGCCAGGGTAATTTGTTTTAAGAAGGAAAGTGAGAGATGATGTTCTTGAAAAAGTTTTGGCTATGATGAGAACCAGAGTAAGCAGAAATGAATCATGTATTAATGGGTGTAATTAGGGAGAGTACTCTAAGTAGAGGAAAAAAAATATGATTTAAAAAACTGAGCATACATGATTTGATCAATCAATAAATAATTTTTAAAGTGCATATCCTGTTCCATGTACTTTTATATCAGCTGTAGGTCTAGGAATGATCAAAGTATGCAACATTCTTACCCTTATATAGTTTATGAACTATGAAGAAAGCTATTATTATAAGAATATTAAAATACAATACATAGTGACTATAAATATAAATGAATAACTATATCTATTGCTTTTAAAAATCCACAGGCTTATTTCATTAAGTAAAAATGAAATACTTGTAAAACTGTGGTTCTCAATTAAAATGATTTTCTTTCAGTCCTTATCACAATTAAGTAAACTGATTTATTGTAGAAAAAAGTTAAAGTCAATAAAGAGTAGAAAATGATGAAAGTAAAGACAAAACACTTGCCAGGTTAGCTCTAAAAATTATTATTTTAGTTTGCTGATTTGCTTGAATATTGTACACATGTGAAATTACTTGATGTATTTTAAAGTTGGTATCTAATTTCATTCAAGCAAAAAAGTGCCAAATAAATTGTGGTAGTTGGAAAATATGGTTTTGGAGATGGAAATGATGCCAGAGACAGTGTGATAGGATTTCGCAATACCTATGACTTATTCATTGTAAATACTTTTTGTCAACAACATAAATGGTGGCAACACATGTAGACTACACCAGATTGAATACACAGGAGTCAGACTGACTGCATTTATGGAAAAAGACAATGAAAAAGCTCAAAATTTTCAGTCAAACAAGGCCAGGTGCAGACTATGGAAGAGGCCATAACTTGCTTATATGCGAGTTGAAGTTGAAGCTGAAGAAAATTAAAATAAGTCCATGAGAACAAAAATATGCCCTTGATTTTATCTCACCTGAATTTAGAGACCATGTGAAAAATAGATTTGATGAATTGAACACCAGTGACCAAAGACTAGATGAGTTGTGGGATGACAACAAGAATATCATACATAAATAAAGAAAATGGTCATTAAAAATACAGGAAAGGAAGAAAAGACCAAAATGGGTGTCAGAAGAGACTGTGAAACTTGCTCTTGAATGAAGAGCAGCTAAAGCTAATAGAAGAAATGAGGAAATTAAAGGGATGTACAGAAGCCTTCAAAGGACACCTCAGGAAGACAAAGTAAATTATTACAATGAAATATTCAAAAGCCTGGAGTTAGAAAAACAAAAAGGAAAGAATATAGTTGGCATTTCCTAAGTTGAAAGAATTGAAGGAAAAAAAAATCAAGCCTTGAGTTGGAATATTAAAGAATTTTATGGGCAAAATATTGAATGATGTAGGAAGCATAAAAAGAAGATGGAAAGAATAAAGAGTCACTGAACCAAAAGAATTGGTTGATATTCAATTATTTCAGGAGTTACCATATGATCAAGAACCAATGGTGTTGAAGGAAGAGTCCCAGAAGCCTAAGGAATTGGCACCAACAAAGGAAAAAAAAAAAAAAAAAGCCTCCAGGAATTGATGGAATACTTATTGAGATGTTTCTATAAAGAGAATCCATGCTGGAGGTACTTAATGGTTTATGCCAAAAAATTTGGAAGACAGCTACCTGGCCAACTGACTGGAAAAGATCAATATTTCTGCCCATTCCAGTGAAAGATGATCCAAAAGAATGTAGAAATTACCAAAAAATATCATTAATGTCACACGCAAGTAAAATTTTGCTGATGATAATTTAAAAACAGTCGCAGCAGTATGTTGGCAGGGAACTGCCACAAATTCAAGCCAGATTCAGAAAAGGAGATGGAAAAAAGGATATAATTGCTGAAGTCAGATACATCATGGCTGAAAGCAAAGAATATCAGAAAGATGTTTACCTGTGTTTTATTGACTATGGGAAGGTATTTGACTGGGTGGATCATAACAAATTATGGATAACATTGCAAAGAATGGGATTTCCAGAACACTTAATTATGCTCATGAGGATCCTGTATAATACCAAAAGGCTGTTGTTCAAACAGAACAAGGGAGTGGTACATGGTTTAAAAATCAGGAAGGCTATGCATCAGAGTTATATCTTTTCACCATACTTATTCAATCTGTATGCAGGACAAATAATCTGACAAGCTGGACTATATGAAAAGAAGGCAGCATCAGGATTGGAGGAAGATTCATTAACAAACTACAATATGCAGATGACACAGTCTTACTGATGAAAATCAAAGACCACAGCCTTCCATATAGATTACATCTTAACATAAAGACAAGAACCCTCACAACTGGATCAATAAGCAACCTCATGATGAATGGAGAAAAGATTGAAGTTGTCAGGGATTTCATTTTACTTGGATCCACAGTCAATACTCATGGAAGCAGCAGTCAAGAAATCAGATATCATATTGCACTAGGTAAATCTGCTGCAAACGACCTCTTTAAAGTGTGGAAGAGCAAAGATGTCACTCTGAAGACTAGGGTGAGCCTAACCTAAGCCATGGTATTTTCAGTGGCCTTATATGCTTGTGAAAGATGGATAATGAATAGGTAAGATCAAAAAAGAGTACATGCCTTTGAATTGCTGTGTTGGCAAAGAATAGTGAAAATTCCATGGATTGCCAGAAGAATGAACAATGTCAAAATTTGACAGAAGAATGTTAAAATATGTCCTGGAAGAAGTGCAGCTGGGATGCTCCTTAAAAGTGAGAATGGCCAGACTTTGTCTCACCTACTTTGGTCTTGCTGTGAGATGGGACCTTTCTCTGAAGAAAGATATCATCCTTGATAAAGTAGAGGGTCAACAAAAAGGGGAAGATCTTCAAAATGTTGGATTGACACAGCAGCTGCAAAGATGGACTCAAGCCTAGCAAGGACGGTGAGGATGGTGCAGGAGCAGGCAGTGTTTCGTTCTGTTGTGCATAAAGTCTTTATGAGTTTGAGCTGACCTGAAGTCACCTAACTACAGTAACAGCAGATCAAAAATCTAACTACAGTAACAGCAGATCAGAAATCCAATGGCAAGACCTAGAAAGTGCATAAAACCATAAGTGATATGTTCTTGGATTTAAAGGAGGTAACATGGACATGTGAGATGCCCCCTGGAGACAAAAAAAAAAAAAAAACGGTAATAAGTAGGGGTTCCAACAGGTCCCTGGATAGTGCAGACACTTATCATGTTCTGATGCTAAAAGAGAGGTTAGAGGTTCAAATCCTCCAGTGGTACCTCAGAAGAAAACCCTGATGACCTCCTTCTGACAAATCAGCCGTTCTAAACTCTGTTAAGTAGAACGTGACTGTCTTAGATAATGTTCGCTGGAAAAAAAGGCAAATATGGAAATCTATATGCAAATGATATGTTTAGTGAGAAATATAACTTTAGGGAAGATAAAGACAGTGTATTGGTTACCTAGTGCCACTCTGACAGGAATATACCACAAATGAGATGGCTTTAACAAACAGGAGTTTATTCTTACAATTTGGTGGCTTTTAGTCTGAGTTCATTGTGCTAGGTAGTAGGGGCTGGGTGAAAGCCCTTCAACCTTGGGCTTCAGCTCTGCCTCCCGCTCCCAGCTCACTGAAGCTAGAGGCTTTTCTTCACTCAGCTGATGGCTGCTAAGGCTGAAAAACCCAAGGCCGATAAGTAACAAGGCACAGTCCCAATGTTAGGAAACCACATGCAGGCCATTAATTCAAGTCCATTAAAAGTCCCGAGATCAATAGAGCATAGCAGGCTGCTGAACAATGACTCAGCTACATGCAGGGTTCAAGCATTCTATAAGCTGGAGACCATTCTCAAAGCTGCTTCTTATATATGGGAAGCAGAACACATCCCTAAGACAGCTACTCAGCTGCTTGTGGTAGATCCCACCATGGAGTTGATTGCCAGTCTCATCATGGGAATAACTACCATCAGATGCCTAGCCACTCAACCAGGCCCATCCGAGTGGACATGCAGTCTTAACTACCACAGACAGGGAGAGGAACAGGATAAGGACAGTGGAGAGGCTAAGAAAGAATATAGATTCAGGAGAAGTACAGATGCATCCTATCCTGTGGGAAGCTGGAATGTATGTTGAACTATAGACTTTGTTGCATCATGAAGCTACACAGCTAGCCATTCCTAGGTCTGCAGAAATGTGTCATTCCCCATGGACTGCCATGGGGAGAACTTAAATTCACAGGAAAATTCATAGTATAAGCACTACTGTACATACAAGGAATCCTGCAGAGAAAGTCTAAAGTGTGAGGATTAACTGCAATGCCCAGAGCACCTGGAGAATGGCACATCCAACCACAAATGAGATGTCAGAGCACCTGAGCAGGCAACTAACAGTGTTTAAACTAGTTACCAAAACCTCTACCACTCTCTGCATAACACTGAACTGAAGACATCTTAAAGTAAGTAGAATACAACAGATTGATAAAATAGAAAAAGAGGATCAAAATATTTCAGGTGATGACAGTTCTTCCCACAAAACAATAACAACAAGCAGAAGCAAATTATATCACAATACATGGAAAAAAATAAATATATTTAATAAGGCATTTATAGATTTGAAAAAAAAAGTGCTTGATGTGACATGAATGTTGACATAATTTAGGAAAGATATGGGAGAAAAGATGTTAACTTAGAGAGGAAGACTAAATAATAAGTTGTCAAAAGAAAATATATTTGACTGAAAACATAATAGGAGACATTGAAAAAGGCACAAAAACATCTAAGGGGAAAAAATGAAGTAAAGAAAGCAGTAAAAAAATCAGACAAAGCAATTGATGTAGAAAGCAGGAAGATGATCCATCAACCATATTATTTGAGTCCATGGGGAGGGAGAGAATTATATATGTAATATTTAAAACTTGTATCACAAAATTTTGTATTTCACAAAAATTTTCTGGAATTTAATGGTTTGATTTACATATTGAAAAAAAAAAACAACCTGTGCATTGGAAAAATGCCTGGAACATTAACTCTAAAGTAAACTATGAAATTATTCAACTTGAAATATGAATAAAACAATTTAAAATAAAAATTTGAAATAATGATATATAAGTTATTTTTTTGAAAAAATATTTTTAATTCAAAATTTATAAGAACAGGAGAAATGCAAATTTAGAGACTCTCTCCTATATAATAGATGAATGCCCAAGAATATCATTTAAATCTTATGAGGCAAAAAGTTATAAATTAACTAATCCACCTTTTAGGGATATTGTTATTGATGTCAGATGGATTTTGGCTGAAAGCAAAGAATACAAGAAAGATGTTTGCCTGTGTTTTATTAACGATGGAAAGGCATTTGACATTGTGGATCATAACACCTGCCAGGATCTCTCAAGCTGGTCTCTGGGCCCTGCGGCTGACAAGCTCTCTCGTGTTGATCTCCCAGTTCTGCTGCTGCCGGGGTCTCGGGCAAGGACATATTCCACTCCTGTTTCCATATTTTAGGTATCTGGCAGAGCAGCATCCCTGTATTTCAGTAGGACCTTCTGTTTTGGTTACATAGTGCTGCTTTGACAGGATTATACCACAAATGGAATAGCTTGAACAAACAGGATTTTATTCTCTTACAGGTTTGGAGGCTTTAAGTCTGAGTTCAAAGTGCCAAGCTCTAGGGAATGGATGAAAGCCCCTCAAACTTAGGCTTCAGCTCTGACTCCTGTTCCTGGCCCACTGAAGCTAGAGGTTTTTCTTCACTCAGACAGCTGCTGGCTGCTGA
>NW_006922140.1:300946-306042 GCF_000298275.1 Orycteropus afer afer
GGAAGCAGACCACAGCCTTAAAGCAGCTACTCAGCTGCTTGTGGTAGATCCCACCATGGAGTTGATTGCCAGTCTCATCATGGGGAATAACTACCACCAGATACCCAGCTACTCAACCAGGCCCAGCCAAGTTGACACACAAACTTAACCACCACAATGGATAATATTGCGAAGAATGGAAATTCCTGAACACTTAATTGTGCTCATGAGGAACTTGGATAGTGACCAAGAGGCAGTTTTTTAATAGAACAAGGCAATACTTCAGGGTTTTAAATCAGGAACGGTGTGTGTGCATCAGGGCTCTATCCTTTCACCATAGTTACTTGATCTGTATGCTAAGAAAATAATCCGAGAAGCTGGACTAAAGGAAGAAGAATGCAGCACCAGTACTGAAGACTCATTAGCAACCTGAGATATGCAGATGACACAACCCTGTTTGCTGAAAGTGAAGAGGAAGTGAGCACTTACTGATGAAGATAAAAGACTACACAGTCTTCATTATGGATTACACCTCAACATAATGAAAACAAAAATCCTTAAAATTGGACTAATAAGCAATACCATGACAAATGCAGAAAAGATTGAAGCTGTCAGAATTTCATTTTACATGGATCCACCATTAACACTCATGGAAGTGGCAGTCAAGAAATCAGACAATGTATTGCATTTGATAAAGCTGCTGCAAAAGATCTCTTTAAAATGTGAAAGAGCAAATGTATCACTTAGAAGGCGAAGGTGAGCCCAACCAAAGTCATGGTATTTTTAGTCATCTCATATGCTGGACAATGAATAAGGAAGACCACAGAATAACTGATGCATTTTAATTGGGGTTGGTGAAGAATATTGAAAACGCCATGGACTGCTAGAAGAATGAATAAATCTGTCTTTGAGGAAGTACATCCACAATGTTCTTTAGAAGTGAGCCTGGCAAGGTTTTATCTTATATATTTTGGGCATGTTATTAGGAGGGAGCAGTGCCTGGATAAGGACATCATGTTGGGTAAGTAGAGGACCACAGCAAAATGATAAAACTTTCACCTGTATGAACTGACACAATGACTTCACCAATGTGCTCAAGCATAGCAACAGTTGTGAAGATGGTGTAGTACCAGGCAGTGTTTCCGTCTGTGGTATACAGAGTCACCGTGAGTTAGAAATAACTCGACTACACCTAACAACAACAAAAAATTTCTTCTAAAAAAATCTTTCATTTGTTAAATAAATAAAACTCAAGCTAGGAGTATTTATTTGGAATGTATGAAAGATAAATGGCTATATATATATATATATATATATATATATATATATACACACACACACACATATATATATATATATATATATACACATATATACTTGCCTGCTAACCAGACGGCTGGAGGTTCAAACCCACCAGCCACTCCTCAGAAGGAAGGTTGGGCAATCCTACTTCCGTAGTGATACTGCCTCGGAAACCCAAGGAGGGGTCGCTATGAGTCGGGTTTGACTCGACGGCACATAACAACAATGACAATACATATATATATATACATAAATCTTAAACTTTATGTACAAATAGCCATTATTCAACCAAACAAAAAATACTCTCAGTATCTGTAATAGAAACAGCAAACAGAATTACATTGTGATACCTTTTCTTACTTATTCGATTGTCAACAAATTGAGAAAAAGTTATTTTTGTAGCACTGTAAGGAAACAGATATTCCCTTACATTGCTGGGATTTTAATATCATGCCCCTCTAAAGAAGGATGTTTGTCAATGGTGCAAAGAGTTAAAAGTTAAGGTACTCACCTGCTAACCAAAAGAGTGGAAGTTCAAGTCTACTGAGAGTTGTCATTGAGGAAAAAAAACAAAACAAACACAGTGATCTACTTCTGAAAAATCAGCCCATGAGGCCAATGAGTACACCACGGAGCTCAGATCTATTGACACAGATGAGGTTTCCATGAGTCAGAATCAGTTCCATGACAACTGGTATATATGTATTTAACAATTGACTCAACGATTCTGCTTTTCAGACATGAACTTTCATTTATGGAAAACAACACAACAAGATCTGTAAAGTTAGGCATACGTTACTCATTGATACATTACTCATAATATCAAATATTGGGAATATTCTTAATTCTCATCCAGAAGGTTGACTGAATAATTTAATATATATGTACTAAATAGCATATTTTGTATATTTTGAGAATAGTCATATGCATATATATATGAATGTATATATATTCTTATTGATATATATGAAAGAGAGACATTTTAATGATTAAGGATCAAGTACAATGAAATCTACAATTACTTTCAAATTGTTCAATTAAGAAATTAGATAGATGTACAGATAGAATTGGGAGCTCTGGTAGTATAGTGCCTAAAGCATTTGACTGCTAACCAGAAGGCTGTCTGTTCAAGCCCACCAGCCACTCCTCAGAAGGAAAGCTGGGTAATCTACTTCCTTAGAGATACCACCTTAGAAACCCAAGGAGGGGTGGCTATGAGTCGAATCCAACTTGAGGGTAGTGAGTTTGGTTTGGTTTGGTTTATAGATAGAATTAAAATTGATGAACCTAGATGAAGGAGGTCTATTAAACAAATGTTATACAGTTGTTAAACACTTGGCTTATTAAACACACTTGTTAAACACTAACCAAAAGGTTGGCAGTTTGAAGTTACTAGCATATCTGTGGGAAAAGGATGTGGCAGTCTGTTTCCTTAAAAATTTACAGTCTTACTGTGGTCCTATAAGTGTATTTGTATGATCTGTAAGAATTCCCAGGTGTATAATATAGCTGACAAGGGACAAGTTTGTAGTCACTTCTTGGTCACAGCCAGCTACCAAAGGGGACCAATTAGTTGAACCGGTGAGCTCTGCACCATAGTCGCAGGAGACATCAAGCTCAATTGGCATAACATAATACACAAAACATTGTTCCACTTCCTACTTTGGCGAGTAGCAACAGGAATCTTAAAAGCTTGCAACCAGCCATTTAGATGCAACGATGGGTCTCTCCTCATCCAGAGCAAAGAATGAAGAAAACCAAAGATCCATGGAAACAATTAGTCATAGTGACTAATGCGATCCACAGCCTGTATGAATATGGGACAAGAGGAGCTAAATGGTGCCAAACTACCACTGTCAACCACTCAGAGGGAGATCTATGGAGGAGATCCTCGATAGAGAAAGAGAACACTGTTCATTTGGGAAAAAAAAAAAAAGAAAAGGGAGACCAGTTTTGCTGGTCTGATAGATCCTGGTGGAACCACTGAGACTATGGCCCCTAGCTGCTCTTCAGGTCTGGAATTGAACCCACACCTGTGACTTCCAGCCAAACAAAAGACAGGCAAGGCATATGAGTTGAACATTTATCTGAGGTAGATACACTCCTTGGAGAGAACAATCATGGGAGAAAGAAGGGCTGCTTATGCACAGGGAGACAGCTCAGGGGGCAGAAGTGCAGAGAAGGATGGTCACAGGGAAGAGGTAACTATTGGGAGGAAATGGGAGGGCAGCTGTTAGATTGGGGTAAATTGTAGTTGATGTCAGGAGACAAAGTGTATGTGAACTGCTGTATGGGAAGTGAATTTGCTCTGTAAATTTTCACCCCCCCCAAAAAAAAATATAATCTTAGAAATCCTGTGGGACAATTCTACTCTGTTGTATAGAACTGTGAGTTGGAATCAACTGACAGCAATTGATAGGTGAAAGGTATAGGGGTGTCCATTTTATTCATGTGAAACTGCTGATATCTGAGTATTTTAACATACAAAGATAACAGTTTATTGTAGTTCCAAATGAACATGCTTATACCTTTCACCTAGGTTCACTGATGTTTATATATATTAAATACAGTCAAACTTCAGTAGTTTTATATATTTCAACAATACCCTGTTCTTTCAACTTCTCTAAAAGTATGTACTATTTTAAACAAAATATTGTAAAAAAAAAAAAAACATATTTTTCATAAAAATATTAATATACTTAAATGTATAGGAAGAAAAGCAAAAGAAAGGGAAAATAATATTTTTCAAGAATGAATTATGTTTTAGGAACTATTCAAATACTCAGTTTTACAGGAAAGCAAGCAATTTCCAAGGGATTAAGCAATTCTGATAAGTTTCCATAGCTACAAAAGTTTAAGCTAAAATGAAAAGAGATAATATTCCTATAGTATCATGAAAATATCATAACCCTTTATTTTAAAAAATGCACATTGGAAATTACCATAGCTGATAAAAGCAAAAACTACAATAACCTTGGGATATTTTTGCATTGTCATCAGAAACCTCATGAATCACCTACAATAGAAAAACTTTCCTAAATATTTTTTTTAAAAATGTTTTATTCAATCAATTTTTAATCTATAGATCTTCATTTCTGCTTGCTACATTTCTAACATTCAAAGTGATATTTAAAGTTTATGTATGAGCAGACCGTCAACAAAGCCTTTATTGATGAACTGTTCTCCCCGAACAGTCCTGGGTGCTTACTCACTGGCAGCCTGCCTACTCACAGCTTCTTTCCCCCATAATACCTAGAATACTCCAAGTACATTTTATTGGACTCCAGTCAAAGAACGGCAGTATGCTAATAAAACAGTGTCATTTACCATCTGGCTTTTTTTCCATGGCTTATGAAGTATACAGTTTCTTTTTATCATCAAGCAATTTTTTGGTGTCAAAAGGGATCGTCTAGCAATAGGAAAAAAAAAAAAAAGAAGTTGCCATTTATACAGAATCTGAAGTGTCAGGTAAAGAACACACATTTTAGGTGATTAAACAAAATTATATTATTTTAAGATTCTGGAAATCTCTCCTTTTATGCACAGGTGGCTAATTTGCTGACACAGACGTGGGTGGTACAGTAGGAAACAGCGTAGAAAGAGGAAAGCAGGTCATACCAGCCAACCTCATAGAGGCCTTTCAGCACATTTCTCATCACTTGGGGTTATCAGAATCTACTAAAACCATTTACAAGTTATGAAAGTCTTAACTATGTAGAACCTTTCCTCTTCTTAAAATACTGAAAATAAAAAAAGCCTATTATAAAAGATCCATTCCCTAACACTACAGTAGGATACATATATATATATATATA
>NW_006922140.1:306767-307712 GCF_000298275.1 Orycteropus afer afer
GATCCTCAAGGGCTATGCCTAAAGTTGTATATCAATTAATATGCAAGAATTTCCTGAATTTGAATTGTTGCTGTTGTTCTCTGCTGTTGAGTTGGACCTGACTCATAGCGACCCCTCCTTGGGTTTCTGAGGCAGTATCACTACTGAAGTAGATGCTCAACCTTCCTTCAGAGGAGTGGCTGGTGAGTTGAAACAGCCAGCCTTCTGGTTAGCAGTCAAGTGCCTTAGGCACTATGCTACCAGAGCTCCTAAATTTGAATTAGTTACTGAAGATTTAAAACATAGTTATTAGGAGTAGCAATTAAAAACAAGAAAAAGAAACTAAATAATACAATTTTTATTTCTCCTCAGTAGCTTCTATTGAGTAGTAGGTGATGACTTCTGGAGAGGTAGCTGCTATTTGGACTATTAAATAGTCTGATTGGGCTTCAATTTTAGCTTCTGAAGTACCCCTAATAGATCTTCATGTGGGCCATCTAAAAGTGCTCTTTCTTCAGATTATCACCCTTGTTCAATGTTCTTTCCCTCTTTATCTCTTACAGGATAATTTCAATCTAACATTAAGATCAGCTCACATCTTCTTGGAAGTTTTTACACCCACAGTGGATATATCAAAGAGATGTTAATTAATTGGTTAATTAGCTTGGCAGTGGAGAAAGAGTTTAGTGTCTTAATGTACACCAAAGCATTTTCATGTAAAATGTTGGATTAGATCCAAAATTCTGTACAGTATGAAGTAAATAATCTCAGAACCCAGAAAGTCTTATCTTTCTTGCTTTTATTTTCAATTTCTCTTTATTCCCTGAATAATGTCTCTGAAATTTAAAAGAAGTTGTTTTTATTGTGTCACATGGATATTCTTATTTGAACTTATAATTACACATCTCATCAGCTTTGTAACTAAAGGAGCTTGAAGCAACATAGCAATACACCCAATTTCTAAAA
>NW_006922140.1:309307-310072 GCF_000298275.1 Orycteropus afer afer
CATAGAGTACGTGGGTGCATCTCTCTGAGTTGAGTGGTCTGCATGTACCTCTTATTTACCATTGGTCTGAGAGCCAGACCTTGTGAGTGAGTTTTATTCTAGGCCCAAAATGTATCCCAGGCCATAGTATTGGGGGTCCCAGCAGACTTATTCTGACCAGTAATTCTGGTCATTACTGTGTTTTTGGATTTTGTTCTATGTTTTTCTTCCTGCTCTATCCAGGATCTCCAGCTTTGATCCCTTCCCAAGTGGCTGTTTGATTTTAAAATACATTGTCTTATAAAAAGAGAAATTTATTTTTCAATCAATTATTTACATGAAAATTCATCCTTTAAAACTTAATTAAATGGGAGCTCTGTAGGCATAGTGTCTAAGGCATTTGACTACTAACCAGAAAGCTGGTTCAAACCCATCAGCCACTCCTCAGAAGGAAGGTTAGGCAATCTACTACCATATTAATACCACCTTGGAAACCCAAGGAGAGTATGCTATGAGTCACATCTGAATTGGGGCAGTGAGTTTTTTTTTTTTTTTTGGTTTAGCAAATATAGCTAAAATATTTTACAAATAAAAACATTTCTTGACACTTGGATAAGACGGAGGAATAGATAGAGAGACTGCCTCTTCAACAAAGAAAAGGGGAACAAATTAACATAGATACAGAAGATAATCCTGGGTCTCTGAGCTTTGAAGGGAAGGATATAAAAGTGGACTAAACTCCAACTAGCTTAAGAATTTGCATGAAAACAGTGAAAAAGGAGACAT
>NW_006922140.1:330000-334291 GCF_000298275.1 Orycteropus afer afer
TTTTTTTAAAGAAGTTGTAGCCAGATGTGGAAGGCGAACTGTAACTAAGAAAATTGTAGCCTTTGGAATTCATCATACTATTTTCAAAGTTTCTCTGGGTCAGGGTTTGCCTGTATATAACCTTGCTTCCATCATGTGGAAAATTCTATGTGAACAAGTAGGTTTCCATGATTATTTAGGACTATCCAATTCCATCACTCCAAATGATGAGCCTTGAAATAATATTAATTCTTTCCAAATGTGGGATTGGAAAAGATTTAGACCATATTATGAAGACTGCAATTTGCAGTAGTATAACACTTTTTTGCAAACATGACAGTGATAAATTTGAGAGGGAACAAGATTGGATGGGGGGCTGTTCTGAAAGGAATAAGTATGAATCTAAAAGTGAGTATGAGGTTAAAAGAAAATAGTTTATAAATTACAGATAATTAAATTTCTCTTTCTCTCTCTCTCTCTCTCTCTCTCTCTCTCTGTGTGTGTGTGTGTCTGTCTGTCTGTCTCTCATATTATAATATGAAAAACAGACCTCAAATGTCTCCTTTCTCCCACTCTGACTTTCTCAATCTTAGACTAAGGTTAATTCCCACAAAGCAAAACTTTTTTTTTTTTTTTTTAACGTTTGTTTTAAAATTTAACTTTGAAACCAAGTGTTCAATGGTTTAAGGATATGAGTAAGGTAATGCAAAAATCTAAGAAGTCAAGAAATTTAGTTATTATATTTTATAATATGTACATTTAATTACCCCCATTCTACCTACTCCAGCTCTCTTGAGTTGTGTAAGAACTACTGTTCATGACTTTACCACTAAAAACACTACAACTGGGAATTAAATAAAAATTTGTCTGTTAGATTTTCTTCTTATATTCTTGACACTGTACCATTGACATTTATTATGGTATCTGCACAAGTTGTTCTTTTGTTGAGAGTGCTGAAGTTAAATAAAGGCAATGGAAAATAGGTGGAAGAAGAGCTTAAATACACAAACTTAAATATTTTCTGCAAGGATGTAATTTAATTATTTCTTCTAAGGACAAATGAAATTATAGATTTAAGTCTAGGATTAAGATCATGTTTTTATGGACTAGAATAAAACACTTAAGCAGAGTCCAATGCCCCTTTCCTTGAGGTTCTTTTAAAGTGAAAAAGATTGTCATGCATCTAGTTTAGATATAATTTTACCTAAGGAGCAAGAAGTAGACTAAATAACCTTCCAAGGTCCTTTTGTTCCAATCTTTAATAATTATTTAAATGAAATCAAGAATTAAATGCCTGCTTTGACTTGCAATATCTCAGTGCACTGACCTGGGGTTGGTAACTTAATATCTATGAGTACTAATCTATTTTAACTAGAAGGGAACAGAAATAAATGAATTACAAAACTTGTTAATGAGATCAAAGATCTCAATATATCTTGCATGTCTCCAAGACCCAGAGGTCAAAATCCAGAAGGAGGAGGAATGAAGTGGGAGAAAATGAAAAGGAGGAACGTTGTTCTGAATTTGGCCTTTAAATGTATATGCTGTGGATAAGGGACTAAACTAAATTATATTTTACTGTGTATGTGATGAGAATATACTTTAGTTGAAAAAAAATTCTTTCATCAGTTATTATAACTGAACAAAGTTGCATTCCATCTGAACAAAGATTTTATTTCCTTATTATGATCCAACAGTAGTCATTTCCAATTAAAAAATTCATCTTCTGAATAGCAGTTATCATTATTTGAAACTGTAATCCTTAAACATGAATAACTACCACGGATTTTTATTAAAATCCTTCACATTAAATATCAAGTGCATTTTCATAAAAGTACAATATTTCAAGATTCTTCTTTTGACATTTTCTTTTATCATTTGCTGATATGAAAAGAGTCTGTTCAGTTTTTGGAAATGGATCTGCAATAGATACACTAATTAATTTAGAACTTCATATTTAAAAAATAAGGTTGGAAATATGTTAAAATTTTGACTAGGCCTCAATTTGATTCTTAGTTCTCTTTAAGTAAATCTGATTTAATTATTGTTCATTATTTGAGGAATTCAATAATAACATTTAGCATTAGAAGCAATATCTAAAACAAAATAACCAAAATTTGAGAAAAGAAGTAGAAGGCAGGGAGAGAAACTTGAAAAGATTGTGCAGATAGAGATAATTTCAAATTGACTTGCATCTTCTTTACTAAACATAGTTTGGTAAATTCCATGTGTGCATATATTGGTGTATGTGTGTGTTTGTAAACATTCACTATACACCTTTTTGTTGATGTTGTTGTTGTTAAGTGCCATTGAGTCATCTCTGACTCATAGCTACCTTATGGACAAGAGAACGAAACATCTAGTCCTGCGCTAGCTTCATGATTCTTGCTATACTTGAGCACATCACTGCTCCCACCGTGTCAATTCATCTCGCTGAAGACCTTCCCCTCTTTCATCAGCCTTCCACCTTACCAAGCATGCCATCCTTCTTCAGAGAATGGTCCCTTCTGACAACATGACCAAAGTCTATGAGATGAATTCTGGCCATTCTTGCCTCCAAGAAGCATTCTGGCTGCACTTCCTCCAGGACAGATTTGTTAGTTCTTTTTGCAGTCCACGGTATTTTCAGCTTTCTTCGCCAACACAACAGCTCAAAAGCCTCAACTCATGTTTGGGCTTCTGTATTCATTGTCCAGCTCTTACATGCATATGAGACAATGGAAAATACCATGGCTTGGGTTGGGTGCACCTTAGTCTTCAAGGAGATATCTTTGCTCTTCACCACTTAAAAGAGGTCTTTTGCAACAGATCTGCCTAATGCAATATGCCTTTCGTTGTCTTGACTGCTACTTCCATTGGGGTTGATTGTAGAACCAATTAATATGAAGTCTTTGACAACTTTAATCTTTTCTTCATCTATCATCATGATGCTTATTGGTCCAGTTGTGAGGATTTTTGTTTTCTTTGTATTGAGATGTAACCATACTGCAGACTGTAGTCTTAAATCTTCATCAGTAAGTGCTTCAAGTCATCCTCACTTTCACAAGCAAAGTTGTGTTATCAGTGTATCACAGGTTGTTAATGAGTTTTCCTCCTATCCTGATGCTGCATTTTTCTTCATACAGTCCAGCTTCTCAGATTATTTGTGCAGCATACAGAATAAGTATGGTGAAATGATACAACTCTGAGGTACTCACTTCCTAGTTTTAAACCATTCAGTGTCCCATTGTTCTGCATCTATCCTTAATTTGTCCAGTTGTGGGATGATTTATTTCATTTGCTTACTGAATAGTTGTGTAAGAATTAAGTTTGTGAAGCACCATGGTTTATTTTCAGAAATATGATCTGAAGTTTCAAGAAAAACAATTTTAAGCAAATGGCAGACAAATGGTACTATCTGAGTACTTTAAAATGTTGTGTGCTATTCCATGTGGAACAATTAAGTGTTGCTTTGAACAGTTTTACAGGTATGTTTTATTGATGTGTTATACACAATTGCTGTTCAGTCATATTACCTTGTTTTTCACCACCAGTTTTCCCTGGATACACTGAACTTTGCAAACCAAATTGAGCCATCTGTCATATATGTAAAACTTTGCATTCTTTGAAATGTTTCAACTCAGAAGAAAATGAATGTTTACATTTATTGAAAAATTATAGTGATTTGCAGCATTCATTTAAAATCTGTTCCCATAAAACCTAGTACATACAGATCAAATGGATTCAACAGTAGGTTAACTATCTTCTCAAATTATTTATCTCTCCTTGTGTAAAAGTTTCACTGACTATGAAAAGGCACTAAACTGTGTGGATCATAACAAATTATGGATAACATTGCAAAGGATAGGAATTCCAGAACACTTAATTTTCTCCTGAGGAAAATTGTACATAGAACAAATTGTGTGGTTTAACATCAGAAAAGGTGCATGCCAGGGTTGTGTCCTTTCAGCATATTTATTCAACCTGGATGCTGAGTAAATTAAACTAAAACCTGGACTATCTGAAGAAGAACATGGCATCAGGATTGGAGGAAGTCTCATTAACAACCTGCAGTATGCAGATGACAAATCTTGCTTGCTTAAGGTAAAGAAAAAAAAAACCTAATAAATAGAGAAAAGATTAAAATTGTCAAGAATTTCATTTTACTTGTATCCAAACTCAATGTTCATGGAAGCAGCAGTCAAGAAATGAAAGGACATATTACATTGGGAATATCTGCTGCAAAAGCCTCTTTAATGTGTTTAAAAGCAGAAATGTCAATTTGAGGACCAAAGTGCATTTGATCCAAGCTATTGTCTCTTCAGTAGTCTCA
>NW_006922140.1:334996-335703 GCF_000298275.1 Orycteropus afer afer
GGGATAAGACATTTCACTGCTGACCAGTGGGCTGGCAGTCAAACCCACCAGCTGCTCCACAGAAGAAAGACTGGGCTTCATAACAATTTCCACATTGGAAGCCCAACGGGGGTCACTATGAGTTGGAATCAACTTGTTGGCAGTGAGTTTATTTATTTATCTATTTGGTTTGTGATTAGGAATTGACTGGACAGCACTTTATTACTACAACACTAGGGTAAGGTGATTAGAGAACTCCTCAAACACATTTCAAAGAGTCATTATGTCAGTCTTAACAGTTTTGCTCTTATTAAAATCCTTGCTATAACTAAGCTCGGGAGCTCTGATAGCATAGTGCCTAAGTCACTTGACTGCTAACCAGAAGGCTAGCAGTTCAAACCCATCAGGCACTCCTCGGACAGAAGGTTGGGCAATCTATTTCCATAATGATACTGCCTCGGAAACCCAAGGAGGTGTCACTATGAGTCAGGTCCGACTCAACGGCACATCACAACAACAACAACATAACTGAAGCTCACTTTCAAAGCTATAAAGACAGATATAAACAAAATATAATACAACATAAGGAACGTTATAACAATCCAGGGGTGCACAAGGGAGGAGAAAGTTAGCTTTTGGTTATAGAGGTGAAATGGAAGCTCATTATTTAAGGAGGACTGAAGAATGCAACTCACCAGGCAATTATAAGAACATTTTCTTAGAAAGGG
>NW_006922140.1:336178-336804 GCF_000298275.1 Orycteropus afer afer
TTTTTTTTTTTTTCAGCAACATAAATGGTGAATAAATGCATAGACCTCAGTGGATCAGATAAACATGAATCAGATCAACTACATCTGTATACAGAGAACATGGAGAAGCTCAATATCAACCAGAAGAAGTCCAGGGACTGAATGCAGATCACTTCATCTACTATTCACATGCAAGTTCAATTTGAGCTTGATAAAAAATTAAAACAAGTCTATGAAAGCAAAAGACAACTTTGAGTATATTCTACCTGAATTTAAAGACCATATCAAAATAGATTTGATTCGCTAACCACTAAAATCCAACCAGGCAAGTTGTGGGATGACATCATGGAAAAAGCAAAAGACCATTAAAAATACAGTAAAGAAAGAAAAGAACAAATTAATATCACATATTACTCTGTAACTTGCTCTTGAATGTAGAGTAGTTAAAGCAAATGGGAGAAATGATGAAGTAAAGATCTGAGAAGATTTCAAAAGACAGCTTGAGAAGAAAAAGTATTATAGTGTGATATACAAAGAACAGAAGTTAGGACCAAAAGAGAAGAATATGTTTGGCATAGTTCAAGGTAAAAGAACTGAAGAAAATTCAAGTCTTGAGTTGCAATATTGAAGGGCTCAATGGTAGTATA
>NW_006922140.1:337484-343436 GCF_000298275.1 Orycteropus afer afer
GAATGTCCAAAGACATTCTATTATGTGGATCATGAAAAATTATGGATAACACTGTGAAGAATGAGAATTTCAGAACATTTAATTGCACTCAAGCAGAACCTGTACATGCACCAATAAAGAGTTGTATGAAAAGGTCAAGGGGATACTGCATTACTTAAAATCAGAACACATCTGCTTCAGTGTTGAACCCTTTCACCATACTTGTCAATTTGCATGCTGAGTAAATAATCTGAGAAGCTGCACTAGAAGAAGAATAGAGCATCAGGATTGGAGGAAGACTCAATAACAACCTACAATTTACTAATGATTTCCTCAATTATTATTGAGGAATTCAATAATAACATTTTACATCTACAATTTTAAGAATGGCAAAACCTTGCTTGCTGAAAGTGAAGAAGACTTGAAGAGCTCACTGCAGACATAAACAAATAAATAAATAAACCTACAGACTTCAGTATGAATTACACTTCAACATAAAGAAAACCAAAATCCTGACATCTGTATCAATAAGAAACATTATAATACACTCACTGCCCTTGAGCTGATTCAACTCATAGCAATCTCTCTTTGGATTTCTGGGGCATCATCTCTAGCAGGTTGTCCAATCTTCCTTCTGAGGAGTGGCTGGTGGATTTGAACTGCTAGCCTTCTGGTTAGCAGTCAAATTCCTTAGGCACTACGCCACCAGAGATTCCAACAATATGATAAATAGAGAAAATATTGAAGTTTCCAAGTATTTAATTTAATCAGGAATTGAGATACTAGCTCCCTCTGCAATAGAATTTACCCGAACTTATTCTACGTAGGTCAAATATGTGAGTCCTTCTCACTTATATTCAGTAGTGCTTAACCATATTACACATGTATGTTTCCGTCTGCTAGGGTGCAAATCCTTCTCTTTTGTACAAAATGATTTTTTTTTCCTCTTCTAAAGGTGGTCATGCAGGCCTTATCCCAATCATCTTTTAATTTTTATGAAAATCTTGTGATGAAGATTTATATGCTTCCTATTCTCCTTCTTAGTTAAGTGGTAACTTCTATTTTCTAATTATTTCAGGTAAAATCCATCCTTCTCTTTTGTATTTCATGTCTTACTATCAATATGTCAGCAATTATTTCTCTTTTCCTTTTATTTAGAAATCTGACAAGTTCTTGCCTTTCCATCACTACATTCTTATCCAATCCACAACCATCCCCTGCTTAGACCACTAAACGTCCTCTGAACTGTTAAATTGTTTCCACTCTTGGCTCATATTTAGTCAATTCCCGACCATGAAGCCATACTTATCCCTTTTACAGAATAAACCAGATTGAGTGATGCCCTGACTCAGAACACTCTACAGACTTCATATTTCACTAAGAATAAAATTCTGTTTTTGATTTATTAATACCTTTATGCACGTTACTCCATGTACTCTTTCTCTGTCATGCAAACATTTTGCTACCTCGTAAACATGGCAAGCAGGCCACACAGGTTATCCCTCCAAATATCAAATATCTGTAAGGCCCTCTTCTTCATTTCCTTTAGGTCTCTGCTCAGATAGGACCTTCTAAGGAAGACTCTCTCTAAACTCTCTTTATAGAACAGCACCCTCTCACCTCACTTTCATCCTCTTATTTGGTTTTAGTTCCCACCTTCCCATAGCATTTATTTCTGTGGTACATGTTTTATAACTTAGCTTATAGTTTACTGTTGTATTCCCGCCATCAAAAGAGCTTCCATAGGAGAGGATTTTTATCTTCTTGCATACTGTTACATCTCCCCACAAGAGAACAGGCACACTGTATGTTCTTAAATATTTGTTGAAGGAATGAACACATCTTCAAGACTTTGCCTCTTGATTTTCAAAATCATTTTAATGAAACTGTAATAAACACACTACAACAGGCCTACAAGGAAGACCAGTTAATGCTAATATTATAAAAATTTCTGTACCAATCACTAAAGCCAAAGATGAAAAAATTTGAATGTTTTACTAAGTTCTGTAGTCTGAAATTGGCCAAACATACAATAAAGATATGTTGATAGTTAATGATAATTGTGACGTGACAGTTGGAAACAAAGAAGAACCATTGGCAACTGGAAAATAAATAGTGCTGGAGATTTCATGATAGACTGTTGCATATTCAATGTCCTAGTCATATTAACCACCATTTATTGACAAGACAAATAATGACTATATGGACCTTGCCAGGTGGAATCCAATACATCTATTGAAAGAGATGATGGCAAAGCTCTATCTCATTAGTCTGAACAACTCCAAGGGCTGACTGTGGAATAGATTAATTGCTCCCATGTAAGTTTAAATTGAAGCTAAAGAAAATTAAAACAAGTCCGTGAGATCCAAAATGTGACCTGGAATATATTGCACCTGAAGTTATAGACCATCTCAAGAATAGTTTGGATTCAATGAACACCAGTGACCAGATAAGTTGTGGGACGACATCAAGGATATCACTCATGAAGAAAACATACAGTCATTAAAAATACAGAAAATGAAGAAAAGACAAAAATGAATGTGAAAAGAAACTTTAACACTAGCTCTCAAATGCAGAATAGCTAAAACAAATTGAAGAAATGATAAAATAAGAGCTGAACAGAATATTTCAAAGGGCAGCTGAAGAAGACAAAATAAAATATTATAATGAAATGTGCAAAGATTTGGAGATGGAAATCAAAAAGGATCAGTACATTCAGCATTTCTAAAGCTGATAGAACTGAAGAAACAATTCAAACCTCAGGTTGTAATATTGAAGAATTCTATGGGCAAAATATTGAATGAAAGCATGAAAAGCAAGTGAAAGGAATATAAAGAATCATCGTACCGAAAAGAACTTGTCAACATTCAACTATTTCAGGAGGTAGCATGTGATAAAGAACCAGCAGTTTTGAAGGAAGAAGCCCTAGCTGCACTGAAAGAATTGGCAAAAAACAAAGCCCCAGGAATTCATAGAATACCTATTGAGATACAGTGCTAGAGGCACTCACTTGTTCCTGCCAAGAAATTTGGAAGACAGCTATCTGGTCAATCAACTGAAAGAGATCAATATTCGTGCCCATTCCAAAGCAATGTGATCCTAGAGAATGTGCCAATTATTGAACAATATCATTAGTATCACAGACAAGTAAAATTTTGCTGAACATAATTCAAAAATGGTTGTAGCAATATATTGACAGGGAACTGACAGAAATTCAAGTTGATTCAGAAGAAAGTGTAGAATGAGGGATTTCATTACTGATGTGAGGTGAATCTTAGTTGAAAGCAAAGACTACCAGAAAGATGTTTACTTACGTTTTATTGAGTATGCAAAAGCATTTGACTGTGTGGATCATAACTAATTGTGGATAACATTGAGAAGAATGGGGATTCCAGAATACTTAATTGTGTTCACGAGGAACCTGTAGATAGACCAAGAGGCAATCAATAAACAGAACAAGGGGAAACTGCATGGTTTAAAACCAGGAAATGGGTGCTTAGAGTATTATATTTTCACCATTCTTATTCAAATTGTATGCTGAGTACATAATCTGAGAAGTTGGACTCTATCAAGAACGTTGCATCAAAATTGGAGGAAGATTCATGAACAACCTGTGATATGCAGATGACACAAAGTTGTTTGCTGAAAATAAAGACTTGATGCCTTCATTATGTATTACATGTCAACATAAATAAAAATCTTCACAACTGGATCAATCAGAAACATCATGATAAATATAGAAAAAGGGATGTTGTCAAGGATTTCATTTTACTTGCATCCACAATCCATGCCTATGGAAGCATCAGTGATGAAATCAA
Organism: Orycteropus afer afer; assembly: GCF_000298275.1. Lineage (NCBI taxonomy): Eukaryota > Metazoa > Chordata > Mammalia > Tubulidentata > Orycteropodidae > Orycteropus > Orycteropus afer. The sequence goes on from NW_006922140.1 coordinate 341,282, forward strand.
AGGGCATATTGCATAGGGAAAATCTTCCTCAAAAGACCTCTTTAAAATATTAAAAAGTAAAGATGTCACTTGGAAGACTAAAGGTGTGCCTGACTAAAGCCATGTTCATTTCTATAGCCTCATCTGCATGTGAAAACTAGACGACGAACAAGGAAGACCACAGAAGAATGGATATATTTGCATTGCAGTGTTGGCAAAGAATATTAAATATGTTGTAGACTGCTAGAAGAGTGGACAAATCTGTCTTGGAAGAAATACAACAAGAATTCTCCTTAGAAGCAATGATAATAGCTAGACTTCCTCTCTGGTACTTTGGTCATGTTATTAGAAGAGCCAAGTCCTTGAAGAATATCATGCTTGGTAAAGTAGATGGTCAGCAAAAAAGGGGAAGATCCTCATCAAGATGGAATGACACAGTGACTGCAACAATGGCCTTAAGCATAGCAACGATTGTAAGGATGGCACAACACCCACAAGTGTTTCATTCTGTTGTACATAGGGCTGCTATAAGTCAAAACCAAGTTGACAGCAACAAACAAAAACAACATCAAAGAAAGAGGTTTCTGGGTGTTGCAAATGGTCAACGTGCATAGCTGCTAACTAAAAGATTGGAGGTTCAAGTCCACCGACTGCATATCAGAAGGGCCTGATGACCTAATTCTGAATAATCAGTCTCTGAAAACCTGCTGGAGCATAGCTCAACCCTCACACTCATGATATCATTGCAAGTTGGAATCAACTAGTTGGAAACTGGCTTGGTTTCTGATACAGCAAAGAAAATAATATTTTCTCATAAAATATCAACAAAGCTCTTGCAAAAAAAAAAGCATCTTAATTTCTGAGTTGCAAAAGTTAAAGAAATCTGTTTTAAAGATTCCAATTACTTTTATTATCACAATAAATTAAGAGTTTTCACTGAGGTTGGCATAACAGAAACATTCAATCTAGCATAAGCCCATTAGCAATTTCTACTCTTTTAATCTACCTATTCCTGAGCAAATAGATTCCTCTGAAGAAATGAGTATCACTGACTCATTGAAGTCAGAAATCAAGCATGAAAAAACAGTGCAAGAAAGAAAAACTTACTTATGCTGGAAACACCATGGTATTTTGCTTCTCTTTTTCACTAGAGGAGAAATGCGCTTCTTGGAAGTCAGCTTTCCACTGCTGGAGAAGCTGAGAAAATGAGAGCTGCCAAAGGTTTCCACAATTCCAGAAGTAAGAAAGAAAGAACCTTGAGGCAGAAGACATTTAAAATACAAAATCATTTCTTTGCTTGTGCTCTGGATGAGAATGCTTATACTGCTCTATTTTATGCAGTGCAGGATAATGACATTCCTTCATGTAGAAGATTGTTAATGATTGCCTGGAAATCAATGCCTATTAAAACATTAAAATTCACTACTTAAATATATAATCAGAAGAAATACTGCCACTGTCACCCTGATTAACTATGAGGTTTTTGACTTTACATACACAGAGTATGTAGAGAAGTAACAATTATTCTAGCTGAAAATTTTCTTGTGTTCTTTTGATCTAGTATATCTCATCTTTTTCTGTAGAGCCAACTTGGCTTTATTTTTCCTCTTCTTTATTAATAAACTGTGATTGTGTCTTGTAATGAATAAACCCATAAACCATCTGGCAGTTGTCTCATGTCTCATTACATGCTATGGGCCACTCTAAGAGGCTGCCTCAAGTGACACGTAAACCAGCACATGCAGAGAAAATCATGTTTTATTACTGAGATCAAATTTTGGAAAAAGAGAACTCTCCTCTTACTACAAATTTCTAGGATGAAGGTGTGGTTATTGAGTCCCAAATTACAGCTCTCTGAATTTACATATCAATGTTCTTCTATGTACTAAGGAGATACTGTTTACGCACTGGAACTGTTGTAACTTCCAACATTTCTCATTTCTTAATTATTAAATATACATTGATATATTGCTTCAAATTACAACATTTTTTTGTAAAACAATGTGAATATTTCATGAGGATTAGGAAGAATTGAGTATCTACAATGGTAGTCTGACATTCTTCCTGGAATAAAATTAAGCCCCTGGAGATCTCATCACCATGGGCATATGTGAATCATTAGTTCTATTCCAGGATATGCTACCACACATTCCACTTCAGATTCAAATCCTGCACA
>NW_006922140.1:345051-346286 GCF_000298275.1 Orycteropus afer afer
GATTAGAGATATTGGAATTGGTTAATGCTGTTGTTGTTAGGTGCCATAAAGTCAGCTCCAACTGATAGAAGCAGAATACAACAGAATGAAACACTGCCCAATTCTGTGCCACCTTCACAACCTCTGCTAATAAGTACTGGGAAATGGTATGTTAAAGTGAAAAGTTGCAATAGTGGAACCAGCTTGGGTGGTGTATATTTAGAGTTAGATTGTGCATACGTATTTCTGCAAAACGGTGCAGGATATACTTTTCTCTAATTAAATTTAGTGACAGAGTGCCCAGGGCTGAGAGTCATGAGATTGTGGGCATTGTTCTTTCCTCTCTGGCCTTAGGTAAGTCAACCTATGTAGGACTCCACTTCCTTCTATGAGAAATGAAGATAATTCTGTATGTAGAATATAGATAGTTTCTTCATAAGTTTCTGATGAAGTCAATTAAAATGTTTAAAAGTACTTCCAATGATTTTAAAGCATGTTTCAAAGTAAACGGTAGAAAAGCAGAAGCTTTAGTTTTAGTCCAGCTTCCGTCAGTCTTTAATTGCCTGAGCCCAATTATGTAAAATTGTGTGTGTGAGTGTATGTGTGTGTGGATATGGGTATAAATTTTTTCACATTGTCAACTTGTTTTCCCAAAATGCAAATATAAACATGCTATTTCCACACTCTTCCTTTAAAATAAACCTCATACTAATTAGTATAATATTAACACCATCTATTGCACCCTGTTTTTTCCTACAGATTTTCCCCTTGTCAAATCTTTCACTCCGTATAGTTGCCCAAATATTTGCTTTTTATCAAATTGTCATACCTCTTTGGCTCTGAGCTTTTCTTAATTTACACCCTTGCATAAAATATTTATCACTCCTCTTCATTTATTTAACTCAAACTTATCCTATAGGGTTCAATATATTGTCCCATTCCTGAATTCTCAAAGTATCCCTACTGTGTTTCTGCAGAATAAAATGCTTAACCCTACCCTATCAAACTATGTTGCAATGACCTGTTTCCACTGTCTCTATCAGTTTCTAAGTCCTTTGAAGGTGAGACACATTTTATTTTTCTAGTTTTCCTTGGATGAAACACAGAAAGGAGGCATACAAAATTCTAAGACATGATGAATTATTTTTTCTTCTCTACTGTTGAGAAATGTTTTAATATTATTTCCCAATGGAATATTGGAATTGGACTGGAGTTTGGCTCTGCAATGAAAGATTTTTGTTGTTGTTTATTTTAAT
>NW_006922140.1:347456-349380 GCF_000298275.1 Orycteropus afer afer
TTGCTGAAAGTGAAGAAGACTTGAAGCACTTACTAATGAAGATTAAAGTCTACAGTCTTCAGCAAAGATTATATCTCTGCATAAAGAAAACAAAAATATTTACAAGTAGACCAATAAGCAACATCATTATAAATGGGGAGAAGGTTGAGGTTGTCAGGGATTTCATTTTACTTGGATCCACTATCAACACACATGAAAGCAACAGTCAAGTAATCAAACGTCATATTGCACTGGACAAATTTGCTGCAAAATACTCTTTAAAGTGTTATAAAACAAAGATGTCACTTTGAAGACTAGGATGTGCCTGACAGAAGCCATGGTATTTGAAATAGCCTTATATCCATATGAAAACTAAACAATGAATAAGGAAGAGCAAAGAAAAGTTGATGTCTTTGAATAATGGTGTTGGCAAAAAATACTGAAAATATCATGGACTGACAGAAGAATGAACAATTCTGTCTCAGAAGAAGTACAGCTAGAATTTTTCTTAGAAGTGAAAAAGTCCAGAATTTGTCTCGTCTACTTTGGTTATGTTGTCAGAAGGGACCATTCCCTGGAAAAGGATCTTATGTGTTGTAAAGTAGAAGGTCAGTGAAAAGGGGAAAGGTACTCCAAGAGAAGAATTGACAGTGATTGCAACAAAGAACAGCAAGAATTGTGAATATAGCATGTAGCTGTTGTTGTTGGATGCAGTTGAGTCAGCTCAGACTCACAAAGACTCTATGTACAACAGAACAGGATACCACTTGGTCCTGCACCAGCCTCACCATCCTTGCTATAACTAAGTCCATTGTTGCAGCCTCTGTGTTAGTCCATCTCATTGAGGGCCTTCCCCTTTTTCACTGACCCTCCACTTTACCAAGCATGATATCCTTCTCCAGGGAATAGTCTTTCCTGACAACATAACCAAAGAAGGTAGTACAGCATAGTACCAGGCAATGCTTCACTCTGTTGTACATAGAGTCTCTGTTAGTCAGAGATGACTGATTGGCACCCAACAACAACAAAAAGAGGTACATTTTGAATTCCTAAGAAATGGTAGAAAAGAACTAGACACTTTGGAAAGCATCATTAAAGTCTTCAAGTAATTAATAAAAATAGCAATGGAGAAATCATATATCCAAAAATTGGAACATCATCATGAAATAATATATTAAATAAAGAAAGTCAATTATTTTAAACATATATTTAAATATAAAATAATTTTTAAAAATATTTGTGTGTAAATGAAAAGCTAAACACATTCTTACTGTGAGATCAATTTTTCCTCTTTAATTGTCAAGTATGCAACTTCTTAACAAATCAGGACAGGTACACTTAATATAGGTCAAAGACTATGGGTTTAAATAATAAATTTTACACATATACCCACATACAGACATACACACAGAGATAAGTTTCTGATTGCTCTGCTTAAATCTCCAATACAGTTATGTTCTAATGATTCTTTTCCACTGTCTTAAGACAGCTGTTAAGTGCTGCTCTAAATCTGCAAAAAAGCTAATTACTACTGTAGATTAGGAATCAATTTCTCCCCTCCCTCTGTACCACATTGGATTATTATACAATTAGCTGCAAAATGGAGATTGTATGCTTTATCTCAACATATTTATTCTTGTGTACAGTGAGAAGCTTCCATGAGTATTGTTGGTCACAATGTTGTGATGATTCTTATTAACAAGTATACCCAGTATGTATGCAATAAATGTGGTCGGAAAGAAGTTCCTGGAAGGTAAATAAAGATTTACATTCTAAATTAAGATATAAAAATATTATGAAGGTTCTGCAGAGATTACAGCAAATGTAATTGGAAAGAAGGGCTCAGGAGATAAATAAGGATAAATCCTATTAATGAAGTTATAAACACTGCAGTAGGGTACTGTACAGAGTCCAGGACACATGCTTGGAAGAGTTTTAAAATGAG
>NW_006922140.1:351165-352235 GCF_000298275.1 Orycteropus afer afer
GGATTCCTGGACAAAGATAAGAGATGGAGAACAGCTTTAAAGTGTTTTACAAAATAATAATGATAAATTGAAATTTATAAAATGCTATGCTTATAAAGAAAACTTTTAAAAACATAAATTCTTGAATGGCGTTTTGCAATCCAGTCAGGAAAAATGGATTGATTTTTATCTGTAAATTGTTATTGACTGTGAAAGTCTGCTGGCTTCTGTTAGAAATCAGAACATAGTGCATTAGGCTGAATAAATGTGTTGCCTAGTAAACTTGTATGGTGCTAAATTGCATTCAACTAGTGAGTAGTTTAATGATTTTTTTTCCCCTAAGATGTGAACATGTGAGTGTGTCTAAAATGGTCTGTTTTACTCAGTCAAATTTGTAGGCAAAGCAGTTATATGCCTCACAAAAAAAGATAAGAGAAGCCATAAAAGTGATGAGGCAAAACAGATATCCAAATGGCACAAGCGATCTTATTTATTTGTGAGCATGTAACTGAAATTAATTCCTAAATGATTGATCATATTTTGTGACAGCAACTGTAACAGCTCTATGCATGAGTTAGAGTCATTCATTGTGAGGATTATAAAAATGATCAATGACTCGGTTTTCTGATGAGTCAAATTACAAATGCATTAAGATTCCTTGTGCCATTCATGAAATATCTACCCATGATCACTTCAGGCATCTAGGCTTGTCAGGTATAATTCCCATATTGATTTTAATATAACCCTCTGAAACATTGTCAATCAACACATATTTAGTGTCCTCTGATGATGTAACCAATTAGCAATGTGAACATATGGAAAATGTACAAATCTATTAAGACAAACTCCTTCCACTGTTGAAAAGAAAGACACTCATGTATATAAAATCATTCACTGAACAAAACTGACTAAACATATAAAAATGTCTCCGCCATTTGGTAGGTGCTGAGAATACAGAGATATCAATACACAATTTACCCCTGCTCCCCCTGCTCTCAAGAAGTCTATAATATAGTGTGATAGCAGATAGCAAGGAGTAAAATGTGATAAATACTATTCATTCATTTCACTCACAAATGCTTTTTGAATAA
>NW_006922140.1:354840-362393 GCF_000298275.1 Orycteropus afer afer
TCCTGGAGGAAGTGCAGCTGGAATGCTCCATGGAAGGAAGAATGGCCAGACTTCCTCTCACCTACTTTGGTCATGTTGTCAGAAGGGACCATTCCCTGGAGAAGGATGTTATGTTTGGTAGGGTGGAGGGTCGACAAAAGAGGAGGAGGCCTTCAACAAGATGGATTGACACGGTGGCTGTGATGATGGGCTCAAGTACAGTAGGGATCATGGAGCTGGTGTGGAATCAGGCAGTGTTTTGTTACGCTGTGCATGGGGTCAGTATGAGTCGGAAATGACTGGACAGCACCTAACAACAACAACAACAACAATCATGAAATACGATAAATTTGAAAAATGTGTTATATAATATTCGAGGTAAGAAATTTAAGTCAAATTGTGGATATAAGAAGGAATCTTATGATATTTGTCATAGTTGTCCTGACTCTTTATTGAATCCTAACTAATACTTACAATAAGGCCACTATAAATGAATGAAAAAAAAAGGTAAATATGGGAAGGAACAGAAAATGAGGACAGAAGGGACTCTATTTGGATCAATATTCAAATAGGGTGAGATGAAGAATAACCCTAAATCCTAAGCTAAGGAATCTGAAATTTATTTTGAAAGAGGTTGCAGAAGTTGTTAAAAGATGACTCCTCCATTATTGTCTGGTAAACTATGTTGTCAGCAAGGAGCCCTGGTGGCCCAGTGATTAACTGCTCAGCTGCTAACCAATAGTTTGATGGTTTCCAGCCACTCCATGGGAGAAAAATGTGACAGTCTGCTTCTGTAAAGTGTACAGCATTGGAAACCTGTGGTGTGGTTCTACTCTGTCCTATAGAATCACTATGAATAAGTATCAAGTTGACAGCAGTGGATTTTGTTTTTGGCTTGGTTAGCAAAAAGTTAAAAGTCTTCATGTATCTCTGTAAACACACACATACACACACATGCAAACACAGTGGAAAATGTTGAGGTCTTATTTAATTTTGTCATTCACTTCATGTTATAAGATGTTTTCTTTCATAACAACCCCTCCTTGGGTTTCCGAGGCAATATCTCTGCCGAAGTAGATTGTCCAATCTTTCTTCCAAGAGGTGACTGGTGGGTTTGAACCTCCAGCCTTCTGGTTAGCAGTCAAATGACTTAGAAACTATGCCACCAGAGCTTCTCCTTTAATATTATAGGGAGCCAATACAGCTTTATTGAATGAATGTATTTCTTAATATATAAAAATTTTGGAAGTCAGTGAAGTTTCATTTCTATTAATCACTTAACATTTATCAGATTTTGTAGAGTACTCACACTTGGGTAAGTGAGGCCTCTGTCCTGACCCTGAACCTCAATTACACCCACACTTTGAGATCACTTCTTAACCTAGAACCAGCTGGGTGACAGCACCATATGGGCAAAATATTAAAAGTCAGTCTGAAATTTGTGTCATGCTTGATCCTTTTTTCTCCATTCGGGAGGTCTCTGTTCTTCTACCCACATGTGGGCTCTTCCAGAGCCTGAAGTGTTCGAAGACTCATCACTTAGCAATTGTACTGAGACCTTATGTCCAGTCCTGGGTTTCAGGAGGGCAGCCCAGTGAGCTGACTTCTCCAGGATGATATATATTTCATAGACTCTATGATAAGTCCTGGGCTGCTAAAGTAGTGCTGCCACACTGATGTGGGATGAGTCTCACTCAAGGTGAACATGAGATGCATTCAAGTGTCTGGACTACCCACACTCCTCTGATTACTCACACTATTGAGCCATGTGTGTGGTCCTCAACTTTAGTACTTACCCACATTTTAATTGCAGTTTCACTGCTATTTACAGTACCTAAGGTATGTGAAGCTGATGGCAGGCATCCTTAACCTTGTGTTCTTCCCACAAACTCATCACCCAGAGTAGTCATTCACTACAATATATCCACGGGCTCCTTCATACCAAGTGTTAGACATCCAGTCAACTTATCGTGGAATGCCTGAATCTATTTTCTCTGATCGTTTTCAAAATCCTTCCTGGAAGGCAGGAAGGAAAAGATAGAAAAGAACCACTGGTGCAAAGGTTTTTAAGATCCACAAATAACATAGGCTGACACTTGTTATGGAGCCCAAGGAAAGGGGGCAGTGACTGCACTGGATGCCATTTGCAGATAGTATATCTAAGTTAAAGGATGTCTGTTGTTGATAATGTATTATAGAAGACGGGTGCACTCAACAGTGCCAAGTCACGTCACAGGAATGTAGTGATTATGACCTCAAAATTTCAAAAAGAGACATGGTAGAATAATGTGTTGTTCTACATTTACAATGCTTCATGCCCCAGAACAAATTTAACATGATGAGAAAAGGAATTGTCAGTCACATTTTCCTGCATAATCTTGGTAAGATTTGGAGAATTAAGAGAGTCATTACATGCCAGTAGTCATGGTAGCAAGATGGATGATGCAGTGGTATGAGTAATGATGCAATCAGCATTAAATAAATGGCATTAGGAAACTGTAGCAGCAAGAAGACCCGATTATTTCAACATAAATAGATTTTGACATTGTAAGTAATAGCATGTAACAAGTAAGCCACAACATTGTAAGTAATAACAGCATCATTATGATTCTTCTTGTAGTTGTGAAAAATGAAATGAAATAAGTCAGGAACAGTTCACTTTCAAAAAAGAATTTGAAAAACTGGTTCCTGGACATGAATAGGAAGAGATGATGACTGGACAATATGAAGAATTTTTGAGTGATAATTCAAAAATGGTTGTAGCACTATATTGACAGAGAAATTCTAGAGATGCAAGCTGGATTTAAGAGGACGGGAATGAGAGATATCTTTGCTTATGCCAGATGGATCTTGGCTGAAAACAATGAATACCAGAAAGATGTTTACTTGTGCTTTATTGATTATGCAAAAGCATTTGATTGTGTGGATCATAACAAATTATGGATAACACTGAGAGGAATGGAAATTCCAGGACACTTCATTGTGCTCACGAGGAACCTGTAAATAGACTAGGAGGCTGTCATTTGAACAGAACAAAGGGATACTGCATGGTTTAAAAATAAGAAAGAGACTGTGTCAGGGTTATATTCTTTCACCATATTTATTTAACCTGTATGCTGAGCAAGTAATCTGAGAAGCTGCAGTATATGAAGAAGAATGTGACATCAGGATTGGAGGAAGACTCATTAACAACCTGCAATATGCAGATGACACAACTTTGCTTGCTGAAAGTGAGGATGACTTGAAGAAGTTACTGATGAAAATTAAAGACTATGGTCTGTAGTATGGATTAAATCTCAACATAAAGAAAATGAAAATCCTCACAATTGGACCAATAAGCAACATCATGATAAATGGAGAGAAGATTGAAGTTGTCAAAGACTTCATATTACTTGGTTCTCCAATCAACACCAATGGAAGCAGCAGTAAAGCCATCAGACGACATATTGCACTAGGCAAATCTGCTGCCAAAGACCTCTTTAACATGCTGAACAGCAAAGATGTCTCTTTGAAGACTAAGGTGTGCCTAACCCAAGCCATGGTATTTTCATTCTGCTCATGTGCATGTGAGAGCTGGACAATGAATAAGAAAGACCAAAGAAGAGTTGATGCTTTTTAGTTGTGGTATTAGAGAATGGTACTGAAGGTATCATGGGTTGCCAGTTGTTATTGTTGTTGTTGTTAGGTGCCATTGAGTTGTTTCCGACTCATAGTGACCTCATGCACAGCAGAATGAAATATACCTGATCTTGCACCAGCTGCATGATCCTTGCTCTACTTAAGCCTATTGTCGCAGCCACTATGTCAATCCATCTTGTCGAAGGCCTTCCCCTCTTTTGTTGATCCTCCACTTACCAAGCATGACGTCCTTCTTCAGGGAATGGCCTCTTCTGACAACATGACCAAAGTAGGTGAGACAAAGTCTGGCCATTCTCACTTCCAAGGAGGATTCCAGGTGCACTTCCTCCAGGACAGATCTGTTAGTTCTTTTAGCAGTACATGGTACCTTCAACATTCTTCACCAGCACCACAACTCAAAAGCATCAACTCTTCTTCGGTCTTCCTTATTCATTGTCCAGCTCTCACATGCATATGAGGTGATTGGAAATATCATGGCTTGTGTCAGGTGCACCTTAGCCTTCAAGGAGATATCCTTGCTCCTCAGCATTTGAAATGGTTCCTTCACAGTCGATCTGCCCAGTGCTACACGTCATCTAATGTCCTGATTGCTGCTTCCATTGGCATCAATTGTAGAACCAAGCAATGTGAATTCTTTGACAACCTCAATCTTTTCTCCATTTATCATGCTGCTGCTTATTGGTCCAGTTGTGAGGATTTTTGTTTTCTTTATATTGAGATGTAATCCATACTGCAGGCTGTATTCTTCAACCTTCATTAGTAAGTGCCTCAAGTCATCTGCACTTTCAGATGAATGAACAAACTGGTCCCAGAAAAAGTGCAGCCAGAATGCTCCTTGGAAATGAGATGGCAAGACTTTGTTTGACATACTTTGGTCATGTTGCCATGACCATTCCCTGGAGAAGGATATTATACTTGGTAAAGTTGAGGGTTAATGAAAAAGGGGAAGGCCCTCAATGAGATGGACTAACACAGTGGCTGCAATGATGGGATCAACTATAGAAAGCATTGTGAGGCTAGTACAGGACTGTGCAGTTTTTTGTTCTGTTGTACATAGGGCTGCTATGAGTTGGAGACAATTCTACAGTACTTAACAACAACAACAACAACAACAATAACTGGGAATTAAATAATTATGTAGATGTCTTTTCTCCATCCATTATTTAAATCTTCATTGTCATGGGTCCATGATGCTGTAAAACATTTAAAAATCAATGTATTTATATAGAGAGGGACACCATAAAAATAACTCCCTGAGATCTACACAGCTTAGGGGAGATTTTGGTCTGGACAGTGGTGAAATCTAACATTGTCAATGTGTGATAGAAAAGGTAGAAATGGGAAAGGGATACAGAACCCAAAATGCTCCATTTTTCTTTTCAATTCCTTCTTCCTTTTGGCCCATGGAGCATCTTCAGAGATTCAAAAAGGCTCTAAAGAGCTATTAAAAATTTAAGTAACAAGAAGAAAACAATACAATATTTTATTGTTGTTGTTGCTGTTAGGTGTCCTCCAGTTGGATATGACTCACAGTAACATTAAGTCCAACAGAACAAATGCTGCCTTGTCTTGAACCATCATTACAAATCTTTGCTATGCTTGAGCCCATTGTTGCAGTCATTGTGTCAATCTCATTGAAGGTTTCTCTATTTTTCACTGACCCTCTACTTCACTAAACATGATTTCCTTCTCTTGGGACTGGCCTCTACTGATATCATGACCATGTATGAGAGACAAAGCCTAGCCACACTAGCTTCTAAGGAATAGATTCTTCTAGCACTCCATAGTTCATTCTGATAACACTCCAAAAAGCTCGGGATGTGTAGAGGGGGGTCTGGTGCCTTAGTGGTTAGAGCACTGGGCTACTGACCCAAATGTCTGAGAGTCAAAACTACTAGCCCCTTAGAAGGAGAAAGATGAAGCAGTCTGCTTCTGTAAAGATTCGCAGCCTTGGAAACACTTGGGGCAGTTCCAATCTGTCCTAAAGTGTCACTATGACACACACTGACTCAATAACAATGACAGGGTTTTATAGTACTGGTTAATTTGGTAAAGACAACACAAGATTTCATTATTTTTATTGTGCTTATTTTTCTTAAATTATTACAAGTTAATTTGATAATATTGTTTATTTCAATTTTATAATTAGCATTAAAAAAGAAAAACTCACTGCCATGGAGTTGATTCTGACTCACAGTGACCCCCATTGGGTTTCCAAGGTATAAATCTTCACAGAAGCAAACTGCTTCATCTTCCTTCAGTGGAGCAGCTGGTGGGTTCAAACAAACCACCTGTTGGTTACCAGCCAAATGCCACTCTACCACCAGAGCTCCTATCACTAGTAAGTTGTTCTTGTTGTTAAGTGTCATCGAGTTGTCTCTGACTCATAGTGACCCTATGTACAACAGAAGGAAACACTGCCCCGTCCTGTGCCAGACTCAAAATAGTTGCTATACCTGAGCTTATCATTGCAGCCACTGTGTCAATCCATATTGTTGAGGGCCTTCCCCTTTCTCATTGACCCTCCACTTTACCAAGCACAATATAATTCTCCAGGGAATGGTCCCTTCTGACAACATGACCAAAGTAGGTGAGACAAAATCTGGCCATTCTTGATTCCAAGGAGCATTCTGTCTGCACTTCTTCCAGGACAGATTCGTTAGTCCTTTTAGCAGTCCACGGTACTTTCAGCACTCTATGCTGACACCACAACTGAAAAGCATCAACTCTTCTTCTGTCTTCCTGATCCATTATCCAGCTCCCATATGCATATGAGATAATTGAAAATACCATGGTGTGGGTTAGGTGCACCTCAGTCTTCAAGGAGAATTCTTTGCTCTTCAGCACTTGAATGAGGTCTTTTGCAGCAGATTTTCCCAATGCTCTATGACATCTGATATCTTGACTGCTGCTTCCATTAGCATTGATTGTGGAACCAAGTAATATGAAGTCCTTGACAACTTCAGTCTTTTCTCCATTCATCATGATGCTGCTTATTGGTCCAACTGTGAAGATTTGTGTGTTCTTTATACTGAGCTGTAATCTATATTGAAGACTGTAGTCTTTAATTTTCATTAGTAAATGCTCCAAGTCATCCTCACTTTCAGCAAACAAAGTCATGTCATCTGATATTAAATATTAAATAACAGATTAGTTTTATTTTAGTCCAAACAAGTTGAAACAAATCAAGCAAATCTATATTTGCGACTCTCACAAATAATAAAATAATTTATTTTTAAAAATTATGAACAATTGTTATTGCTATGTAAAGTATTCATAAAACACTTTTCCCAGTCAATTATTTAAGTCACTAGTAATTTCTCATATTCCATAAGTGAACAAATTTCAGACTAATCCATCAAACATTCCAAAGTAGTTCATACTTTTCAAGCGTATTTTTCTCAGTATTCCATATCTATCTACAACTACAAATATGTAAATGAAATAATTCCATTTAAATATCTTCTTTCTACCAATAGGTGGCACTGAAAATGTATATATTTCAATAATAAATTATATTCATCACTATGTTGATTTGAGATGCTTTCTTCTTATAATGCAATTTTAGCTCTGGTTTGAGTAAGAAACACCTGACAACCATAAAATTACTCTGATGTGAACAAGAGGAATTTTGTTATTCAAATACAGTGTAAAATAGTTGCATTTGTTATACAAGTTTATATGTACATAATGAAGGACCATTACATCAAGAACACTTTACTTTGCTAAGCGTGTACATTTATTTGACCAATTAAAATTGTATGTTGTGCATTGAATGCAATATGATATATTTTCTACTATTTTTCGTTTAATCTGGTAAGATTGGCCTTTGCATTTTTTTTAATCTGTTTATAGGAGTAAACAATGCTTATAAAATAAGTTTGCATTATTCAGAATTTTGCATTTGTTGTTGCTAACACATGTATAGATTTTTC
>NW_006922140.1:364558-365510 GCF_000298275.1 Orycteropus afer afer
CTGTCTTAGGGCATGTGCCTTTGTGTCATTCATGTGGCCAGTTGGAAACATTATTCTAATGGCCAATCTTATGTTATGCTACTACTCATGTTTTTAGAGAAGTAGGAAGAGGTTTATTGATGCTGATACTGGTTCATCAAGGTACATTTTCCTTTATGAAATATGATGTCCTTTTTTAGCAACTGGTCTTTCTTAATTACATGTCCAACCAAAGTAAACAAGACAAAGTTTCACAATCCTTACTTTTAAGGAGCATCCTAGCAGTACTCCTCCAAGACTGATTTGTTTATTCTCCTGGCAGTACATGGCATATTCGGTATTTTTCACCTACACCACAAATATTTTTGTTGATAGGTGGTGTTGAGTTGGTTTCAACACACAATGACTCTATGCACAACAAAACGAAAGCTGCCCGTCCTGCATCACACTCACAATCGTTTCTATGCCTGAGGCCATTGCTGCTCTACTTTATCAATCCTTCTTATTTAGGGTCTTCCCTGTTTTTGCTTACACTTTTCTTTACCAAGCATAATATTCTTCTCCAGGGACTAGTCCCTCCTCATAACATGACCAAAGTAACAGAGACAAAGTCTGGCCATTCTTGCCTTTAAGGAGCAGTCTGACTGTATTTCTTCCAAGACACATTTGTTCAATCTTCTGGCAGTTTATATATAATCAATATTCTCTGCCAACACCACATTTCAAATGCATCGATTCATATGCAATCTTCCTTATTCAGTGTCTAGCTTTCACTTAAGTATGAGGCTATTGAAAATAACCCGGCTTGGGTCAGGCACACTTTAGTCTTAAAAGTGACATCTTTGCTCCTTAACGAGGTCTTTTGCAGCAGATTTGCCCAGTGCAATACATCCTTTGGTTTCTTGATTGCTACTTCCATGAGTGCTGGTCGTGGATCCAAGAAAAATGAAATCCCTGGCAACTTCAATCTTTT
>NW_006922140.1:370615-374833 GCF_000298275.1 Orycteropus afer afer
ACCTAGCAACAACAACAACATGCAAAGCCATTTGACTGTGTCAATCATAACAAATTAAGGATAACATTTGGGAAGAATGCTTATCTCTGAATACTTAATTATTCTTTTAAGGAACCTGAACATAGACCAAGAGGCTATCATTTGAACAGAAGAAAGGGCATCCTGTGTGGTTTAAGATCAGGAAGGCAATGTGTTAGAGTTATATCCTTTCACCATACTTATTTAATCTGTTTGCTTAGCAAACAATCTGAGAAGCTGAATTTTATGAAGAAGAACATTGCATCCGGATTGTAGGAAGAATCATTAATAACCTGTGACATGCAGATGACACAACCTTGCTTGGTGAAAGTGAGTATAACTTGAAGCACTTACTCATGAATACCAGACTACAGCCTTCAGTATGGATTACACCTCAACATAAAGAAAACAAAATTCTCACAACTGGACAAATAAGAACATTATGATAAACAGAGAAAAGTTTGAAGTTGTCAGGGATTTCATTTTACTTGGATCTATAGTCAAGACTTGTGGAAGCAACAGTAAAGAAATCAGATGTTGTATTGTACTGGGTAAATCTGCTGGAAAAGATGACTAAAAAGTGTTGAGAAATATAGATGTCACCTTGAAGACTAAGGTGCACCTGACCCAAGTCATGGTATTTTCAGTACTTGATGCTTTTGCGTTGTGGTGTTGGCAAAGAATATCAAAAACACCATTGAGCACAAGAAGAATGAATAAATCTGTCCTGGAAGATGTGCAGCCAGAATGATCCTTGGAAGCAAGAATAGCCAGACTTTGTTTCATCTATTTTGGTTATGTTATCAGAAGGGACCATTCCCTGGAGGAGGATATCATTCTTGGTAAAGTGGAGGGTCAGTGAAGAAGGCAAGATCTTCTACCAGAAGGATTGACACAGTGACTCCACGACAGGCTGAAACATAGAAAGGATTATGAGGATGGCACAGGACTGGGCAGTGTTTTATTCTGTTGTACACAGCATCACTATGAGTCAGAGCCAGCATGATGGTACCAACAACAATAAAAAAAAATACATACAATTTTATCAATCATCACATAACTGACCCAGATTCCGGTACAGTTTTTTTTTTTTTGGTTGTTGTTATTTTTGTTGTTGTGTGTAGTTGAACCATTACAATCTTGTATAACAAAGTAGATCTGCCACATGGAGTTTCTGAGACTGTAATGTTGACGGGAGCAGATGGCCAAGTCTTTTCTCCTGTAGACCTGTAAGTTGGCAGGTATTTAACAAAATTGTGTGAACAGTGCCCAGCCTAGAGTAAAAGTTCTATGAATGTTTGTGGAATTAATAAATGAAATTAATTTTTGAAAATCAAACACTGGTTCTTGGTACAGATATCTGTCTCCCCCACTTCAATATTTCCTTTGTTCCTTGTTAAAAGAAGTTAAACTTTTAGAGAGAAATAGCATGACCCAGAGCAAAAGGTCTTTTGCATTTGGAGGATCTAGTTACATTAGAGCTTATTAAGATTTTTGTGGACTATGTTTCCAATAAGGAGCTCTGTTGGCACAGTGCTTAAGGCATTTGACTGCTAACCAGAAGGTTGGCAGTTTGAACCCACCAGCCACTTTGCAGAAGACTGGGCAATCTACTTCCATAAAGATTTACTGCCTAAGAAACCGTGGAGTCTCCATGAGTCGAAAAAATGACTCAATGGCAGTGAGTTGGTTTTTTTTTTTTGGTTTGATGTTCCCAATCGGGGTCATTAAGAGTCAGAATTGACTTGAAGGCAGTGAGCTTATGCTCTGTTTAAAGAGCCATGGAGGCACAGTAGTTAAGTGCTAGGCTGCTAGCTGAAAAGTAGACAATTCTGCTCCACCAGTTGCTATGAGGGAGAAAGAGGTGAGAGTCAGCTTTGATAAAGATTTCAGTGTTGGAAATGCCAAAGACACTTCTACTTTGTCCTGTTATGTTGCTATAAGTTGGAATCAACTAGACTGCAGTCTATTTGTTTTTTGATTATGTACCCTTCAGCTGTCCAGTAAAGCCTGGAGATTCCTGCCTCCTAAAAATTATGTTTTTAAGTCCAACAAATAATTATATTAAAATACATTTATCAGAATATTAAAAAATTGAAATAGTAATATATATGTTTCATTATTATCTCATTAAGTAATATCTATTTATGGATTTAATGAGTATCATAATTTTGAGAATGAGCATAAATGATTTTCCCAAATGTCTATAATAACCCTTATGAGATATGAAAATATTTGTGATGTATTTTAATGGCAAAGTCACATATTGCTAATATCACTGTGGTCTGCTACCTGCTTTTTAATATGCAATAATGATAAATTTTAGTTTGAAGTTAATGTAAAGAATTTTTTTAAAAAATCTATATAAATATTTATGAAGCCACTGAATTTTATTAATGGACCCTGACTTAAGTTCCTCTGAGTTCCTTGGAAGTGAGAATGGCCAGACGTCGTCTCACCTATTTTGGTCATGTTGTCAGAGGGGACCATTCCCTGGAGAAGGATATCATGCTCGGTAACGTGGAGGTCAATGAAAAAGGGGAAGGCCTTCAATGAGATGGATTGACACAGTGGCTGAAGCAACAGGCTGAGAAATAACAAGGATTGTGAGGCTGGTAAAGCACCAGGCAGTGTTTCATTCTATATTACACAGGGTCACTATGAGTTGGAGCTGACTCAACAACAGATAACAACAACTCAGAGTGCCTCTGAGCTAAGAGAAATTTAGGTTGCATATACATTAGGATTTGGTTAAGAGTGTATGTATGTGTGTGTGTACAATTGTACTTATTGCTAGCTGTCCTGCTCTGGGAATGATTTACAGTACATCTCTTACCAGTTCCAGTACCAACTCACCCATTCATGATACAAGAGGTACAGCCAGAGGTGTGTTGTAATATAAAACTGGACAATGAAAGCAGGCCAGCTGGAAATTTTCAGGCAGTGGAGAAGAAACAAGGTTTAAATTGCATGGAGGCAGAAATAGGCTGTGCAAAATTTATTCAATTATCATAGGTGTAAAATTATGAGCAGAAGATTGTTTCTATTGATGCTTAAGAAGCACAGAAGTTATCTCTTTTATAATGCAGCACAAATAATTACAAAATTGCCAAGAATCTTCACTTTTTTTGGGTGGGGTATGGGATTTGCATGAAATGGAATTTACTAGAATTTATTCATAGCCAATGTTTCTCGAACATTTTAGCTATTTACAAGCTATACAAAAAACAAACTCACTGTCTTCAAGTCAGAACCCACTCATAGTGACCCCTCCTTGGGTTTCCAAGGCAGTATCACTGTGGAAGTAGATTGCCCAACGTTCTTTCCAAGGAGCGGCTGGTGAGATTGAACCACCAACCTTCTGGTTAGAAGTAACATGCCTTAGGCACTATGCTACCAGAGCTACTATTTATAAGATATAACATTTTCTTATTTTTCCTAATTGTAAATAATTTTTCGCTTTCACATTAATTTGATATTTGCAAAATTATATTCTTTTTTCCTAAAATGGGTCACAGAATTACATAAGCCTCTGGTTTATAAAACGTAGGCTTCAGACAAGGTCCGATTCTTCTCTTCCTTCATCCTGATTCTTGGAAAACAAACGTGATGAATGCCACTCCAGTAGCCATTTTGGGCTGTAAAATCAAGGGCTGCATTTCTGGGATAATAGAGAGACAAACTGGAAAGAAGTATAGTGCCTGGGGCCTAAAGACTTCATGGAGTCATGTTACCCTCTCTGGCCCTCTTTCTATAGCTCTTTAAGGAAGACTGGGGAATCTACTTCTGCAGAGATACCAAACCAGTAACCCAAGGAGGGGTTCCTATGAGACAAAATAGACTCAATGGCAGTGAGCTTTGAGTTTTTTATGTGAGAGAAAAAAGAACTTTTGTCTTATTTACACCATTGTCATGCTAGGGTGGTTGTTTTTCTGTTCGTGTAGTTAAACCCTAATATTAAATAACCAGGTTTATAATTATAAAAACAGTTTGAAATGACATTTTTATGGCAAGAAAACTTATAATTACTCTCTATTGTAATACAAACTTCTTTGTGACTATTCTTGTTTGTTTTCTTATAAAGAAATACTCCTGAGTATTTCAAATTCAAGAAGTATGTTTGTGAGAGTGACAGAAACAAATAAAAATTAAAGAAAATGTATAATAAGAAAATTACTATATGAAATTGTAGTGAAGAAT
>NW_006922140.1:376535-377230 GCF_000298275.1 Orycteropus afer afer
AGTTCCTTCGCAGCCAACCTGCCCAGTGCTCCACGTCGTCTAATGTCCCGACTGTTGTTTCCATTGATGTCCATTGTAGAACCAAGCAACATGAATTCTTTGACAACCTCAATCTTTTCTCCATTTATCATGATGCTGCTTATTGGTTCAATTGTGAGTATTTTTGTTTTCTGTTTATTGAGATGTAATCCATACTTCAGACTGTATTCTTCAATCTTGATTAGTAAGTGCCTCAAGGCATCCTCACTTTCAGCAAGCAAAGTTGTATCATCAGGGTATCTCAGGTTGTTATTAATTCTTCCTCCAATCCTGATGCCATGTTTTAATTCATATAGTCCAGCTTCTTGGATTATTTGCTCAGCATATCGATTGAATAAGTATGGGAAAAGGATATAACCCTGACACACTCCCTTCTTGATTTTAAACCATGTACTGTTCCCTTGTTCAGTTCAAACGACAGCTTCCTGGTCAATGTGCAGGTTCCTCATGAGTACAATCAAGTGTTCAGGAATTTCCATTCTTCTCAATGTTTTCCATAATTTGTTATGATCCACACAATCAAATGCCTTTACATAGTCAATACAACACAAGTAAACATCCTTCTGGTAATCTTTGCCTTGAGCCAAGATCCATCTGATGCAGCTATGATATTCCTTATTCCATGTCTTTTTCTGAATCCAACTTGTACCTCTGGA
>NW_006922140.1:379557-390054 GCF_000298275.1 Orycteropus afer afer
TTCATGTCCTGCCTCTCACATCTTTAGGATATACACCTAGTATTGGGATTGCAGGATCAAATTGAGTTTCTATTTCCAACTTTTTAAGGAATCACCATACTGATTTCCCCAGTATCGTATCATTTTATATTGCCTCCAACAGTGTATGAAAGTCCCAATCTCTCCACATCTTCACCCGCATTTGACATTTTCCATCTTGTTGAACTTTTCTATTAATGTTGGAGTGAGATGGTATCTCATGGGTGTTTTGATTTTCATTTCTCTAATGACTAATGATCATGAACTTTTATTCATGTGTTTGT
This sequence comes from Orycteropus afer afer, assembly GCF_000298275.1. Classification (NCBI taxonomy): domain Eukaryota; kingdom Metazoa; phylum Chordata; class Mammalia; order Tubulidentata; family Orycteropodidae; genus Orycteropus; species Orycteropus afer. The sequence goes on from NW_006922140.1 coordinate 379,860, forward strand.
TGGCTGCCTGAATATCTTCTTTGGTGAGCTGTTTATTCATGTCTTCTGCCCATTTTTCAATTGCATTATTTGTCTTTTTGATGTTGATCTGTTGCAGTTTTCTATAAATTTTAGAGAAAAATCCTTTATCCAATACATCATTGCCAAAATTTCCTTTCCCATTCTATAGGTTCTCTTTCTATTCTTTTGGAAAAGTCTTTTGATGCGCATAAGAATTTAATTTTTGGAAAGGCCTAATCATCTTATTTGTCTTTTACTATTTGTGCATCTTGACTTAGGCTTGATAGTTTATTTATGCCATAAATTAGGGGCACTACTGCTATTTTTTTTTTCTATGATGAACTTTACCTGTGAAAAGAGAAACAAAAGGAAAGAGCAGCAGTAAGAGAATAGTAAAGAAAAAGTGGGAAAATTGCAAAAAGAAAGACAAAAGATGGGAAGAACAAAAGAAAAGAAGAGAACCAGATAAAGAAAAGAGAAAAAAAAAAAGAAAACAAAGCAAGAACCAAGACCAGGAAAGGATGGTGGGCAGGGGTGTACAAAGCAAGAGAATAAAAGAATAATTTAAAAACAAACAAACAAAAAATAAAACTTTGCAGTATGGGGTACAGTACCCACGCTCATGGAACAGACTGTGATAGAATTCTTGTTGGTTAAGATGGTTGAAGTCAAGGGATAGCACCACCAAGAGGGTGTGGAGTATAAGAGTAAAAAGGGGAATATCACATAATTCTAGTCATCACACTCCAGTACAGTTGCTCCTGCTGTCCTGGGCAAGCAGACCCTATTCTAGGTCACTGTCCAGATAAGAATGCCACTTGCATATATTCAAAATGGCTGCACCTTCAGGACGGTCAGTGACAGTCCACAGGACTGTTGGTCTTCTTCTTCTTCACTGTTTTTCTTTTGGTTGCATCAATGCAGTCCTTGCCTCTGCAGTCCTTAGTGAGCAGAGCAAATACTTAGGCTTTTACTAGGAAATATTCAAAATGGTTGTGCCATCATTACAGCTGTCATTCTGCAGCTCTGTTTGTTTCCTGATTCACAGTTTTCATTCAGGTTCTTCTACTAGTTGGTACTTAATCCCTTCCTTTATCCTTCCCTTCAAAGCTCAGGGTTCCAGAATCATCTGCTGTATCGCTTTCAATTGATTTGTCATTGCTTTGTCTGTGTAACTTATTACTGCTATTCCACCTTTTTGCTGGAAATCTAATTTTTTATAAATTATCTCTTTGTAAATAAATATTCAAATCATCCTGATTTGAGTGTACCATTTATTTTCTATCAGTACTCTGAAAGATACTATACTTTTAAAATGTATTCCATAATTCTACAATCTCTTTCCCTCAAATTTATTTCTGAATGAGTGTACCTAGTTTAGTCTGAAGAATCATGGCCTGCACTTTAATTTACAATTTTACAACTTGTCAGCTCTTCCCTGTTCTTAGTGTACTTTTTATACCCATTATTTTTGAATCTTGATGATTTCCTCATCTAGTTCTGTTAGAGACAACAGGTAGCATTTTTTTAGCCAAATGTATCCTATCACACAAACATGGTAATACTCTTCAATCATTTTAATGAAGAAAAATGTAACTGAAGTAGCATGCAACATAAATCATAGTACAGTAGTTTTAAATCGGCAAGTAATTACAACAGAGACTGAGAGTGAACCATAGAAAGAGAATAGTTAAGTACAAATTTGAGGATACATCCATGAGAAAAATCTATAGCTACAGAATTAAATAATTTATACACTGAACAGTTCATCAATGAGAATTTATCACTGCTAAATCAAAGTGAATGCATGTTCAGAGCCTACAACATGGACCAATTAGAAGATGCCAGGGAAATAAAACATAGAACAACTGGAAATATTGTATTGATTGAATGTAGGATTACACAATTGATTGTTGTTATTGCCATCAATAAATTGTATACCTGTAAATTGTTGAATTGGCAAAAGTTATATGATAGATATATTTGCAACAATGACAAAAAAAAAAAAGAAAAGAAAGAAAGAAAAGGAGTAGCTGCTGAGGTGGATTATGTGCAGCAGAAAACCTTATGGAATTTTTTTCCTTGGTTTGGAGGATTAGGGTCCTGGTTTCATGAGACATCATAGCTAAATGATGTAATAACATGTATACTGCTTGAATTCTAACCTCTAATCCATTGTGTAGTGCTTGGAGTCTTAAAATCTTGCAAGCAACCATGAAAGTCACAACAATTGGTTTCTATTTTCCTGGAGCAACTGAAGAAGTAGGAGAGTCAAGAATAGGAGGAGGGTATGGAATGCATGGCTAATTGTCTTCATAAACAATGGTTTCCTTTGCCAAGAGACAAGAAGAATTAGATGATGCTTGGTTAACATTACTGAACATATTGATTAATGATTCTATAGAAAAAATATTGATTAAAATGGAGAATTGCAAAATCAAATTGAAAATTCTCTTGGACTCCAGAGTTCCTGGAGCCAGAAAGCTTGGATGAACACCTGAAACTATTGCTTTCAAATATTTTTTAGATCTTAAACCAAAAATACCCCCTCAAGTCTTCTTAGGACCAAACAATAGATTAGCTTAACTAATAGTGCCTAAGGCACTTGACTGCTAACCAGAAGGCTGGTGGTTCAAACCCATCAGCCACTCATCGGAAGGAAGATGGGGCAATCTACTTCCATAGTGATACTACCTCAGAAACCCAAGGAGGGGTCACTATGAGTCGGGTCCGACTCAATGGTACATAACAACAACAAACAACAATCTAACTTAACAAATGGCTGCATTATGCATCATTCCCTTTTAAGATCGATCAATTAGGAATCAAACTGATAACAGAAACCCAAAGAATAGATAGGAAGTTTACAGGCAGTGAATTTATATTAAAGGAGGAGGAGTAACTCAGAAAACAAGGTTGAGAATGGTGGTACAACACAAAAATGTAATCAATATCACTAAATAATACATATAGAAATTGTTGAGGCCAAAAAAAGAAAAAAAAAAAAAAAAAAAACCACTAATATAGAGTATCTGTCTCAAGGATCTTAAAATCTAGTGAAGATTAAATTGGAAATGTGTTGAATTGGAGAGGATAAGAATTATATGGGTCATACTCATACTCTTATAGATGTTGCTGTTAGGTGCCCTCAAGTCTTCTCTGTCCCATAGCGACTTTGTGCACAGCAGAATTAAACACTGCCCAGTCCTGTGCCAGCCTCACAATCCTTGCTATACCTAAGCCCACCATTGCAGCCACTGTGTCAATCCATTTTATTCACGGCCTTCCCATTTTTCATTAACCCTCCACTTTATCAAGCATGATATCCTTCTCCAGGGAATGGTTCCTCCTGATAACAGGATCAAAGGAGGTGAGATGAAGTCTGGCTATTCTCACTTCCAAGAAGCATTCTGGCTGCACTTCCTCCAGGACAGATTTGTTAGTCTTTTCAGCAGACCATGGTACTCTTAGCATTCTTCTACAAGATCACAACTCAAAATCATCAACTCATCTTTGGTCTTCTTTATTCATTGTCCAACTCTCACATGGATCAGAGGTGATTGAAAATGCCATGGCTTGGGTTAGGTGCACCTTAGCCTTCAACGAGACATCTTTACTCTTCATCACTTGAAAGATATTTTTTTTGTGCAGCAGATTTGCCCAATGCAATACATCATCTGATATCTTGACTGCTGCTTCCTTTGGTGTTGATTGTAGAACCAAGTAATATGAAGTCCTTGATAATTTCAGTCTTTTCTCCATCCATCGTGAAACCAGTTGCGAGGATTTTATTTTCTTTATACTGAGGTGTATTTCATACTGCAGGGTGTAGTCTTTAATCTTCAGCAGTAAGTGCTTCAAGTCATCCTCACTTTCAGCAAGCAAAGTAATGCCATCTCAGTATCACAGGTTGTTAATGACTCTTCCACTGTTATATATAAATAGGTGTTAATCATTTTAGTAAAAGGAATAAAAGAAAAATAATATTTTTTTTAAAAAAAGGAATGAATAAACTTATAGTATATTGCCACTCTGACAAGAATATACCACAAATGGGATGGCCTAAACAAACAAGAGTATTCTCTTGTAATTCGGAGGTCAGTCTCATCATAGGGAATAACTACCACCACCTGCCCAGCCACTCAACCAGGTCCCAGCCAAGTTGACATACAAATTTAACTACTACACATATGAATGGAAATAAAGATAGGACAAAAGGACAACCTATTTGGATTATAAGAAGTGATTAAGAACAATCATTGGATTTATAAATAAAAGGAAACCTTTTGTACTAAATCTAAATTGCTGATATCTAAATTACATATTCTAAAGAGACAGATAGTGAGTATAAATAATGTTCAAGGATCGTAGTAAAAACCTATCAGGAAAATTTAAAGTGTTCATAATTATATACAAGATATAAAAGTCATTCAAAGTTAAAATTTGGAATTACTTTTCATTCACTAGGTAACAAATGGACTTATTCTAACTTCTTTCAGTGTATGACTTATAGCTTTAGTTAGTGTTCTTCTTTATCTTGTTCTAGCAATATACTTCCTCTCTTAATGAATTTTATTTTGAAAATTTTCTTCCTGAAATTTAAATAATTTCCATCTAGAAAGTTCATAGGTATAGCCATCATTTAACTTGAAAATTGAACTAGATTAGAAGATATATGACTGTTTACATTAGAAATAATAATTTTCACTACAGTGATGCAATTATATTCAACACTTGAAATAATATTCCATGTTGAGCATGAAATTAGATTTTATCACAAAGGTATAATTCAATAAATGTCCTATTCCAGAAAAGTTGAAAGCATAAAAAGCAATACACATTTCTTTTGGTAATAGAAAGAAAAATATTTCATTTTGGGAGAATTTCTACTCATGATTTCAAATCTATTTCTATACTTATTTTGAGTGATTGATATTATCACATTTTTACCTTTGATTGAAAAAATTTTGCCAGTAATCAGCAAAGCCAAAGATACACATTTTTAATGAAATTGTTTCCAACATATGTGAAACTGTTCTCTTTTTTTCCTATTTATTTATTTCATTACTTGAAGAGACATTATAGTGTAACAAAAAGTGAAACAGATGGGAGAAGTCAAGAAATGGATAAGAATCCCATTCTTACATTAATTTGATATTTGATTTGGTTCAAATTAATTAACTTCTCCGCACCTCATTTTTATTGCCTAAAATACTACGTGATTGCATTAGATGAGACAGAAACTACATTCGAAATCTAAAATTATATGGCTCTAACATTTCAAACTCAGCTCTCTGCCAGGTTAATTCTGACTCATAGAGATCCCATTGAGTTTCCAAGGCTATAAATCTTTATAGAAACAGACTGCCTCATCTTTGTTCTGCAGAGCACCCGGTGGGTTCAAACCACTGACCTTGTGCTTAAAAACCAAATGCCTTATCCACTACACCACAAGAGCTCATTATAATTCTAACATAGGCACTAAAAGAAAGAAAGAAAAAAAAGGTAATCTTTAGAAAATAGAGGTACAGACTGATTAACTATGTTATTATCTGACACACCTATTTAGATTTCATTACTTTTTCACAACATACTTAACTAAACAGAAACCAAAAGCTAGCAATACTTACTTGAAGTAGAGTTTATACACTGCAAAACACACAGATATTAAATGTTCAGACTGACGAAATTTTACAAATGTATGCACATGTACTGTTGTTCTTTTTGTTGTTGTTGTTATGTGCTGTCGAGTCATCTCTGACTCATTGCAACCTTATGTACAACAGAATAAAACACTGCCCAGTCCTGTGCTAATCTCATGATCCCTACAATACCTGAACTCATTGCTGCAGCTACCATATCAATCCATCTTGTTGAAGACCTTCTCCTATTTTGTTGACCCTCCACTTTACCAAGCATGACATTCTTCTCCAGAGAATGGTCCCTTCTGACAACATGACCAAAGTAGATGAGATGAAGTCTGGCCATTCTCGCTTCCAAGGAGCATTCCTGCTGCACTTCTTCCAGGACAGATTTGTTAGTTCTTTAGCAGTCCATGGTACTTTCAGCATTCGTTGCCAGCACCACAACTCAAAAGCATCAACTCTTCTTTGGTCTTCTTTATTAATTGTCCAGCATAAGAGGCAATTGAATATACCATGGCTTGCCTAAGGCACTTGACTGCTAAACAGAAGGGTGGTGGTTCAAACTCTCCAGCCACTCCTTGGAAGCAAGGTTAGGCAATCTACTTCCATAGTGATACTGCCTCAGAAACCCAAGGAAAGTTCGCTATGAGTTGGGTCTGAATCAACGCAATGGCACATGACAACAACAACTAGGTTAGCCACATCTTAGTCTTCAAGGAGGTATCTTTGTTCTTCAGCACTTGAAAGAGGTCTTTTGCAACAGATTTGCCCAAGGTAATATGACTTTTGATGTCTTGACTGCTGTTTCCATTGGCATTGGTTGTAGAACCGAGTAATATGAAGTCTTTGACAAATTCAATCTTTTCTCCTTTTGTCATGATCATGCTTCTTGGTCCACTTGTGAGGATTTTTGTTTCTTTATTTGAGGTGTATTCCATACTGTAGACTGTAGTCTTTAATCTTCATCAGTAAGTACTCCAAGTCATCCTCACTTTCAGCAAGCAAAATTGTGTTGTCTCCATATCTCAGGATGGTAATGTTCTTCCTCATATAGTCCAACTTCTCTGATTATGTGCTCAGCACATGGATTGAATAAAGATTGTGAAAGGCTACAATGCTGACACACTCCCTTCCTGATTTTAAACCAAGCAGCATGCCCTTATTCTGTTCAAATGACAGCCTCCTGGTCTGTGTACAGGTCCCTCATGAGCATGATTAAGTGTTCTGGAATTCCTATTCTTCTCAATGCTGTCCACAATTTATTATGTCCACACAATAGAATGCCTTTGCATAGCCAATATAACACAGGCAACATCTTCCTGGAATTCTTTGCTTTCAGCCAAGATCCATATGACATCAGACATGACATTCCTTGCTCCATGTCCCCTTCTGAATCCCACTTGCATTTCTGGAAGTTCTTTGTCAATACATTGCGGCAACCATTTTTGAATTATTTTCAGTAAAATTTTACTTGCGTGTGATATCAATGATATTGTTCAATAATTTTCACATTCTTTGGCATCACCTTTCTTTGGAATGGGTACAAATATGGATCTCTTCCAGTCAGTTGGCCAGGTAGCTGCCTTCCAAATCTCTTGGCATAACCAAGTGGGTGCCTCTAGCACAGCATCCATTTGTTGAAACATCTCATTGAGTATTCCATCAATTCTTGGAGCCTTGTTTTTCATCAATTCCTTCTGTGCAGATTCAATTTATTCCTTTAATATCATTGGTTCTTGATCATATACCATCTCTTGAAATGGATGATCATCTACCAATTCTTGTTGGTACAGTGACTCTGTGTATTTCATCCATCTTCTTTTTAATGTTTCCTGCATCAATCAGTGTATTGTCCATGGAATCCTTTAATATTACAATTTGAGCCTTAATTATTTCCTCAGTTCTTTCAGCTATAGAAATGTCAACCATGTTCTTCCCTTTTAGTTTTTTAATTCTAGGTTTTTGCACATTTCATTAAATTAATTGACTTTGTTTTCTTGAAATACTGTTTGAAATCTTTACAGGTCTTTTATCCTGTTGATTTTTCCATCTGCTTTAGCTACTGTCCATTCAAGGACAAAATTCAGAGTGTCTTCTGACATTCATTTTGATATTTTCTTCCTTTCCTGTCTTCATGACCTTTTGTTTTTTTTTCATGGAAGATATTCTTGGTGTCATTCTACAAATCCTCTGGTTTTCGGTCATTGCTTTTTGATGGATCACATCTATTTTTAGATGGTCTCTAAATTCAAGAGGGATATAATCAAGGCCATATTGAGGCCCTCGTGGAATAGCTTTAATTGTTTTCAGCTTCAACTTGAACTGGCATATGAGCGGTTGATGGTCTGTTCTACAATCAATCCTGGCCTTGTTTTGCCTGAAGACATTGAGCTTCTCCATCACTTCTTGCCACAGATGTAGTCAATCTGATTCCCGTGTATTCCCTCTGGTGAATTCTATGGGTGTAGCCACCATTTGTGTTGTTGATAAAAAGGCATATGCAATGAATAAGTCATTGGTCTTACAAAATTCTATCCTGCAGTCTCCAGTGTCATTTCTATCGCCAAGGCCAGATTTTCCAGCTTTGGTGATTGTTCTTTGTTTCCAACTTTTTCATTCCAATCACCAGTGATAATCAGCATATCTTGATTGCATTATGGGTCAATTTCAGATTGCAGATGTTGGTAAAAATTTTCAGTTTCCTCATCTTTGGCTTTGGTGGTTGGTGCATAAATTTGAATAATAGTAGTATTAACTGGTCTTCCTTGTAGGCATATGGATATTACCCTATCACTGACAGCATTGTACTTCAGGATAGATCATGATACTTTGTTTGTGATGATGAATGCCATGCCATTCTTCTTCAATTTGTCATTCCTGGCATAGTAGATCATATGGTTTTCTGATTCAAAATGGCCAAAACCAGTCCATTTCAGCTCCCTAATGCCTGGAATATCGATCTTTATGCATTCTATTTTATTTTTAAGAACTTCTAATTTTACTAGACTCCTACTTGGTACATTCCATGTTCCAATTATTAATGGATGTTTACATCTATTTCTTCTCATCTTGAGATGTACCACATCAGCAAATAGTGTTCTGAAATCTTTAGTCTATCCACATTAAGATTGGCTCTACTCTGAGGAGACATCTCTTTTCCAGTTGTATTTTGAGTGCTTTCTGACCTGAGGCACTCATCTTCCCTTATTATATCATTCTATGTTTCAGGGCTATTCATAAAGTTTTCTAGTAATATATCAAACCAGGTTTTACTGCTATTCATAAGGTTTTCCCTGACCAATTATTTGAGAAGTGGATAGTCTCTTCCTTCTTTCAATTCTGTCTTAGTCTGGCAGCTCCACTGAAACCTGTCCACCATGGGTAACCCTGATGGCATTTGAAACACCAGTGACATAGCCTCCAGCCTCACAGCAACACTCAAGCCACCACAGTATGACAAATTGACAGATAAGTTTGTCTCCCCTAGCTGTAAACTGCACTGCTCATTCCCTTGTCTTCCCTGCCCTGCTCACTTACCTGGTCTTCCCTGGGGGAAAAACACCCACCCTCTGCTGTTTCTGGGGTTGCATCACTGCAGCATGAACCCAGTGTACTCCAGGCATGGAAACACTTGCCTCCTGCTGGTTCCGGGTCTGGCTCACTGTTGTTTTAGGTGTCTTTAAATCCATTCCAATTCATAGTAACCATATCTACAACAGAATGAAACACTGCCTGGTTTGGGCCATCCTCGTAATCTTTGCAATGTTTGACCCATTCTTACAGCCACGTGTCAATTCACCTTTTTAATTGTTTTGACCTACTCACTCAGCCTCTGCTTTACCAAGCATGAGGCCCTTCTCCAGGGACTTTTCCCTTCTGATAACAAGACCAAAGTAGGAGAGATGACAAACTTTGGCCATTCTCATATGTAAGAAGAATTCTGGCTGCACTTTTTCTGAGCCAGATTGGTTCCTTCTTCTTACAGTTCATGGTATATTCATTATTCTTCACCAACACCATAATTCAAAGGCATCAATTTTTCTTCAGTCTTCCTTATTCATTGTCCAGCTTTTGCATATATGTGAGGCAGTTGAAATTACCATGGGCTTCTGTCAGGCATACCTTAGTCTTCGATGTGGCATCTATAATCCTTAACACTCTAAAAAGCCTTTTGCAGCAGATTTGCCCAATACATCATTACATCATTTGATTTCTTGACGGGTGCTTCCATGGATACAGATTGTGGGTCCAAGTAAAATTAAATCTTTGTATGTATCAAACTTTTCTCCATGTATAATGATGTTGTTTATTTGTACAGATATGAGGATTTTTATTTTCCTTATGTTGAAACATAATTCATACTGAAGGCATTTTCTTTGATATTCATCAGTAAGTGTGTCAAGTCTTCTTTGTTTTCAGCAAATAAGAGCAAATAAGGTGTATCATCTGCATATCATAGCTTGTTACTCTTTCTTCAATCCTGATGCTATGTTCTTTCTCATATAGTCCAGCTTCTAGGATAATTTGCTCAGCATATAGGTTGTATAAGT
>NW_006922140.1:390972-392814 GCF_000298275.1 Orycteropus afer afer
TATAATTTGTTCTTGATCATATTCTGTCTCCTGAAATGGTTGCACATAAACCAATTCATGCTGGTACAGTGACCATATTCTTTCCATCTTCTTTTGATGCTTCCAATATAGTTTCATATTTTACTCACAGCATCCTTCAAAATTTCAACTTGAACACTGAATATTTTTTCAGTTCTTTTAACTTGGGAAATGCTCAGTATATTCTTCACTTTTTTTGCTTTTCTAACTCCAAGTCTTTGCACATTTCATTATAATAACTCACTTTGTCTTCTTAAGCTGCTCTTTGAAATAGTCTTTCCAGCTCTTTTATTTTAACATTATTCCATTTTTTTTTTTTTTAAGCTACTCTACGTGGAAGGGCAAATATCAAAGTATGTTCTGATATCCATTTTGGTCTTTCCTTTCTTGCTTGAATTTTTAATGACCTTTTACTTTCTTCACATATGATGCCCTTGATGAAATTCCAGAACACGTCTGCTCATTGGGCATTGGTGTTCAAGGCATCAACTCTATTCTTGAAATGGTCTCTAAATTCAGGAAGGCTATACTCAAGGTTATATTTTGGCTCTCTTACACTTGTTTTAATTTTCTTCAGTTTCAACTTGAAATTTCATATGAGCAACTAATGATCTGTTCCACAATGGGTCACCGGCCTTTTTCTCACTGATGATATGGAGCTGCTCCACTGTCTCTTTTCACAAATGTAATCAATTTTATCTTATCACTGATAGCATTGTACATTACGATATATTTGAAAAGTTCTTTTTACAGTGAATGCAATGTCACTCCTCTTCAATTTGCCATTGCCAGCATAGTAGATCATATGATATTCTGATTCCAAATGACCAATACCAGTCTATTTCAGCTAACTAGTTACTAAGATATCAATCATTATACATTCCATTTCATTTTTTACCACTTCCAATTTTCCTAGATTCATAGCACTACCAAGTTCCAGTTATCAATAATTAATCAAAGTCAATCAATCAATCAATCAATTGATTAATTATAAATTAATTTAATAATTAGATAATTAATGGTATTAATTAAATTTAATAATTAATTAAATGTTTGTGCTTGTATTGTCATTACTCAAATCATTTTAATCACTCCAGAAAGTTTCCTGCATTATTAAGTTAATTTATTTCCCTTTCCTCTAATTCAGAAACAACCCCTATTTCATTGTTTTGATTTCTATTGTGATAAATTTGTTTTTCCTATTTGTGAATATCATATATATGGAATGATGCAATATGTATTTTCTGTCTAATTTCTTGGGTTGAACATTTTTCATGGTGTCTGAATGGATTGATTCATGTTGCTAGACTTATCAGTGACTGTTCTTCTGTCATTAATGAATAGTAGCCCATCATATGAATATTACGTAGTTTGTGTATTCATTCTACTGGTTAAGAAACATTGGAATTGTCTCCAGTTTTGAACTAGTATGAACAAAGATATTAGAAATCAATTTGCAAATATTTTTGTGGAGATATACATTTATATTTCTTGGATATATACCAAAGAATGGAATTACTAGATCAGAGGGGATGTGTATATTTACCTTCAATTGAAACTGCTATTGAGTATATCAAATTTTACATCTCTATCCACTGTGTGGCAAATATCCAGCAGCTCTACAATCTCATATTATCTTAGGCTAGTTCTCTACAGAAGCAAAAGCAATAAAGCTTAAATACTATAGTTGAGAGAGAAAGAAAGGAGCTCAGATAGCATAGTGGATAAGGCATTTGACTGCTAACTGTTAAGATTAGTGATTCAAACCCACCAGCTGCTCCATGGAAGGAAGACTTGGCAGTCTGCTTTGGTAAAGATTTACAG
>NW_006922140.1:393319-395390 GCF_000298275.1 Orycteropus afer afer
AAAAAAAAAAAAAAGGAAGAGAAGATTTCAAAGGGCATTTCAAGAAGACAAAGTAAAATATTATAATAAAATGTGCAAAGATCTAGAGTTAGAAAAGTAAAACTGAAGAACATGCTTTGGATTTCTGAAGGTGAAATAACCAAAGAATAAATTGAAAAATTGACTTGCACTATTTAATGATTCTATGGGCAAAATAGGAGCTCTGGTAGCATAGTGTGTAAGGCACTTGACTGCTAACCAGAAGGCTGGCAGTTCAAATCCACCAGCTACTCCTCGAAAGGAAGATGGGGCAATCTACTTCCGTAGTGATACTTCCTTGGAAACCCAAGGAGGGGTCGCTATGATCCGGGTCCGACTCGATGGCAAACAACAACAACAACAACTAATGAGCAAAATATTTAAAAGCACAAGAAGTGTAAAAGAAGATAGAAAGAGTACACAAAGTCATTTTTCCAAAAAGAATTGGTTGATGTTCACCCATTTCAGGAAGTAGCATATGATTAAAATCTGAGGGTACTGAAGGTAAAAATCAAAGCTGCACTGAAGACACTGACAAGAATAACAAGGTTCAGGAAATTGACAGAACACCAGTTGAGGTATTGCAACAAACAGAAGCAGCACTGGAATGCTCACTTGTTCATCCCAAGAAATTTCAAGACATTACTGGCCAAGTGACTGGAATAAATCCATATTTATGGTCACCAAAGAAAGTGATCCAACAGAATGTGAAAATTATTGATATATATCATTAATATCACATGCAAGTAAAATTTTGTTCAACCATTACCTTCTACTATTTTTTTTTCTTAAAAGTAAATAATAAAAATATATTACCCACTTAGTCTCTATCTGAAAAATTTTAACATTCTACCTAACCTCTACTAATTACTTATTAATACATGCATCTTTTTCCTTACAATGAGATACTTGTTGGCACATATATCAGAATCAACTATGACATATCAAAGGAGATCTCAAATACTCTCAAATGTACCTCTTCAGTAATTGTCGATACATCATCATTTCAGTAAATTTACTTCACCATATACTAAGAATCAATTGTGTACACTAGAAAATGATAAACGATATAGGCCACACTGGGTGCACTCATTTGGCTATACCAGGAGATTTGGAAGACAGCTACCTGGCCAACTGACTGGAAGAGATCCATATTTGTACCCATTCCAAAGAAAGCTGATCCCAAAGAATGTGGAAATTATCAAACAGTATCATTAATATCACATACAAGTAAAATCCTGCTGAAGATAATTCAAAAATAGTTGTAGCAGTATATTCACCAAGAACTTCCAGAAATGCAAACTGGATTCAGAAGAGGATGTGGAACAAAGGATATCATTGCTAATGTAATAATAATCTTGGCTCAAAGCAAAGAATACCAGAAAGATGTTTGCTTGTGTTTTATTGACTATGCAAAAGCATTTGATTGTGTACATAATAACAAATTATGGATAACATTGATAAGAATGGGAATTCTAGAACAGTTAATTGTACTCATGAAGAACCTGTACATAGACCAGGAGGGTGTTGTTCAAACAGAACAAGGGGACACTGCATGGTTTAAAATTAAGAAGGGAGTGTGTCAGAATAGTATCTTTCACCATAGTTATTCAATCTGTACACTGAGCACATATTCTGAGAAGTTGGACTTTATGAAGACATCAGGATTGGAGGAAGAATCATTAACAACCTACAACACGCTGACAACACAACTTTGCTTGGTGAAAGTTAAGATGACTTGAAACATTTACTGATGAAATTGAAGACTACAGTTTGCAGTATAGATTACAGCTCAATATAGAGAAAACAAAAATCCTCACAATGGGAATAATAAGCAACATCACGATAAATGCAGAAAGGATTGAAGCTGTCAAAGACTTCATAATGCTTGGTTCTACAATCAACACCAATGTAATCATCAGTCAAGATGTCAGGTGACATATAGCACTAGACAAATCCACTGTAAAAGACCTCTTTCAAGTACCGAAGAACAAAGATGTTTCCTTGAGAACTAAAGTGCACCAGAGACAAGCCATTGTATTTTCAATTGCCT
>NW_006922140.1:396100-396758 GCF_000298275.1 Orycteropus afer afer
AGGGTCGACGAAAGAGGGGGAGGCCTTCAGGGAGATGGATTGATACAGTGGCTGCGATGATGGGCTCGAGTATAGCATGGATTGCGGGGCTGGCGTGGGATTGGGCAGTGTTTCGTTCTGCTGTACATGGGGTCGCTATGAGTCGGAAACGACTCGACGGCACTTAACAACAACAATATCACTAGGGAAGTAGATTGCCCAACCTTTCTTCTGAGGAGTGGCTGGTGGGTTTGAACTGCCACCCTTCTGGTTAGCAGTTAAATACCTTAGGCACTAGGCCACCAGAGCTCCTTTTAAAGCAGATGAAGGAAATGTTGAAGTAAAAAGAGCAAAACAGAGATTTCAAAGGGCAGGATGAAATGGTAAATAAGGTATCATGATAAAATGTGCAAAGACCTCACTCACTCACTGCCATCCAGTCAATCTGACTCATAGTGACCCCTCCTTTGGTTTCCAATGCAGTATCTCTACAGAAATAGTTTGATCAATCTTCCCTCCAAGGAGTGGCAGTGAGTTTGAACTGCCAGTCTTCTAGTTAGTAGTACAAATGCCTTAGGCTTTACACCATCAGAGCTCCTGGGCAAAGACCTTAAGTAAGGAAACCAAAATGTAAAAACATGCTAAGCATTTCTCAAGCTGAAAGAACAAAGGAAAAAAA
>NW_006922140.1:397338-400369 GCF_000298275.1 Orycteropus afer afer
TGATATCCTAGGATTAGTGAACTGTAAGGAACTCTGGTAGCGTAGTGACTAAGGCACTTGACTGCTAACCAGAAGGCTGGTGGTTCAAACCCACCAGTCACTCCTGGGAAGGAAGGCTGGGCAATCTACTTCCATAGTGATACTTCCTCGGCAACCCAAGGAGGGGTCGCTATGAGTCGGGGCCAACTCGATGGCACATAACAACAACAACAGTGAACTGTAGTGGACTGACATTAGCCATTTTGAATCAGGCAAACATACAATCTACTATACTGGGAATGACAAATTGTAGAGGAATGGAGTCATACTCATCATCAAGATCCATTTCAAGATCTATCGGAAGTACAGTATTGGCAGTGATAAGATACTACCCATACACCTATAAGAAAGACCAATTAATACTATTACTATTCAATTTACACATCAACCACAAAAACCAAAGATGAAGAAATTAAAGATTTTTGCCAACCTCTGCAGTCTGAAATTATTCAACCATGCAGTCAAGATGTATTGATAATTACTGGTGATTAATATGTGAAAGTTGGAAGAAATGCATATGTTATTAGAAAATATGACTTCAGTAATAGAAATGACACTGCAGATCACATGATAAAATTTGGCAAGACCAACAGCTTATTCATTGTGAATATCTTTTTTCAACAATATAAACTGTGACTTTACACATTGACCTCATCAGATGGAATACACAGAAATCAGATTGACTACATCTGTGGAAAGAGGTGATAGAGAAGCTCAATATTAGCAGTCAAAACAAGGCCAGGAGCTGTTGTGAAACAGATCATCAATTACTCATATGCAAGTTCAAGTTAAAGCTGAAGAAAATGAAAACAAGTCTATGAGAGCCAAAATACAACCTTGATTGTATCCCACCTTTATTTAGAGACCATCTAAAGAATAGACTTGACACAGTGAACACCTGTGACCAAAGACTAGTTGAGTTCCGGGCTGCCATTAACAACATCATGCATGACGAAAGGAGAAGGTCATTAAAAAGACAGGAAAAGAAGAAAAGATCTAATTATTGTCAGAAGGGATATGGAATTTGTTCTTGAATGGAGAGTAGCTAAAGTGAAAGGAAGATACAATGAAATAAAAAAAAGCTACAAAGAAGATTTCAAGGAACAACTTGAGAAGGCCAAGCAAAGTGTATGAAGACCTGTAATTAGAAAATCAGGACTGAAGAATATACTCTGTATTTCTCCAATTGAAAGAGCTGAAGAAAAATTCTAAATCTTGAATTGCTATATTCAAAAGAATGGAACGATGTTCAACTCTTTTAGGAGGTAGCATATGGTCAAGAATGGTTGGTATTGAAGGAAGAATTTCAAGTTGCACTGAAGGAATTGGTGAAGAACAAGGCTGCAGGGATTGATGGAATACCTATTGAGATGTTTCCATGAGCACTCACTCATTTATGCCAAGAATTTGAAAGACAGCTACCTGGCCAATCAAGTGGAAGAGGTACATATTAGTGTCCATTCCAAAGAAAAGTGACACAACAGAATGTGAACATTATTGAACAATATCATTAATATCACAGGCAAGTAAAATTTTGCTGAAGCTATTTCAAAAATGTTTGCAGCAGCATATTGACAGTACTTCCAGAAAGGTAAGTTATTTTCAGAGAGGACTTGGGATGGGAGATACCATTGCTGATATCAGATGTATCTTGGCTGAAAGCAGAGAATACCAGAAAGATGTTCACCTGTGTTTTATTGACTATGCAAAGGCATTCTAACATGTGGACAAAACAAATTATAGATAACATTGTGAACAATGAGAATTCCAGAAGAACCTATTCATATACCAAAAGGTTATTGTTAGACTAGAACAAGTACACACTGCTTGGTTTAAAACTGTTGTTGTTGTTGTGTGCCATTGAATCAGACCCGACCCATAGCAACCCCTCCTTGGGTTTCCGAGACAGTATCACTACGGAAGTAGATTGCCCCATCTTCCTTCCGGGGAGTGGCTGGTGGGTTTGAACTGCCAGCCTTCTGGTTAGCATTCAAGTGCCTTAGTCACTATGCTACCAGAGCTCCCATGACCTGCTGGGCAGCTTCTGGGAAACCAAAGTCTTTGGGTTGTGGGGGGAGTATGGTTGCAAAGCTGAAACTTAAAGGAATTGACGGAAGGGCACCACCAGGAGTGGAGCCTGCGGCTTAATTTGACTCAACATGGGAAACCTCACCCGGCCTGGACACGGACAGGATTGACAGATTGATAGCTCTTTCTCGATTCTGTGGGTGGTGGTGCATGGCCGTTCTTAGTTGGTGGAGCGATTTGTCTGGTTTAAAACTAAGGTTATAATTTTTCACCATAGTTATTCAATCTGTGTGCTGAGTAAATAATCTGAAAAGCTGGACTATACAAAGCATGATGCATTATCAGGATTGGAGGAGGACTCACAACAACTTATGATATACAGATGACAAAACTTTGCTGAAAGTGAAGGTGACTTGAAGCATTTAATGAGGAAGATTAAATACTACAACCTTAAGTATGGATTACACTTCAATATAAAGAAACCCAAAGTCCTCAAAACTAGATCAATATTGAACTTGTCAGAGAATTCATTTTACTTGGATCCAAAATCAACACTCATGGTAGCAGCATTCAATAAATCACACATTGTATTACATGAGACAAATCTGCTGCAGACATCTTTAAAGTTTTATACAGCAAAGATGTCATTTTGGGGACTGAGCTGTGCCTAAGTGAAGCCATGGTTTTGTCAATCATCTCATATGCATGTGAAAACTGGACAGTGAATAAGGAAGATTGAGGAAGAATCGATGCCCTTGAATTGCAGGGTTGCTGAACTGCCAGAAGAACAAACAAATTCGTCCTGGAAGAAGTGCAGCTGGAATGTTCCTTGTTGTTGTTGTTGTTATTTGCCATTGAGTAGGCCCCGACTCATAGCAACCCCTCCTTGGGTTTCCGAGGCAGTATCACTACGGAAGTAGGAATGCCCAAACTTCCTTCCGAGGAGTGGCTGGTGGGTTTGAAC
>NW_006922140.1:401642-408043 GCF_000298275.1 Orycteropus afer afer
TTCAGTGTAGATTGCTCTTCAATAGAAAGAAAACAATCCCCCCAGCAGACTAATAAGAAACATCATGATAAATATAGAAAGATGAAAATATTCAAGAATTTCATTTCACTTGGTTCCACAATCAACACCCATGGAAGCAGCAATCTAGAAATCAAACATATTGCATTGGGCATATCTACTGCAAAAGAGCTCTTTAAAGTGTTAAAATGAAAAGATATCACCTTGGCTAAAGTGAGTGCTATCCAAGCCATGGTATTTTCATTTGTCTCATACACATGTAAAAGCTGGACAAGAATGAGGCAGACAACAGAAGAATTGATGGATTTAAATTTAGTGTTGGAAAATAATTTTTAATATATCATGGACTATCAGAATAACAAACAAATCTTTCTTGGAAGAATTATAGCCAGAATTCTCCTTAGAGGCATGGATAGCAAGACTTCTGTCATGTACTTTGGGCATGTTATCAGGAAGAACCAGTCCATGGAGAATCATTCTTGGTAAGGTAAAGTGTCAGTGAATAGGAGAAAGACCCTCAAAGAAATGAATTGACACAGTGGCCACACAATGGGTACAAATACAGCCACGATTGTAAGCATGGTTCAGAACCAGCTAGTGTTTCTTTCTTTTGTTCATAGTGTCACTCACTATGAGCAAGAACTAATTTAGGGCACATAAGAACACAACACATCATCCGTATGGGTCAGAATCCACTCAGTGTCACTGTGTTTCGTTTTGGTTTGACAAACTATTCGGTAAGAATACAGCAGAAGCATGAACTTTAAAAGAAAACACCATGATTAAACTCTGGATGACATTGGAGTACAGAATTAAATTGTTGTTGATATGTGCCATCGAATTGGCCCCTACTCACAGCAACCCCTCCTTGGGTTTCCGAGGCAGTATCTCTACAGAAGTAAATTGCCTCATCTTCCTTCCGAGGAGTGGCTGGTGGGTTTGAACCACCAGCCTTCTGGTTAGCAGTCAAGTGCCTTAGGCACTATGCTACCAGAGCTCCTCAGAATTAAATAGGCATCCTATATATTCATAGCTCTCTCTACCCTATGTTTGACCTGATTCTATTGTCCTACACCATACCCTTAACATTAAAAACAGAGTATTTAAAGTAATGCTAAACAGTTCTGGTTCCAAATGGCATTATTAACACTAAATTTTTATGCATGATGCTGAGTGTAAAACTGTTGAGCAAGACTCACAAATAGTAATAAACATTCTCATTGGTTTCCTACTACAGTTAATATTGTATGAGACTCTTTATTATAATTCTAAATCAATTCTTATATCATATTTTAATCCATGTTAAAATTCAAATATCTTCAGTAAATTCAATTTCTATCAATGTCATAAATGCTTTGAAAATTATGGATTTATGCCACCTCAGACATTCATTTCTAGATATTAATTAATGAATTAATATGCCATTGTAATTTAAGCAAAAATATCTGTTCAAGAACAATTGGGAGAGGATGAGATTGGGAGGTATCAATAATTTGCATTCTTTCCCGACAGCAATAACCAGGTATTCTAGGAATGTCTCAATTGTTTTAGCGGAATTTTTTAATCCCAACATCAAGATCTAAGCATCAAACCATCTAGTCCCCCCACCATCAGTAAGCCTTTGAGTATCTGTGCCAAAATGTCATCCATTTACCAGGAAGAAATAATCTGAACACACATAATTAGGTACACAGATTAAATCTACAGGTTATAAATAGTTTATGTAATACTTCGAGTAGCATTATATAACACAAATCTTATCTAAAATATTCTTTAGAAAAACCTAAATACTGAAGTAAACAGTAAAATATATTATTAGAAATTGAGTTTAATCAGTTTGATTCAAATTTAGAAGGAGTATTTTATGCTATATTATATTCATAACAGGAGCCCCGGTAGCATAGTGCCTAAAGCATTTGACTGTTAACCAAAGGCTGGGGGTTCAAACCCACCAACCACTCCTCAGAAGGAAGGTTGGGCAATCCACTTGCATAATGATAGTGCCTTGGAAACCCAAGGAGGGGTCGCTATGAGTCGGATCCGACAGGATGGCAGTGAGTTTCCTAGGCAGATACATTTTGCTTCTTTGTAGAGTTAATTTTAATTTGCTTAACCTAACATTTAATCATTATTATGGTTATTGATGGAATAACCACAGATGAATGTTAAGACTGTGATGATGTTTAATGGATGACAAATCTTTAATTGAAGAATTAACAATTAAAAAAAAACATAATATTCAATACATTTGACTAATTCACAGCTAAAATTGTGAGTACAAAAAAATATTTTATAATCAATTCATTCTCAAGTATATTTTTTCCCTAGAGTAATTCTATAAAACAGTGTTGATTGCTTAAGAATTTAATTTAAAAAGACTGGTTTGCTTTTTCTTTATAAGAAATTTATATGTCACAATACAAGTGTCATTATTAAACACTTGTTTCAAAATGATGATTCTCTTAGTACTTGGCTTCATCACCTAGAGACATATCAAAATAGATAGCTCATGATGAATAATTCACTTTATATGACCTAAGTATAAAAGTTTGGCCTTCTTCACCAGAAAGCAAGTGAAATTTTATTGGGATAATGAAAATACTTAAAATTGAAGACTCCTCCTCAGACTCCTCTTAATTGTAGCTATTAGCAATTTTCCCTCATGAATTAACTTGAGAATTAAATCTTCATTTTGATTTAAGATGAAGACTTAGGTGTGTCTATAATGAGCACCATTTTATTTAAAAGATTACATTTGGGCAGTCATTTGAAGTTTCAAATACCTTTGATTTACCTCAAAATCTTCAAATATTATCATGAAAATGTTAGATAGAAACTAATTACAAGAAAAAGGAATCAAGCATTACTTTATAAATTTATGAAATTTATTACTTCATTACAGTACTCCAAGTCAGAGAATTAACTCAATTTAAGAGAATAGATGACTTCTAGTAGTTGACTGCTTGGAAAAGAGAGGATTAGGCATATTATAATAATCTTGAAAAGTTTTCTAAAATACGCAAGTGATATTTTTCTTACAAAACATTCTCTCTGCTTGCCAATCATTGTTTCAGGCCAAGAGCTAACATTTAATTCTCTTTATAGAACACCTGACAAATTATGAAACCCCATAAACCAAACACACTGCTTTGGTGTTAATTCTAATTCATCATTACCCTATTTGACCAAATAGAACTGACCCATAGAGCTTCCAAGGCTATCATCTCTATGGAAGCCCACTACTACATCTTTCTCCCACTGAGCATCTGGTGGGCTCAAACCATCACCATGTCAATTAGCAGCAATTAAGCTGTTTTAACCAATATACCACCATGCCAAATTATAACCTTCTCCTTATTCACCATCTGTGGAATATTTCTAATCAGTATTTCAATATTTCTAAAAATGTTCTCTATGACAAATTGATTTTTTATTTTCCTGGTCCTTCTATTGTTGGTCCTATTTCCATCATCAAAAGTCATATAGATTATGAATTATTCCACTTTCTTATCCTATTAGGCTTGGGAGCAGTTAACTATACTGAGCTTTCTCAAGTAAATGTCTCCTTTTCATTCATGTTCAAGTTGTGGTTAGAGAAATTTGATAATGAGTGGCACAAAAAAGCGTGGCTATTTTTTTTTTTTTTTTTTAGGGGATGAAGAAGCCCATCTATTGTTTTAAGGAGAAAAAAAAAAAAAACACACGGCAGCTTTAGACAACAATGTCAGAACTTAAATGTTAGCCTGAATGAATCATTAGTCTGACTCAGTATGGCACTTCTGGTATCTTTAAACAAAAATGCCATATTAAAATATTAATCAAGCATCTGATCTAGAAGGAGATGGCAGTTATGTTTAATGATTAATAGAGTTACCCAGACAGTAATGTCAGTCATAACGGCTTGACATAAAGGAATAATCCACTAGTGAATGAAATGACTACTGAGTCAGCATGACTTAAAGATACTCTCCAACCATTCCATATACAAGGAAAAATTATAAACTCCTGATATGTGTGAATAATTGCACACTTACATATGGTGCTCAGTTTTCTTTAAAATATTTTCATTTTTAAAACTAGAAATTGGAAATATGTTTTAAGAGATTGTAGGTTTGGGGGAAGGAGCCCTGGTGGTACCCAGTTAAGTACTTGGTTGCTAACTAAAATGCTGGTAATTCTAACCACCAGCCTCTCTGAGGGAGAAAAGACCTAATGATCTGCTATTGTACAGATTATTTTTGTTATTAGGTGCTGCTTAATCAGTTCCTGTTCATGGCGACCCAATGTGTAATAGAGTGAAATCGTGCTCAGTCTTATACCATCCTCACCATCCTTTCTACTGTGCCAGTCCATCGCACTGAAGGTCTTCCTCCTCTTCACTGACACTCTACTTTACCAAGCATAATGTCCTTCTCCAGAAACTCTTCTTTCCTGATAACATGTCCAAAGTATGTGACATGAGTTCTCCTCATCTTCACTTCTAAGGCACATTCTAGCTATACTTAATCCAAGATTTTTTTCATTCCTCTGGAAACCTGTGGTATATTTAATATTCCACTCTAATATCGTAATTCAAAGGCATCAATTCCACTTTGGTCTTCCTTATTCACAATTATGTGAGGCAATTGAAAAGATTGTCATCCTATAAAGATTATAGCCTAGGAAATCCTATGGGGTTGTTTGACTGTGTCCTATAGGATTGCTATGAGTCAGAATTGACTCAAAAGCATACAACAATAATGCACCTTTGAAGAAAGCCTCACGATCTACTTCAAAACAAATCAGTCATTGAAAATTCTATGGAGTACAGTTGTACTGTGATCCACAAGGGCTCTATCACTGTGATTTGGAATCTATTTATGGTGGTGGAGGATACATATTATAAGAAAATAAGATTTCCATTAAACTGAAAATGACAGATTTTATGAAAGAAATAATAATAATAAAAAATTGCAAGCTCAGAACTTTATTACAATAAGAGCTGGGGGAAAAAATCAGATGCTTGTTTTATATCCTTTAAGGGCATTCCTGATTTTTTTTTTTTTAATTATTTCATGAATACAGATAAGCTAACATTCACATTTGAGAATAGTCCAGTATTATCTTTGAAACCATGAGCTATAAAAGATTATAATAATCTGGAAAAAAGAAATGAAAGAAAAAAGAGATATGATGCTTTCTCATTCCTGTTACCTAAAACATAAAATCCCTGGCTACTAGTATAGCATTTAAAACACTTCACAATGAACTCCCAAATTACTTTTCAAGCTTTATCTTTATATTTCATTACCAGTTCCTTCTTGCACCATTTTCTCCTTCTGAAATATAATTTGTTCCCTGTTTCTATGCATAATTCATGCTCATCTTTCTGAAAACCAATTCAAACTATCTTCTCTCGTATAAAAGCTTCTCCACCTTTCCTCAAGCACCTACAGTTCCTCTCTTCTCTGTCCCCTTGCCATTGTTGCTAGGTGCTACCAAGTTGATTCCAACCCATAGGAACTCTGTGTACAACACAACCAAACACTGCCTTGGCCTGTGCCAGTGTCACAGGCATTGCTATGCTTGAGCCCATCATTGCAGCCAGTGTCTCAAGATATCTCATTGATATTTTTCCTATTGTTCACTAACCTTCTATTTTACCCAACATTCTGTCTTTCTCTAGGGAATGGTCACTCTCGATAACATGTCCAAAGTACATGAGATGAAGTTTCTCCATCTTCACTTTTAGGAGCTAGTCTTCTTCCAAGACAGATTTGTTCATTCTTCTGGCTGTCCATGGTGTATTCAATATTCTAGAACACTAATTCAAAGACATCGATTCTTCTTAGATCTTCCTTAATCATTGTCCATTTATCATTAGGCGTATGAGATGATGGAGAATTTTCAATTGCCTGTTCCCAAAATCCATTATTCACACACTATATTTCATTAATAGTATACTTATGCCTACCACCATCCTGAGGTCTTTATAAAACAGGGAATGTGTGTAATTTATCCTTGTTCCCCTAATGTCTTGCACAGTGCTTGATATTAGCTAAGTCCTGAATTTTGAGAATTTTATCTTGGCACTTAATCTTATCTTTGTTTTTACAACAATCCACTTGATCATCAAGTCCTTTAACCCTCTTGGCTTGGAGTATCATGGGCCTGGATACATACATCTTCAGGAAATAAGATATGAGAAAAAAGGAAAACATAGAATTTGGAGTAATAGTTCCATTTACTAAACGTGGTAACTTATTAAAGTAAATAAATTATCTGTTCTCTCAGCTATCTCCAGAGTAAAAGAGATTAGTAGTAATTACATCATGGATGTGTTTTAAGTATTGAAAAATGTGTACTAAAAAGAACATTGCCCTCATATGGTGTGTTAAAAAAAA
>NW_006922140.1:409698-410948 GCF_000298275.1 Orycteropus afer afer
AGAGCTCTAGTGACATAGTGTCTAAAACATTTGACTGCTAACCAGAAGGCTGGTGGTTCAAACCCACCAGCCACTCCTCAGAAGGAAGGTTGTGCAATCTACTTCCACAGTGATATGCCTCAGAAACCCAAGGTGGGTTCACTATGAGTCAGATTCAACTCGACAGCAGTGTATGTATATGTATATGCTTATATATGAAGCAAAAAACAAACTCACTGACAGTAAGTCAATTTTGACTCATAGTGACCCCTCCTTGGGTTTCTGAGGTGGTATCTCTACAGAAGGAGATTGCCCAGTCTTCCTTCTGAAGAGGGGCTAGTTGGTTTGAACTGCCAGCCTTCTGGTTAACAGTCAAATGCCTTAACAGTCAAATATCATAGATATTGCTGTTGTTGTTAGGTGATTTTGAGTTGTGGTGTTGAAGAATACTGAAAGTACCATGGACTGCCAGAAGAACTAACAAATCAATCTTGGAAGAAGTACAGCCAAAATGCTCCTTAGAAGCAAGAATGGCCAGACTTCATCTTACCTACTTTGGTCATGTTGTCAAAAGAGACCAGTAACTGGAGAAGGATATCATACTTTGTAAAGTATGGGGGTCAGCAAAAAAAGGGGAAAACCCTCAGTGAGATGAATTGTCATAATGACTGCAAGGATGAGCTCATTCATAGCAAGGATTGTAAAGATGGAGCTGACTCAACAGCACCTACAACAACTGAAACAACTAACAGAATAATTCCTTTAGAAATGGTAATTACTGATATAGGTATAAATTTTATTATTTTACAAAAAGCAGTTTGTTCATTTTGATGAAGTCTACATGATTGGACATACACTTGATGAGTACTAACTAAGTGAAAAAGAGTGTTGACCAATAAAAATGAGTCCTTATGTTTATAGATAATAAATTTAATCTCTATTTTATAACAAGTTATTTAATGTAATATTTTTTGTTTTGCTGATATTAAAAGGCAAAAGGAAAATACTACCTCAGGGACTTAAAAAGACAAATTAATGTTTCCCAACAAAAAACAAATTACTACTATTGTAGAACTATCTCAGGTGTATAAAAAGACTGCAATTTAGAATTACTCAAGAGCTTATCTCACTATATGTGCTCAGTATAGCTAAGCTCAACAAACACCCATTAACCATTCAAGGAGCACCAACTTCTAGACCTTTGTCAGCAGATCAAATCCTAAAAAAAATAAAAAATAGAAATCTTTCTTCTTTTAAACATTGATTTAGTA
>NW_006922140.1:412718-433959 GCF_000298275.1 Orycteropus afer afer
AATTGCCCAGTGAAACCCTTATGAATAGCAGTGAAACATAGTCTCAAATATTACTGGAGAACTTTATGAATAGCCCTGAAACATTGTAGGATATAGTGCCAGAAGATGAGCCCCTCACATTAAAAGACACTCAAAATACAACTGAGAAAGAGCTGCCTTCACAGAGCAGAGTTGATCTTAATGATGTAGATGGAATAAAGCTTTCAGGACCTCCACTTGCTGATGTAGCATGATTCAAAATGGGAAAAAACAGATGAAAAACTCTATTAATAATTTAAAAAAGGGAACATACGGACCATGAATCTAGAAATATTGGAAGTTGTAAAAAATGAAATGGAATACATAAAGATTAATATCCTAAGCATTACTGAGATAAAATGCACTGGTTTTGGCTATTTTGAATCATACAGCCATATAATGTACTACATCAGGAATGACAAATTGAAGAGAAAAGGCATGACATTCATTATCACAAAGAATGTTTCAAGAACTATCCTGAAATACAATGCTATCTATCAGTGATAGGATAATATCTCTATGCCTACAGGTAAGACCAGTTAATACTACTATTATTCAAATTTACGCACAAAACACTAAAGCCAAAGATGAGGAAATTGGAGGTTTTTACAACTTCAGCAGTCTGAAATTGACCAAACATGCAATCAAGATTTGTTGATTATTACTGGTGATTGGAATGAAAAAGTTGGAAAAAAAGAAGAATCACCAGTAGTTGGAAAATAGAGCTTTGGTGATAGACATGACACTAGAGATTGGATGATAGAATTTTGCAAAACCAATGACTTATTCATTGCCAATAGCTTTTTATACCAACATAAATGGTGGCTATACATGTGGACTTCACCATATGGAATAGACAGGAATCGGATAGACTACATCTGTGAGAAGAGGCAATGGAGAAGTTCAAACCCATCAACCACTTCTCAGAAGGAAAGTGGGGCAATCTACTTCCATAGTGATACTGCCTTGAAAACCCAAGGAGGGGTTGCTATGAGTCGGGTCCAACTTGATGGCACATAAAAACAACAAGGACAACGTATATATATATACTCAGAAGGAAGGCTGGGCAATCTACTTTCGTAGTGATACTGCCTCAGAAACCCAAGGAGGGGTCACTATGAGTCGGGTTCAATTCTATGGCACATAGCAATAGAAACTTGGTAGTTCAAACCCACCAGCCACTCTGTAGGAGGAAGATGATGCAATCTAGTTTTGTTAAGATTTATAACCTTGGAAATGCTATGGGGGTTGCTGTGAGTCAGAGTCGACTCAGTGGAGGTGTTTTATGTATAGATAGATAGATAGATATGTTGTTGTTGTCATTAGTTACCATCAAGTTGGGCTCTGACTCATAGTGACCCTGTGTATGACAAAATGAAATAATGCCTGGTCATGAGCCCTCACTATCATTGTGATAAAGATTTCCTGTAATGTACCAGACAGTGTTTCACTGCTATTCATAAGGTTTTCACTGGCCAATTCTTTAATAATTAGACAGCCTCTTCCTTCTTCCAAGTGTTTCTTAATCTGGAAGCTCCGTTAAAACCTGTCCACCATGGGTGATCCTGCTGGTATTTGAAATACTGGTGGCATAGCCTCCTCCAGCCTCACAGTCACATGCAAGCCACTACAGTATGATAAACTGACAGATGAGTGATATATATATATAAAATCTCCACACATATATAGTTGAAAACCCTTTAATGAATGATTTATTTTATATTTTAAGTTTTATGTTTGCAATTAATAAATTGCATAATTAATAATTATAAAATTAATTTAATTTGAACAAATAAATATCCCTGGACCTGAATCATTGTCTGCCATTACTTTCTGGAAATTCCATTGTCAGTTATCACTTACTTTCAAATAGAAGTAATAAATAACTCTCCAAAGGTCTGCTATCATCCAAAACAACCAATCTCCAAATTGATATGTTTATTTCAATGTAGAAGGGGGACCTTTTCTTTTGACTAAATATTTTTCTTGGCACTTATACTTTCTTTTCTGTTTAGGTCTCTTAAGAACTATGAATGTTGTTTTGTAGCATATCAAAGCCTAAATTTTTCCCAATACCAAAGTCCATCTTCCCAAAAAAAGTAATAAATCACATACATAAGAAGACGATCTTCTAGCAAATGGCTAGCCAAAATGTTATGCTATTGAGATGTTCTCTAGTTATTCACCTCATTTATAGACACAGAAACATACTTGACATGTATCCTCTCTCTCTTTCACACACACATACATACACACATATACCCTTTTGTGAAAACAAGTGACTGGGGAGTTATGTTCTATTTTAGTTTACACAGATGCTGGAAAAATTTATGATTTTTTTTTTTTCTGCACAGCACTTATGTTTAGATATGTCTAATCAATTCTGGAAATCTTAAATTCAGATTTCTTTGTTGGTGTTTCATTTTATTTTTCAAAGTTACCAGCAGTGCATAAGGCTTTCTAAAATGATACTACTTCTAAATGAAGAAAAATTGAACATATGAAAAGATGGTTCCTTGCACATCCATCAATCACAAACTCTCCTTCAACTTGAAACCTAATCGTATCTAATCGTATCTAATTTCAGTAGAGCAATGCTACTGAGGCATGCCGTTTTCGTGATTCTTAAATTGAGAAAGACACTAGACACTTTCAACTGAAATATAATTTTGGTGTTTCTTGGAATGAATGAGCATTTCAAGAACTCAAATATAGTGTTTCTGTGCTTACCCCTTGAAAGCTGGATGGTATGTTTTCAGTACATTTTTTAAAAGATCTCACATTTATTTCGTTTATATTCTGTTGACATTCATATAACTTTGTGGCTCTGTGAAAATTCTGCATATGGAATTATAAATGTTTTTATATACTGTATTTTATTTAATCTCTGATAATTATTACTCAATAGTTCAATAATGATTTAGTAGAATTGTAGGACTATAGAAATAAATTGATTTTTTAATATAGTTCCTTCCTCCAATAAGGCCAATAACTAAATTATGCCAACAAGGTGATTATGTATCTCATTTTCAAAGAGCTCTGAGAGAGAATAATAGTCTGTGGTCTTTGCTAAATACTTTTTTTTTTTTTTCCCCTCTAAGGGGGATGACCTAGTACTCTTTTCAAGTCTCTTTATATAACTTATTTTCCATTTGGTAAGACAACAGTTTATATATATAGTCTTAAAAAGAAAATGGAATCATAGGAATATAATCCATTAAAAAAAATCTATTTATTCTCCAATTCCTTTCCACAAAAGATGTGATATTGCTTACATATAATACAAAGGATAAAATGAATAGTGATGCAATTTAGATTAAAATAAGATAACTTTAAGGAATAATAAAGCTAGGAATCACTTTAGTATGGAGAATTAAAAGGACGTGATCCTTAACAGTTGGTAAAAGTAGATTACAATTGGGCTTTTGGCATCACAGTTTCACATTTGAAAAAAGTAACTTTATATTTTTGAAGCATCCAATGATTCTGTGGCACAAATGATTAACACATTTAACTACTAACTGAAAGGTTGGCGATTCCAATTCACCCAGGGGCACCTTGGAAGAAAGGCTCGGTGATCTACTTCTGAAAATTCAGCCAGTGAAAGCCCTCTGGAGCACAGTGCTACTGACACATACAGGGTGGTCAGAGTTGACATCTGCTCAATGTTTCATACTATATGTGGTCAGTGGAATTCTAAGATGGCCTTTAAATTTCCCACACCTGGCACACACACAAGAAGCTCTAGTGGTGCAGTGGGTAAATGCTTGACTGCTAACCGAAAGATTGGCAGTTTGAACCCAGCAGCGTCTTTGCAAGAGAAAGATGTGGCAGTCTGCTTTCACAAAAATGACAGTCTTGAAATCCTTATGGGGAAGTTCAACTCTGTCCTACAGAGTCACTATGGGTTGGAGTCTACTAGACAGTGACATATTTTGTTTATTTTTTGGTATGCACACTGCTTCTCCCAATCATTCAATCAAACCCTAATCCAACTATTGTGCAGGGATTTTACAGATATGAGTAAGGCCTCAAATCTCTTTACATAAAATAGAAAGACTATCTGAGTGGCACTAACATAATCACACTAGTGATTTAAATCTGAGCCTAAAGATAAGAAGCATTCAAAGCATGAGAGGAATGTTTTGCAAGGAACATTCTCTTTAGCCACCTTTGAAGATTGGAAGGCACTACTTAGCAGGGTATGCAGGCAACCTGGAAGAGCTGAAAATGACTCCTGGTGATGGTCAGCAAGAAATTGGGGACCTTAGCACTATACTAGTAAAGACTTGATTTATGCTAAAAATCTGAATGGAATTGTGAGTGGATTCTCCCACTCAAGCCTCTAGATAAAAATTAAGTCCTGCTAACAGTTGATTTCAGCCATGTAATAATACTAAGAGCAGAGAACCCAATCATTCTTGCCAAATTTCTGACCTATTGTACTATAAGGTATGAGATGTTTAAAACTGCTGATTTTGTGGTAATGTGTTGTTGTTGTTATGTGCCGTTGAGTCAGCCCTGACTCATAGTGACCCCTCCTTGGGTTTCCGAGGCAGTATCACTACAGAAGTAGGATTGCCCAACCTTACTTCTGAGGTAATGTACTAGACACTAATTATAAACTAATACACTATGTAACACACTTACCTCAGAATCCCCCTAATCCCACCTTTCTTGCAGTGCAGCATACATTTCTCACAGGAAATTACTTTCTCACAGGAAAAATCTTATCTGCCCATTTTTCCTGTGTCTCATGCATTCCAATTTAGGAATGCTGCTTAACTAGATTGTTCAACTTTCAAAGGAAGGTATGAACACAAATCCTGTCCTAGTTGACTTTTATGTGCACTTAGTTCTGCCTTTGAATAGGCACTGAGCCACTTATTAAGATAAAACATGAATTCCCTACTGAGATGAGTTGAAAGAAAAGATGATTCTGAAAACTACTGAGAATCTTTACCATCCACCTTTACTTGTGGGTACTTTTAAAGGTGTACCAATTGTAGGCCTAACATATGTTCAATAAAATGCCAGACTATATGATTCTGGGATGCTCACATGGAAGAAATGTTTTCAATAACCTATGCTTTGGGTTTGTTGTTGTTGTTAGGTGCTGCCCAGTCATTTCCAACTCATAGCGACCTCATGTACAGCAGAATCAAACAATGCCTGGCCCTGCTCCAGCCACATGATCCCTGCTACATCTGAGCCCATCTGTGTTAGGCTGGGTTCTCTAGAGAAGCAAAACCAGTAAAGCTTACATATAGCCATGTTTGAAGATTGCAAGACACCACTTGGCAAGGTATACAGGCAGCCTGGAAGAGCTGACTACAGCTCCTCGTGATGGAAAATGACTCACACACTTATAGAAGCTGGCAAGTCCCAAGTTCTTGGATCAAACATCAAGCTGGAGGCTTTTGCCGACTCACACAGCTGCAGGGGCTGACGAGCTCAAGGTTGGCAGGCAGTATACTGGCTGTTGACTCCAGTGAATGATGAATCCAAGATCTCCAGGCCAAATGGTGGATTGTTCACTCACAGAGAGTTGTAGGCAGCACAGCACGATCACAATCCACAGAGGAGTGCCTTTTTTTCCCAGGATGTCCATAAATGTATTGGAAGCAGGCCACATCCCTAGGGAAACTCCCTTTCAATGGATTGGCTGCTCAAAACATATACATGTTATCCCATCATGGGAATAACTCACATCACAATTGCTTAAACCACACAGAATTATGGTCCAGCCAATTTGACATGCAGCTCCAACTAACACAGGGCTGCTAGAGTTTTCCATAACAGATCATGAAAATCAGTGGGTGTGGGGTGGAAAAGTTATATAGTCCAGATTCTTATATTATTTGCTAAGCATACAGATTGAATAAGTATGGTGAAAAGATGCAACCCTGACACACCCCCTTCTTGATTTTAAACCATGCATTGTGCCCTTGGACTGTTCGAATGACAGCCTCCTGGTCTATGTCCAAGTTCCTCATGGCTCCATTAAATGTTCTGCAATTCCCATTCTTCTCAATGTTATTCATAATTTGTTATGACCCACACAATCAAATGCTTTTGCATAGTCAATAAAACACAAAAAAACATCTTTCTGGTATTCTTTGCTTTAAGCAAAAGTTCATCTGACATCAGAAATGATATCCCTTGTCCCCCATCCTCTTCTGAATCCAGCTTGCCTTTCTGGAAGGTCTCTGTCAATACACAGCTGCAACCATTTTTTAATGATCTTCAGTAAGATTTTACTTGCATGTGATATTAATGATATTGTCTGATTATTTCCACATTCTGTGAGATCACCTTTCTTTGGAATGGGTAAAAATATGGATCTTTTCCAGTCAATTGGCCAGGTAACTGTCTTCCAAATCTCTTGGCATAACTGAGTGAGTGCCTCTAGTGGGCATTCATTTGTTGAAATATCTCAGTGGGTATCCCATAAATTCTTGGAGCCATGTTTTTCACCACTTCCTTCAGGACATCTTCGACTTCTGCCTTCAATACCATTGGTTCTTGATCATATGTCACCTCCTGAAATTGATAACATGAACATCAACCAATTATTTTTGGTACAATGACTCTGTGTATTCCTTCCATCTTCTTTTGATGTTTCCT
Source organism: Orycteropus afer afer (assembly GCF_000298275.1). Taxonomy (NCBI): domain Eukaryota; kingdom Metazoa; phylum Chordata; class Mammalia; order Tubulidentata; family Orycteropodidae; genus Orycteropus; species Orycteropus afer. The sequence goes on from NW_006922140.1 coordinate 419,364, forward strand.
GCACCATTCAACGTATTGCCCAAAGAATCTTTCATTATTGCAACTCAAGGCTTGAATTCCTCTTCAGTTCTTTCAGCTTGAGAAATGTCAAGTGTGTTCTTCCCTTCTGGCTATTCATCTCCATGTCTTTGCACATTTTATTATAATAATTGACTTTGTCTTCTTGAGCAAGTTCCTTGAAATGTTCTGACTAGCCCTCTTACCATTTCTTCCCTTTACTTTAGCCACTCTCTACTCAAGGGCAAGTTTCAGAGTCTCTTCTGATATCCATTTTGGTCTTTTCTTCCTTTTCTGACTTTCTCATGACATTTTGCTTTCTTAATGGATGATGTTCTTGATATCATCCCACAATTTTTCTGGTTTTCAGTTAGTGATGTTCATTGCAGCAAATCTATTCTTTAAATGATCTCTAAATTCAGGAGGGATATAATCAAGGTCCTATTTTGGCTTTCATAGACTTGTTTTAATTGTCTTCAATTTCAATTTCAACTTCAACTTGCAAATGAGAAGTTGATGGTCTGTTCCACAATATGCTCCTGGCCTTGTTTTGGCTATAGATATTGAACTTTTCCATCACCTCTTGACACAGATGTAGTCAATCTGATTCTTGTGTACTCCACCTGCCAAAGTCCATGTATATACCTGCAGTTAGTATTATTGATAAAAGGTATTTGTGAGGATTCAAAATGGAGTCTCATCAGTGATCACCATGCTATTTCCCTCTAGCATCTTAGTCCTTGAAAAACTAGGTATAGCAGTTTGAATTAGAGATTCTGGGGCTCTGAACAGCTCACTGAGTCAGAGTGCACCAAAGTCAGAGAAATAGAATTAGAAAGCAGAAATGGACAAGGGGAAAAAAATAACAAGATCAGAAGGTCTATCCTGTGGAGCACCAACAGACAACTGAGAAAGGCCACCGGAAACTTCCCTGGGGGAGCACCAACTGGCAGGCAAGAAAGGCCATCCGAGCCCTGCCTGGGTTAAGAAGGAAAACACACCACACCAGCATACCAGCAGCCACAGCAGCATAGCAGTGATCACCCCAAGGATCAACCTTCAGCACCTGATTTTATTGGTAACTTGGGTTTGCTAGGTGGAAATGGGTATGTCCAGTGGTGCTGAAACTCGAGTAGAGAGTCCATTGGTGCTGCAGGAGGGTGGGCCCAGGGAGATGTCCCTGCAGTGGGTCACCAGTCAGGCTTGGATCAGCTTAGTGGCATTGAGAGGCCTGTGCTTGACTTTATCTGTGATATTGGAACTACAGATAAATAACAGGCATTCTCCTGACTCTAGTGCTGCTGAAACCAAGTGGATTGTTGGTGCCACAGCTGAGCAGACCCACAGGGGAGCTTCTGTGGTGGATTGCAGTCTGAGACAGTTGGGCCATTGCCACAAGTTGGCAGGCCCAGGGAGAGGAGCCCCTGTGGCAGATTGCAGAGCTGGGCAGTTGGGCTGGGTTGGCTTTTAGGCACCAAGGGGCCTCAGGAGCATGGTTTTTTCATGTGTCTGAGCCTAGTGGAAGGTGATAACCCCCTAGCAACTGGAGTCTTTGCTGAAGTTCAGCTGCGGGCCTGTGAATAACAGTGCAACATCATCATTAGCAGCCTACTCAAAGCCCTAGAAACCATGCTTACCAACAAGGGACTTCCCTTCTTCTGATCTTCCTCTCCCACCTTCTCCACCAATAACTTTACTCATCCAATAGAAGCAACCATGTTCAGCCACCATAATACCTCCTGGTTCGAACTCTAAACCCTCTTTACAACAAACAGAAAGTCATATCCACATTCCACACAGTGATTTCACCATCACAAAGAAAATTGCAGAGCAACTCAGCATACCTGAATTAATAACTAAAAAATAAAATACACCAGCTTCAACTTTTCAAAATATCAAACCATAAAACCAAGACAAAACAAATCAATACATAACCAGCAGTTAAAGACAACCTCAACATGTTTAGGAAACAACAGGCAAACTCAAAAAAAAAAAAAACAGGACAAGGCATTAAAGCATAACCACAAACAAAGGCTTCATTAAACATAGAGGAAGAGGAGGCAATAGAATTATCTGAGAAGGAATTTAGAAGATATGGTTACAGAGTTTTACAAAAGCTTAAGGAAACCCCAAACAGAAGCAAAGGGAATACAAACAGTTTCCTGGAAGAACTCAGGAAAATCATTCAAGAAAAAAATAACAAGATTAATGCACAATCAGAACTCATACAAAAACAACAGTTAGAAATCCAGAGGATGAATACCAAAATTGCAGAATTACACAATACAGCAGAAACATGAGAGAGTAGGTTAGAACCGGCTGAAGAATGTATATTTCAACTAGAAGACAAATTCCTGGACACCAGTCTGTATGAAGAAAAATCAGAACAAAGATTTAAAAGAATTGAAGAGAACCTAAGAATTATAGGGGATGACATGAGAAGAAACTACATGCCACTCATTGGAATTCCAGAACAAGAAGCGAGGAAAAAAACACTGAGAAATTTGTGGAAGACCTGCTAACAGAAAACTTCCCCCATATCATGAAGCAAGAAAAGATATTTGTCTAAGAAGCTCATAGAACCCACACCAGATAGATCCCAAGAGAAAAACACCAAGGCATATTATAATCAAACTCTCCAAAAGCAAGGACAGAGAAAAAATTTTGAAAGCTGCCTGGGACAAAATAAATATTACTTATAATAATCTATCAGTGAGGCTGAGCTCTGATTACTCAGTAGAAACCATGCAGGCAGGAAGGCAATGGGACGGCATATATAAAGCACTGAAGGAAAATAACTTCCAACCAAGAATCTTATAGGCAGCCAAATTATCAATCAAATATGAGGGTGAAATCAAGACATTCTCAGATCAACAGAAATGAAGGGATTTTGTGAAAACCAGACCAACCCTACAAGGAATGCTTAAGGAAGTCCTTCTAATAGAGAACCCACAACAGAGATCAACAAAATCAGGATACATGGCATCAACACTAAAACTAAATCAGAAATAGAAACTCAAAATAAGACCATAAAACACTATACACTAAAAACCAACTGAGTCAATCATCAAACGACAACAGCAAATAACCTATCAGAGGGAATAAAACTTCTAGATACAAATTTCCAAATGGAGAGGAAAACAGGACAATGTCTTCACAGTACCTACTGTTCTAATAATGTAGAGAAAAGAATATACTCCAAGGTAACCACAGAGAAAATTAACAATCCTCCTAAGCAAATTCAGAAAGAAGGAAAACATATGGGTTTAATAAGCACAAAGCCAAATATAAAGAAGAAAAACGAGAAAGCATTAGCCACCAAACTGAACTCAGCACAGAAATGTATATGGACCAAGGAAGGAAACACCAACAACACAACCAAAAAAAAAAAAAAACCAGAATGACAGCAATCAATTCATACCTATCACTAATTATACTCAATGGGGATGGACTAAATGCACCTATCAAGAGAAAGAGAGTAGCAGACTGTACAAGAAAAGAAGACCCATCGATATATTGCCTACAAGACACCCATTTTAGACACAAAGATAAAAACAAATTAAGAGTTAAAGGATGGAAAAAAAAACATATATTGAGCCATTGGAAACCAAAAAAGAGCAGGAGTGGCAATATTAATTTCTGATAAAATAGACATTAAGGTGAAAAACATCACAAGAGACAAAGAAGGACATTAAATGATGCTAAAAGGGTCAATTGACAAAGAAGACATTACAATAACAAATATTTATGCACCAAATGAAAGTGCTCCAAAATACATGAAGCAAATATTAACTGAATTAAAAGGGATAATAGACAACTCAGCAATAGTAGTAGGAGACTTTAACACACTGTTTTCAAAGAGGGATAGGTCAACTAGGAAAATCTAAACAAAGATACAGAAGAGCTCAACAATACAATCAACCATCTCAACCTCATAGACATATACAGAGAATTTCACCAAACAAAACCACAATCACATTCTTCTCCAGTGCACATGGATCCTTCTCCAGAATAGACCATATGTCAGGACACAAAACAAGCATCAATAAATTCAAAAGCATTGAAATACTACAAAGCATCTTCTTGGGCCACAATGTATAAAATTGGAAATTAATAATAGGAATAACAAGGAAAAACATCAAACATATGGAAGCTGAACAACTCACTGCTCAAAAACTACTGAGGAAAGCATCACAAAGTAAGTAGATTAGGAAAACTTGAGCATGAGAGATCTGAAGAGAGGCTATTAGGGCCCAGGCTTGAATTGCCATAGCTTACTTCTCCTCACATTGCATTGGTCAGACTCCAGTCCAATGTTTATATCTTACTTCAAGGACTTCTAAGAGATGTAGTTAGTTATGTTTCTTGTTGTTTTTAGATGCTGTTGAGTCAGTTCTGTTCATAGTGATCCTATGTACAATGGAATGAAGTCCAGAGCAACCTCACAATCATTGTACGTGTGAGCCCATGGTTGCAGCCACTGTGTCAGTACATCTTGTTAAAGGTCTTCCTCTTTTTTCACTGACTTTCTTCTATAATCTCTACTCTCTACTCACTATCCTCATTTCTAAGCAGTATCCTGGCTATAGCTCTATCAAGACAGATTTGGTTATCCTCTGACAATCTGTGGCATATTCAATGTTCTTTGTCAACACCATAATTCAAATGTATCAGTTCTTCCTGAAGAAGATCCTTGAGGAAATAGATAAAGGTTAATGGAACTGAACAATTTGCCAGTCACTACTTACTTCTTAAAAATGAACAGGAAACAAAAGGTATAGTTTCATGATGCTTTTCTCACTTGTATTTTTTCATTTGCATTAATTTGATTCTTACATTTTATTTTAGTTCTTTAATACTGCGATAACCGAATTACCACAAATGGATGGCTTAACAAACAGGAATTTATTCTCTCACAGTTTGGAAGGCTAGAAGTACAAATTCAGAGTGCCAGTTCTAGGGCTGGGTGAAGGCCCCTTGACCTTGGGGTTCAGCTCTGCTTCTTATTCCAGGCCCACTAGAGCTAGAGGTGTCTTTTAACTCAGGCAGCTGCTGGCTGCTGACGTTGATGATGCCAAGATTGGCAGGTAAAATAGCACAATCCCAAGATCAATAGGCAATCAAGCAGGCCATTGGTTCAAGCCCATGAACAATCTGAAGGTCAACAGGCATCATGACAGGATATTGTTTCAAGTCCAGGATCTGGAGATGAAGACTTAGCCAAATGCAGGATCAGGATGTGCCAACAACCTAGAGACCTGTCTCAAAACTTCCCTTTATATACTGGGTACAAGCCACACCCTGAAGGCAACTACTTACCTGCTCACAGCAGATTCACCATGGAAGTGGTTACAATTTTGTCATGGAGGATAACTATGTCCAGTTTCCAAGCCACTTAAAACCACACCCCAGCCAAGAAAACACATGACCTTAATTGCCACATTACTATTTTATCTTGTTATATTATGTGTGTTTTTTTTTTCCTTAATTATTTTACACTAAATATCACAAATGTGTGGTCTTGCACATGCAAACTGTACTTATTCCATAGACTTTCTGTGTGAATTCAATGAATTATTACATGTACAGCAAATAGAGTAGCTTCTTCAAAGTTAAGTTAAAAAAATGTTAGTTTTTTTCCATTATTTATAGTATTATAAGGAAAAATATAAAAGCAACTGCTTAAGACAGAAACTGTTTTCCTTAGACTTAAAATATAAGAAATCCTCTGGTATTAGATCTTCATAAATTGTGCATGATATTCTTGGAAGAAATAGATATGATCCTGAGTTTCACAGAGTCTTTATTTATAACATGCTATCTTGTGAGTCAAACAGATAAACCTGAATTAAAGCTCATTTAAATGGAAGAAATATCAATTAGAGGCCAAGCACATAAATTCAGGTTTTCTATATTTTAGCTAGATCTTAAGATGGGATTTTGAATACCTATAGAAATGTGAAGTAGCTCTGGTAGCACAGTGGTAAAGCACTCAGCTGTTAACAAAAACATTGGTGGTTTGAACTCACTAGGTGCTCCACAGAAGAAAGATGTGACAGTCATCTTCATTAAAGACTAAAACCTTGTAAACACTAAGGGCAATTCTACTCTGCCCTATAGAATCGCTATAAGTTGGAAATGAATCTACTTATAGACAGTGGGTTGTGTTTTTATGAGCGGGAGGAAGGGGCACTGAAGTGGATGTAATAGAATCCTGTCAGGCATTCTGTCATTACAACAATTTCCTTGATTAAAGTTTCAAACAGTTAAGGAACCAAGAGCTCCAATTTTTATTTTCTGACAAAATTCTGGAGTGTAACCATTTTGTGTTATTAGTTCAGGCAGAATTATATTCTCGAACAATCAACCAAGCAACAGATGGTTTTGCCTTTCTCTGAAGAAGAGTATTTTATAGTTCTAATCTAGTACTTTTAATCAAAAATAATTTTTTATGTTGTTGCTGTTAGGTGCCATCTAGTCGGCTCTGATTCATACTGACCTTATGTAAAACAGAACTCAGTCCTGTGCTATCTTCACACACTAATACGCTTGAGGTCTTCCTCACAGTCATTGTATCAATCATTCTCCCTGAGGTTATTCACCTTTTTCACTGACACTCTACTTTACCACCACCATTCATCTGTCAGTTTGCCATACTGTGGTGGCTTGCTTTGTGAAATGGTGTATTGATTACCTAGTTCCGCTCTGACAAGACTATATCACAAACAGGATGGCTTTAACAAACAGGAGTTTATTCTCTTACAATTTGGTAGCTTTACGTCCAAGTTCAAAGTGCCAGGCTCTAGGGGCCGGGTAAAAGTCCCTCAACCTTGGGCTTCAGCTCTGCTTCCTGCTCCCAGCCCACTGGAGCCAGAGGCTTTTCGTTATTCATATAGCTGCTGGGTGCTGAGACTGACAAGCCTGAGGTTGACCAGTGAAAAGACACAGGCCCAATGTTACCAAACTACACAAAAGACCATTAATTCAGGTCCGTTGAAAGTCCAAAGCTTAGCAGAGCATGGCAGGCTGCTGAACAATGACACAGCTACATGCAGGATTCAAGAGTGCCATAAGCTAGAGACCATTCCTAAAGCCCCTTCATATATATGTGAAGCAGACCACATCCCTAAGGCAGCTACTCAGGTGCTTGTGTTAGATTCCACCATAGAGTTGATTGCCAGTCTCATCATGGGGAATAACTACCACCAGCTGACCATCCATTCAACCAGGCCCAATGAAGTTGACATTTAACTTTAACTACCATAGATGGAAAGCTATGTGACCAGTTGTTCTGCTGAAATGTCAGCAGTGTCACTCATGGTAGAAAGGCTTCAGCAAAACTTCCAGACTAAGATGGACTGGGAAGAAGGAAGGAACCATCTAATTCTGAAAGAGAATGGCCACTGGAAACCTTATGATTAACAGTGAAGCATTTTCTGATACATTACTGGTAAACTTTATGAGGTGTAGTGTAATATTATCTGATCTAGTGAAGGAAGATGAGCCCCTTGGGTTGAAAGGCACTCAAAATATGACTGGGGGAAGAGTTGCCTCCTCAATGTAGAGTCAACCTTGAATAGAGTAAAGCTTTAGGGATTTTCATTTGCTGATGGGGCACCACTCAAAATGGGAAGAAACAGCTGCACACATTCATTAATAATTGGAATATAGAATTTAGGAAGTATGAATATAGAAAAACTGCAACTTGTCAGAAATGAAATAGAATGCATAAAGTTCAATATCATAGGCATTAGTGAGCTGAAATGGACTGGTATTTGCTATTTTTAATCAGGCAGTCATATGGTTTACTATGTTAAAAATGACAAATTGAAGAAGAATCACATCACATTCATTGTCACAAGGTACATTTCAAGATCTGTATCGAAGAACAATGCTGTCAGTGAAAGTATAATATCCATATGCCAATAAGTAAGACTAGTTAATACTGCTGTTATTCAAATTTATGCACCAAGCAATAAAGCCAAAGATGAAGAAATTGAAGATTTTTACCAGTGTCTTCAGTCTGAAATTGAACAAACATGCAATCAAAATATATTTATTATTGTAGGTGATTGGAATGTAAAAGTTGGAAACAAGGAAGAAGCATGGGTAGTTGGAAAATATGGCCTTAGTGATAGAAATGAGTCCAGAGATCACCTGATTGAATTCTGCAAAACCAATGACTATACATTGCAGATAACATTTTTCAATAATGTAAATAGCAACTATACATGTTGACTTCTCCAGATGGAATACATAGGAATGAAATTGACTACATATGTGGAAAGAGTTGATAGAGAAGCTCAAACTCATTAGTTAAAACAAGTCTGAGAGCTGACTATGAAACAGACCATCAGTTTCTCATAGGCAATTTCAAGTTGAAGCTGAACAAAATTAAAATTAAAAGAAGTCAAAAAGAGTGAAAATACTACCTTTATTATATCCCACCTGAATTTAAACACCTTCAGAAGAACAGATTTGTTGCATTGAACACAAGTGACCAAAAATCAGATGAGTTGTGGATGAAATCAAGAATATCACCCAAAAAGAAACTAAAAGATCTTAAAAAAAAAAAAAAAGAAGAAAGACCAAAATGGATGTCAGAGGAAACTCTGTAACTTGTTCTTTCCATAGAGTAGCTAAAGGAAATGGAAGAAATAATGAAATAAAAGAGCTGAACAGAAGATTTCAAAGGGTGTCTCAAGAAGACAAAGCAAAGAATTATAATGAAATGAGCAAAGACCTGAATCAAGAAACCAAAAAAGGGAGAAAATGCTCAGAATTGTCAAGCTGAAGGAAATTAAAAAAAAAAAAAAAAAAAAAAATCAAGCCTCAAACTGCAATATTCAAGGATTCTATGGGCAAAATATTGAATGAAGTAGGAAATATCAAAAGAAGATAGAAAGAATGCACAGTATCACTGTACCGAAAAGAATTGTCAATGTTCAATCATTTCAGGAGGTAGCACAAGATCAAGTACCAATGCTACTGAAAGATAAAGTCCAAGCTGCACTGAAGTAGTTGGTGAAAAACAAGCCTCCAGGAATTGACAGAATACCCCTTAAGATGTTTCAACAAATGGGTGCAGCACTGGAGGTACCTACTCATTTATGCCAATAAATGTACACGTCAGCTACCTGGCTGGATAGGTATGTCATGTTGCTCTAATGGAAAATGTCTCTAACAAACAGGGATTTATTCTTTTACAGTTTAGGAGACTGGAAGTCTGAGTTCAAAGTACCAGCTGTAGGGGCTGGGTAAAGGCCCCTCAACCTTGGGCTTCTTCTCTGCCTCTCAATCCTGGTCCACTGGAACTTGAGATTTCTCTTAACTCAGGCAGCTGCTAGCTGCTGAGACTGACAAATCCAAGGTCGACTAGTAAAATGGCAGAATCCCAAGATTATTAAACAGCACATCAGGCCACTAGTTCAAGTCCAGAAATATCGCCAAGATTGGCAGGCAACATGGCCAACTGCTAAATGAAGACTCTGCTAATTGCAGGTGTTCCAAAAGCTCAGACACTGTTCTCAAAGCTTCTTCTTGTACACTGAAAGCAGACCATGTCCCTCAGGCAACTACTCAGCTACTCCCAGCAGATTCCACCATGGAGTCTCATTATGAGTCTCATCAGAGGGAATCACTATATCCAGCTGCCCAGACACCAAAACCAGGTCCAGCCAAGTTGACATATAACCTTAACTACCACACTGGCTAACCAACTAGAAGAGATAGATATTTGTGCCCTTTCCTAAAAAAGGTGACCCACCAGAATGTGGAAATTATCAAACAATATCATTGATATCACATACAAGAAAAAGTTTGCACAAGATGATTCAAAAATCATTGCAGCACAATATTGACAGGGAATTTCCACAAATTCAAGCTGGATTCAGAAAAGGCTATGGAATGAGGTACATGATGGCTAATGTCAAGTGGATCTTGGTTGGAAGCAAAGTATACCAGAAGATATTTACCTGAGTTTTTTTAACTATGCAAAGGCATTTGACTTTGTGAATCATAACAAATTCTGTATAACATTGCCAAGAATGGGAATTCCACAACACTTAATTGTGCTCATGAAGAACCTGTACATAGACCAAGAAGGTGTTCTTCAAACAGAACAAGAGGATACTGCATGGCTTAAAATTAGGAAGGGTGTGCATATTGGTTGTATCATTTTACAATGCTCATTCAATCTGTATGCTGTGAAAGCAGTGCTAGAAGCTAGACTATAAGAATTAGAATGCAGAATCAGGATCAGAAGAAGACTTGTTGCAATATCAGATGACACAACCTAGCTTGCTGAAAGTGCAGAAGACTTAAAGCACTTATTGATAAAGATCAAAGATGAAAGTGTTCAGTATGGATTATACTACAACATAAAGAAAATGAAAATCCTCACAACTGGACCAGTAATAAATATCACGATAGTGAAAAGATTTAAGTTGTCAAAGATTTCATTTTACTTAGATCCACAATCAATACCCATGAAAACAACAGTCAAGAAATCAGACATCATATTACACTGGGCAAATCTGCTGCAGAAGACCTCTTCAAAGTGTTACAGAGTTAAGATATCACTTTGAATACTAATGAGCATCTGACCCAAGCCGTGCTATTTTCAATAGCCTCATATGCATGTGAAAAATAAACAATGAGTAGAGAAGACCACTTAAGAACTGACACATTTCAATTTTGGTGATCGTGAAGAATACTAAATCATGGGCTGCCTTTAGAATTGACATACCTCTCCTGGAAAAAGTTCAGAATGTTCCTTAGAAGAGAGAGTGGCCAGACTTCATCTGATCTACTTTTGGCATGTTGTCCTTAGGAAATGGTCCCTGAAGAAGGATATTGTGATTATTGTGGGTGTGTTTCAGCTTGACTGGACCATCAATTTGAGTGGTTTGGCAGCAGAATGTAGTTATTCCCCATGATGAGATTGTAATCACCTCCATGGTGGAATCTGCTGTCAAACACTAAGCAATTGTTGTTGAGGTGTGGCCTGATTCCAGTAAATATGCAATAGCTTTGAGGATGGTCTCTGGCTTTTTGGCTCATTTGGATTCTGGGTTTGGCCAAGTCTTCATCTCCAGAGCCAGGACTTGAACAAGTGGCCTGCTGTGTTGCCTGCCAATCTTGAGATTGTTTCTGGACTTGAACCAGTGGCCTACCATATTGCCTTTTTATCTTGGGATTGTGCTATTTTACCTGCCAATCTTCGGTTCATCAACTTCAGTAGCCAATAGCTGCCTGAGTTAGGAGACACCTCCATGTCCACTGGACCTGGGGAAAGAGGCAGAGCTGAAGACCAAGGTCAAGGAAGTTTCATCAAGCCCCTAGATTTGGCACACTAAATTTGGACTTCTAGCCTCCTAAACTGTAAGGGAATAAATTCCTGTTTGTTAAAGCCATCCACTTGTGCTATTTATGCTTGTAGCAGAAGTAGAGAACTAAGACAGATATGCTTGATAAAGTAGAGGATTGGGGGAAAAAAGGAAAGACCCTGAATGAGATGGATTGACCCAGTGGCTGCAAAGTTGGACTCAAACATAGGATTGTGAAGATGGTTCTGGATTGAGCAGTATTTCATTCTGATGTATGTATGGTACCTATGAATTACAGCAAACATGGCTGTTCCTAACATGAAAAAAATAATGATACAGTAACACTGTGATATAATCAAGGTCTTATTCTGGCTCTCACGGAACTGTTTGAATTTTCTTCAGCTTCAACTTGGTCATTTCTATCACTACAGCCATATTTTCCAACTACCCAAGTTGCTTCTCTGTTTCCAAATTCCAATCACCAATAATTATCAATTCATTTTCATTTCATGTTTGATCAATCCCAGAGTTCAAAAGTTGATAATTTTCAATCTCTTCATCATTGGCTTTAGCAGTTGGTGTATAAAATGTTTTTTTATTACACTAGTACTACCATACACCAGATCAATATCCAATGTTTTATTTTTGGAAAGAGCAGTAAGAACTATATTGGATAGATATCATTAAAATTATTTTTATTTCATGATACATAATATTTACCAGTAAATTTGTGATTTACATATAAATCAATCAGGAAAGGAAAGTTAGTTTGTAACAAAACTATGTACAGCCTTTTTTTTAAATCAATTTTCTTTTTAATTTATACTACTTTAGCATGCTACAACTTTCCTCATCACTATTTTCACTCTCAATCTACTTCTGTAAATATTTACCACCTTGGAAACCCAGTGAGGGCCTCTATGAAAAGAAATCAACTCGATGACAGTGGGTTTGGTTTGGTTTTGGTTTATCTTCATTCTAGGGTAAGTTTTACAAAACCTGAAATTCATTTTGTAGCATGAAGGTAAGAAAAGAGATGTAAATACCTTACAACCACAGGCCATAAAAACAGATTACAGACAAGCGGAAATAATTAATTCTCTTTATAGAGGGAAGGGATGGGAGGAAATGAGGGGCAACATATAGAAAAATAAATATGTTGTAGTTATAATAAATAACTTCAAATATCTCTGTAACATTGTTTGTGCTTCTTTAAACATAAAGCATTGTATAAAGCATCTACATGTAGTAACCAACATACAACACATTTGAGTTATAATGTGTTGCACTTTTGATCTTCTGTTTTAGTTTTTCTACATCTTTTTGCTAGTCACCTATACTATGTACAATATTGTTATGTAATTTACTGATATTATCATTCTCGGATGTTTACTCTCAAATGTTCAAAGACCATGTTTATAAAGACATTGACAATAAGAGGTAATAATAATGAATGGAAGGCGCTCTGGTGGTATAGTGGTTAAAGTATTTGGCTGCTAACCAAAAGGTCAGTGGTTTGAACCCACCAGCTGCTCTGTGGAAGATAAGGTAGTCTGCTTCTGTAAAGATTTACAGCCTTACAGCCTTGAAATCCCTACGGGGGTTGCTATGAGTCTGAATCAACTCAGTGCCAATGAATTTGTTAAGTTTTTTAATAATGAATGTTGTTGTTGTTGTTACATGCCATCGAGTCGGACCCAACTCAGAGAGAACCCTGCTTGGGTTTCCAAGGCAGTATCACTACGCAATTAGATTGCCCAACCTGCCTTTCGAGGAGTGACTGGGGAGTTTGAACTTCCAGACTTCTGGGTAGCAGTCAGAAAAAAAGAAAAAGGAGTTATTTGGCTTATGTCAGAACCGACTTATGACAGAGATGTGGGAACAGAACACTGTTGTAACTCGAGGATTTCCTATGTGTGACGAATTGTAAATTTTGGTATTCAAGAGATTAGCTGTAATGATTTTGAAGTATATTATATTTCTGCATATCTGATGCTTTATTAAGTCTTGTTGATATTTTAGAAAATGAACCACTCCTGTTGTCTTCCTAAATAGTTTATCTCTATTGAACAAATTCGGCAGAGCATATGTTAATGTATCCATGCTAAAATGCTATATTACTATGTCACCAAGAATGTTGATTTTTTTTAAAGAAAAACCTAAACAAATATTTCTACTGTTTAGAAACAGCGATTCATCTACACAAAATTTATTTTTCTCTGAATTATTTATGACCATGTTTGTCACTGTGTAGATGTGTATAAAATTTCCACACAGTGTAACAGAGCAGTAAATAATTTAGAACAAGATTTCTGAAGTTAGATTGCCTGGGTTTGAATTCTGTCTCCCGACTGAAGAATTCTGAGGCACAGGGAAATCATTCAATTTGTTCAGTATCATGTAACTAATAATAGACAAAGCCAGGATATTAACCCAAAATATGGTTCAAAAGTCCATCCTCTTAACTATTTTGCTTGCTAAGAGTAATTAATAAACCACTCATAGATTGTTATTTCATTAATGCATATAAAGTGCTTAGAACAGTGCTTGATTTAATCCTTAGTAAATATAAACTCTTTTACAATTATAATTTGCTTTAATCAGTCTATAATAATAATCTACTACCTGTGTTTCAATTGAAAAATGAGAGTGGGAATAAAATCATAACAATTATGTTCTGATTGTGTATCAACTATTAACTGAAAGAAAATTGATTTAGTGTATGATACCATAATTTTGTTCACATGCAGTTTATATTATTAAGGGATTCTTATTTATATTACTTAAACATCACTTTGAATCTCTGGAAAATTTTATTTGAGAGCAGTGCATCTATTTTTCACATGAAGATGCTGCATTTATTCCTTCTGAAATATTCGATGATGTGCCAATGAAATCAGAGTAGCTTGCAAAGGCTCCAAGACTTCAGGACAATTTACATTGGGAAGCAGCAAATGGAATTCTGAAACAGGCATGTAAATATCCATGACTTTAATTCCTAATTATTTTTCTTTCTTATTCAGCTATAGACAGGAAACAAAAGTAGTATTTGGAAAAGATAATAAGAAAGATGTAATTGAGTTTGAAATATTTTACCTGGAGTTAACCCCAGTTTCAAGCAGTATTTGGTAAAATATAACTGATAAGTGAGTAGGCTGTAATATCATTAAAAAAAAAAAGTTCTATATTGATGAACTTGATCAATGAAAAAACTGACACAGGAATCTGATTTGTGAGAACAAATAATTTGGGTATAAGTTTTCACGCATTTT
>NW_006922140.1:434512-439898 GCF_000298275.1 Orycteropus afer afer
CAAAATACCTCTTTCAAGTGCTAAAGAGCAAAGGTGTCTCTTTGAAGAGCAAGATGTGCCTAACCCAAACCATGGAATTTTCAATAGCCTTATATGCAAGTGAGAGCTGGACAATAAATAAGAAGCCCAAAGAACAACAACAATAATGGAACTATCATCTCATGAGCATTTAGTAACTGCCACACACTATTATAAACACTTTACATGGATTTTCTCAATTAATAGTAACAATAACCTTGTAAGACAAACGAAAAGCCAAACTCACTGCCATCAAATAGATTCTGACTCAAAGCGACCCCCATTGGTTTTCCAAGGCTGTAAATCTTTATGGAAGTAGATCACCCCATCTTCCTTCCACAGACTGGCTGGTCAGTTTCAACCATCAACCTTCTGGCTAGCAGCCAAATGTCTTATTCACTAAGCCACCAGAGCTCCTTTGTAAGATAAATGAATGCTATTAATTTCTCAATTTTAAAGGTGAAGAAAGGATTTGAGTAATTTGTCTAATCACACTGCTGTTGAATTCTAAGACACAAGCTTCTCTAACCCCAGATCTGTCATGACAATACTAGTTCTTATTCACTATATCACACTGTCTCTTAAAGATAAGCTTGGTACATATATATTTAATACTGGACGAAAATACGTAATAAACAAGAAGATAGCAATATACAATATGTATTTCTTATGACAGAGTTGATAGTGAGGAATTAGAAAGGACAGCTAATCCAAGTGGTCGAAAGCAGCCAGCAATCAAAAGTTGCAACTGGAGATAATTCTTTTAAATGTATGGAACTGGTAAATATTTGGAGGAAAGTGAATATCTAAGGAAGAGACAAATATGCATATTAGGACCTCTGTTAAAATATTAATTAAATACAATTCTGGAGAATAAATTATATTTCCAAACCAAACACTGTACTTTATTATGATGAATGGCAAGTCATCGACCTTATTATTCAAGAAACTCATTTGAAAAATTCAGTTAAAAGCTTCAAAAGCATAACCTTCCACTTGTGAAAGCTCTACCATGTGTATACATCCTTGAGAAGAAATTTGAGGTCTTCTAATTCTAATATTCTTCAGGAATATTTAAATAACTGATTGTCCAAAACTATGCTGAGTCAATTTGTGGTAATTGGAATGTGTTTTCTCTAGCATAAAGGATATCAAAATGTCCAATAGTGCCCTTAAATATATGCTCCTTTATTTCCCTTTTTTTAAATAAATAAATAAAGGGACACACATTAGTCAAATTAAACATTTTAGGATAGGCACACATAAATTTTTAGTATCACATAAAGTAAAAGGTTAATGTAAAACAGTAAAAACAGAGGTTAGTATGCAATTTCATAATAAAATTTAGAATCGAAAGCAAGAATGATTGATGCACTAGGTTTCTACTATTCATAAAACAAACTAATGATGATACTATAAAAAATAACCATCACAAGACTAATCCAAATACTGAAAGTATTATTCTTCCAAAGGTAATTGGCTGATTTTAATATACCCATTTCTCACATATTGACATGGCTAATTCCAAAGACCAGGTTGTAATGTGAAAATCAGCTGTTATGTAAAACTTCATTGACAAAATGGTCCTAAGGCATTTTGGCTACAGAAGTCATTTTGCAGGTGATCCCATGGGACTCCTCTGTCCCTTGCAGCCACTCACCACAGCTCCTTTGTCTGCATGTTGGCCTCTCCAACATGATTTCTTACTTTGAGTAGGTGTGTTGACTTGTGCCATTTCAAACCACAGAAAGAGGTAATTAGGTTATAATTCGAAGGCAAGATGGGACCTGTTCTACCCACTGCACACATGGAGCTCTTGTACTCCAAAGAAGCACCCACTCATTTAGGACCACTGCCACTGGTCTCAAAACCCTCTATCTTGCAAATGGCAGATCTTAGGAATCTTGGGGCTGTGGCAAAGTGACTGCCAAAGAAAAGTTGATGCTATTGAGCTGTGATGTTGGTCAAGAATATCAAAAGTACCATGAACTGCCAGAAGACCTAACAAATATGTCCTGGAACAAGTGTAGCCAGAATGTTCCTTGGACTTCACCTTACCTGCTTTTGTCATGTTGTCAGAAAGGACCATTCCCTGGAGAAGGTTATCATGCTTGATAAAGTGCAGGGTCAACAAAAAAGGGGAAATCCCTCATTAAGATGGACTGACATAGTAACTACAATGATGGGTTCAGGTATAGCAAGGATTGTGAGGCTGGCACAGGACAAGGAAGTGCTTCATTCAGTTGTACATAGGGTCACTATAAATTGGAGCAGACTTGACAGCACCTAAAAACAACAACAAAGGAATTTGACTGTTTTGAACCAGAAGATAGGTGATTTTAACTCACTAGCCACAAACTACTTCTGTAAAGATTTACTGCCTTGGAAACCCAATGATAGTTGCTATGAGTCTGGATCAACTCAATGGAAGTGGGTTTCTTTTGTTGTTATTGTTGTTGTTATGTGCCGTCGACTCAGATCCGACTCATAACAACCCCTCCTTGGGTTTCCATGGCAGTATCACTACAGAAGTAGATTGCCCAACCTTCCTTCCAGGGAGTGGCTGATAGCTTTGAACCTCCAGTCTTCTGGTTAGCAGTCAAGTCCCTTAGGCACTGTGTATACACACACACAGAGAGAGAAAGAGAGAGAGAGAGAGAGAGAGAGATTTACGTGTCCAGCTTCTTGGATTATTTATTCAGTGCTCTGGTGGTGTGTAGTTCCTAAGGCATTTGACTGTGGTTCTGTCTACCTAGTGCCACTCTGACAGGAATATACCACAAATGGGATGGCCTTAACAAACAGTTTATGCTTACAATTTCAAGGCTTTGAGTCTGAGTTCAAAGTGCCAGGCTCTAGGGGCTACGTGAAAGCCCCTCAACCTTGGGCTTCAGCTTGGCCTCCTGCTCCCAGAAGCTTAGAGGCTTTTCTTTACTCCCGTTTAGAGGCTTTTCTTTACTCAGACAGCTACTAGTTGCTGACACTGACAAGCCCAAGGTTGACAAGTAAAAAGACATAGTCCCAATCTTACCAAACCTCATGGCAGGTCATTAATTCAAGTCCACTGAAAGTCCCAAGGTTGTCAGAGCAAAGCAGGCTGCTGAAAAACAACATGGCTACATGCATGGCTCAAATATGCCATAAGCTAGAGATTATTCCCCAAAGCTGTTTCTTATATATGGGAAGCAGACTACATCCCTAAAATAGCTACTCAACTGCTTGTTGTAGGTCCTATCATGGAGTTGATTGCCAGTCTCATCATGGGGAGTAACTACCACCAGCTGTCCAGTCATTCAACCAGCCCAGCCAAGCTGACACATAAGCTTAACCACCACAACTGCTAACCAGAAGGCTGGTGGTTCAAAGCCACAAGCCACTCCTCAGAAGGAAGATTGGGCGATCTATTTCCATAGAGGTATTGCCTCGGAAACCCAATGAGGGGTTGCTATGAGTTGGAAAAGACTTGACTGCTGTGAGTTTGTTTTTTGGTACACAGATTCAATAAGTATGGTGAAATGATACAATCCTGATACACTCCCTCCCTGATTTTAAAACATACAGTATCCCCTTGTTCTATTCAAATGACAGCTTCCATGTCTATGTATAGGTTCCTAATGAGTACAATTAAAAGTTCTAGAAATCCCATTCTTCTCAATGTTACCCACAATTTGTTATGATCTACATAATCGAATGTTTTTGCATAGTCAATAAAACATAAGTAAACATCTTTCCAATGCTTTTTGCTTCAGTCAAGATCTATCTGACACCAGCAATGATATCCCTCATTCCACATCCTCTTCTGAATCCAGCTTGCATTTCTGGAAGTTCTCTGTCAGTATACCGCTGCAACCATTTTTTAAATTATCTGTAGTAAGATTTTACTTATGTGTGATATTAATCATATTGTTAGATAATTTCCACATTCTGTTGGATCACTTCCTTTGGAATGGATACAAATATGGATGTCTTCCTGTCATTTGGCCAGTCGGCTGTCTTCCAAATTTCTTGGTATAGACAAGTTAGTGACTCCATTGTGAGATCCATTTGTTGAAACATCTCAATGGATATTCTGTCCATTCCTAGAGCCTTGTTTTTCACCAATTTCTTCAGTGTAACTTCAACTTCTTCCTTCAATACCCTTGGTTCTTGATCATATGCCATCTCCTGAAATGGGTGAACATTAACCGATTATTTTTGCTACAATGATTCTGTGTATTCCTTCCATCTTCTTTTGATGCTCCCTCATCATTCAGTATTTTGGCCATAGAATCTTTCAATATTGCAACTCGAGGCTTACATTGTTTCTTCAGTTCTTTCCCCTTGAGAAATGCCAAGCGTGTTCTTCCCTTTTGGTTTCCTAACCCCAGGTCCTTGCACATTTCAGAATTGACTTTGTTTTCTCAAGCTGCTCTTTGAAATCTGGTAAGCCCTATAATCCTATCATTTCTTCTATTTTCTTTAGCTATTATCTGTTCAAGGGTGAGTTTCAGAGTCTCTATCAACAACCCTGTTGGTCTTTTCTTCCTTCCCTTTCTTTTTATTGACCTTTTGCTTTCTTCATGAATTATGTTCTTGATGTCATCCCACAATTCCTCTGGTTTTCAGTCATTGGTACCCAATGCATTAAATCTATTCTTTCGATGGTCTCTAAATTGAAGAAGTATATAATCAAGGTCATATTTTTGTGGACTTATTTTAATTGTCTTCAACTTCAACTTGAACTTGCATATAAGCAGTTGATTGTCTGTTCCACAGTCACCTCCTGACCTTGTTTTGGCTGAAGATATTGAGCTGCTCCATTACCTCTTGCCACAGGTGCACTCAATCTGATTCCTGTGTACTCCATCTGGTGAAGTCCATGTCTATAGCTGCTGTTCATGTTTCTGAAAAAGGTATTTTCACTGAATAAGTCATTAGACATGCAAAATTATATCATGCTATCTTCAGTGTTATTTCTATCACCAAGGTTATATTTTCTAACTACCAGTGATTCTTCTTTATTTCCAACTTTTGCATTCCAATCACTAGTGATAATCAACACGTCTTGGTCACATATTCAGTCAATTTCAGATTGCAGATAGTGATAAAAATCTTCCATTTCCTCTTTTCTTTTTTTTTTTTGCTTTGGTGATGAGTAAATTTGAATAATAGCATTATTAACTGGTCTTTCTTGTAGGTGCATGGATATTATCCTATCACTGACAGCATTATACTTCAGGATAGATCTTGAACCATTCTTTGTGAAAATGAATGCCACACCATTCCTCTTTAATTTGTCATTCCCAACATAGTAGATCATATGGTTTTCTAATACAAATGGCCAAAAACAGTCAATTTCAGCTCACTGATGCTTAGGATATCTATATTT
>NW_006922140.1:440093-440712 GCF_000298275.1 Orycteropus afer afer
GTTTCAGGGCTATTCATAAAGATTTCCAGTAATACATCAGACAGTATTTCACTGCTCTTTGTAAGGTTTTCACAGGCAAATTCTTTGAGGAGTGGATGGCCCTTTCATTCTTTTGAGTCTTTCTTAGTCTGGAAGCTCTGCTGAAACCTGTCCACCATGGGTGACCCTGCTGGTATTTGAAATACCAGTGGCACAGCCTCCAGCCTCAAAGCAACACACAAGCCACCAGAGTATGACAAACTGACAGACAAGTGTGTACACACACATAAATATATAATAATAAATATGATGTTATTGTTGTTGTTAGGTGTGTTGAGTTGGCTCCAACTCATAGCAACACTAGCTACAACAGAACAAAACACTGCCTGGTCCTGAGCCAGCCTCACAATCTTGGCTACACCTGAGCCCATTGTTGCAGTCACTGTGTCAATCCATCTTATTGAGGTTCTTCCTCCTTTTACTTACCTTCCACTTTACCAAGCATGGTATCCTTCTCCAAGGAATGATCACTTCTGACAACGTAACTAAAGTAGGTGAGACAAGGTCTGGCCATTCTCGTTTCAAAGGAAAATTCTGGCTGAACTTCTTCTGGCAGTCCACAGTACTTTCAGTATTTTTT
>NW_006922140.1:445264-447669 GCF_000298275.1 Orycteropus afer afer
TTCAGCTCTGCCTCCTGCTCCCAGCCCACTGGAGCTAGAGGCTTTTCTTCACTCAGACAGCTGCTGGCTGCTGAGACTGAAAAGCCCAACGTTGACCAGTGAAAAGGTACAGGCCCAATGTTACCAAACTACACAGCAGGCCATTAATTCAGGTCCATTGAAAGTACGTAGCTCAGCAGAGCATGGCAGGCTGCTGAACAATGATACAGCTACCTGCAGGATTCAAGAGTGCCATAAGCTAGAGACCATTCCCAAAGTTGCTTATTATGTATGTGAAGCAGATTTCATTCCTAAAGCAGCTACTCAGCTGCTTGTGGTATATCCCACCATGGAGTTAATTGCCAGTCCCATCATGAGCGATAACTACCACAAGCTGTTCAGATACTCAACCAGGTCCAGCCTAGTTGATGCACAACTTTACCACAAATGCAAAAGTTGAAAACAAGGAAGAATCACTGATAGTTGGAAAATTTGGACCTGGTGATAAAGATAATGCTGAGGGGTCACATGATAGAATTTTGCAAGACCAATGACTTATTCATTGAAAATATATTTTTCAACAGCAAAAACAGTAGACATACACGTGGACTTCACCAGATGGGGTACACAGGAATCAGATTGACCATATCTGTAGCAGGAAGTGATGGAAAAGCTCAATATCTTCAGCCAAATCAAGGCCAGGAGTTGATTGTGGAATAGATCATCAATTGCTCATATGCAAGTTCAACTTGAAGTTGAAGACAATTAAAACAAGACCACTAGAACCAAAACATGACCTTGATTATATCCCTCCAGAATTTAGAGACATCTAAAGATAGATGTGATGCATTGAACACCAGTGACCAAATTCCAGAGGAAGTGAGGGATGACATCAAGAACAACATCCATGAAGAAAGCAAAAGGTCATTAGAAAAACAAGAAAGAAAGAAAAAAACCACAATGGGTGTCACAAGAGACTCTGAAACTTGTCCTTGAGTGGAGAGTAGCAAATGGAAGAAATGACAAGAAAAAATAGCTTAACAGACAAGGAGTAGCTCGAGAAGACAGTCAATTATGATAACTATATGTGCAAAGAACTGGAGTTAGAAAACCAAAAGGGAAGAACACGCTCAGCATTTCTCAAGCCGAAAGAACTGAAGAAAAAATGTAATCCTCGAGTTGCATATTGAAAGCTTCTGTAGGCAAAATATTGAATAATTCAGGAAACTTCAAAAGAAGGTGGAAGGAATACACAGAATCACTGTACCAAAAAGAAATGGTCAATGTTCATCCACTTTCAGAGGTGACATGTGATCAAGAACCAATGGTATTGAAGAAAGAACTTGAAGCTGCACTGAAGGAATTGGTGCAGAACAATTGACAGAATACCAAATAACATGTTTCAACAAACAAATGCCATGTTGGAGGCAGTCACTTGGTTATGCCAGGAGATTTGGAAGACAGCTACCTGGCCAACTGACTGGAAGTGATCCATATTTGTACCCATTCCAAAGAAAGATGATCCCATAGAATGTGGCAATTTTTTTAACAATATCATTAATATTGCACACAAATAAAATCTTGCTGAACATAGTTCAAAACAGTTGCAGCAGTACATTGACAGAGAACTTCCAGAAATGCAAGCTGAGTTCAGAAGAGGATATGAATCTTGGCTGAAAGCAAAGAATATCAAAAAGATGTTTACTTGTGTTTTATTGACTATGCAAAAAAAATTGATAATAAATTATGATTAACAGTGAGAAGAATGGAAATTCCTGAACACTTAATTGTACTCATGAGGAACCTGTATGTAGACCAGGAGACTGTCGTTCAAACAGAGCAAGGGGAAGCATGGGTTACTGCATGGGTTAAAATCAAGAATGGAGTGTGTCAGGGTTATATCCTTTCACCATACTTTCTTGTAGGAATATTTATATTATACTATCAGTGACAGCATTGTACTTCAGGATAGATCTTGAAACACTCTTTATGATGATAAATGTCATAGCATTCCTCTCAATTTGTCATTTGTCATAGTAGATCATATGGTTGTCTGATTCAAAATGACTAAAACCAGTCCATTCATCCTAATGCCTAAGATATCTATCTTTATGTTTTCCATTTCACTTTTGACAACATTCAATTTTCCTAGATTTATACTTTGTGTATCCCATGTTCTGATTATTAATGGGTGTTTTTGGATGTTCTTTCCAATTTTTAGTCATGCTTCATTATCAAATGGAGGTCTCAAAAGCTTTACTCTCTACATCATTAAGGTCAACTCGACATTGAAGATGCAGTTCTTCCTCAGTCATATTTTGAATTCCTTCTGACCTCAGGGGCTTATCTTCCAGCACAATATCAGGCAATGTTTCAGGGCTATTCGTAATGCTTTCCAGTAATATATCACACACAGTGCTTCATTG
>NW_006922140.1:448714-450937 GCF_000298275.1 Orycteropus afer afer
AGTTTCCATATATTTTATTTTCCCCCCTTGGTGTTCTGGTTGTTGAATTCTAATTTTATAACATTATGATCTGAGAAGATACTTTTTAGTATTTGGATGTTTTAAATTTGTTGAGGCTTGCTTTGTGACCTCTTCTGGAGAAAGTTCCATGAGCACTGAAAAAGAATACATATTGGTTGGTTGTTTGGTGAAGTGTTCTATATGTGTCTGTCAAGTCTAGTTAGTTGATTGTGTTGTTTAGATCTTCTGTACTGCCAACAGGGCAAGGAGGCCACATTTCCTGACCTCCTCTAACCCCACAAGAGGAAAACAGAATCACCATCAGTAGCCTAAGACCTATCCCTGTGAGGCCAGACATGCCACCTCCCTCCAGACTTTTACTAACCCTGACAGCAAGCAGTACTCTCCCAGCACCCACCACCTCTCTGCTGGGTTCAATAATTTGTTGCAGTGGCCACACAGAACTCACAAATTATGGGGTTTATTAAGGAAGCAACATGGCTACAACTCAAGATCAGGAAAACATTCAGTCTCTCTCAGCCCACCGTCTCTCAGCCAACAGTCTCTCTCAGTCTCTCTCCTAGCAGTGTGTATCTCTCTCCCAGAAATGTGTGTCTCTCAGTCTTTATATCAGCAGCATGTGTTTCTGGCATCTCTCTCTCAACAATGTGGGTCTCTCACGTCCCCCAGCTGGCAGGGAGAGATTTCTTCTGCCTCTAAGAGGGCTCCTTTTGAGCCTGGCAGAGTGGCAAACTAATCAATCCCAACATCAGTATTCTATACACCTAAGAGTGAACTTCAAAGATTACTTCATGCTGCTCCCAACAAAAATATTCCAGGTGGTTAACTTTAACAATTCAGAGCTACTCAGTTGCTCCCGACAAATTCCACCATGGAGTTTACAAAGACTTATGGCTAGAAAAACCATACAAGGTAATTTACTACACTACAGTATCATTGTTAACCTTCCTTCTAGTTGTATTGTCCTTCATTGAAAGTGGTGTATTCAGGTCATCTACTGTTATTGTGATATTGTCTATTTCTCTTTTTAATTTTGTTAAAATTTGATTTATGTATTTTTGAGTTCTTCCATTGGGTGTGTATTATGGTTATATCTTCTTGTTTGATTGACTCTTTAATCATCATATAATGTCTTTCTTTGTCTCTTTTCCTGATTTTTGCTTCAAAGTCTATTTTATCAGAAATTAATATTGCCACTCTTGCTATTTATTGTCATGTGATCGATATATGTTTGAATTTTAGATTATTATTGTCTTTGTGCCTAAGGTTTGTACCTTATAGGAAATATATTGATATATTTTCTTATCCATTCTTCTACTTTCTGTCTCTTGATCATTCCATTTAATTACATTGAATGTGAATTAATTTACATTCAATGAAATTATTGATAGATATGAATTTACTGCTGCAATATTGGTGTGTTTTTGGTGTGGCATTGATGATCTATTTGTTCAATATATTTTTTCTATGCTAAGCTCATCTTGTTTACATATTTTCTTATCATTTCTTTAATTGCTATTATGTTAGCATTTCTTGAGACTTTATAATTTTCCTCTTGTTTTGGTGTTAAGTTTTATTAATATTTGTTGAGTTTACACTCTAATTTATTATTACCTTCCCAAGTTTAAAGCAGTCCATTCTGTACTGACATCATCTTGACTTCTCTATTTGAAAGTTTTTTTATGTACATCACTTATTCCCTTTCTTTTTTTTTTTTTTTTTTGCTTTGTAGATATAACTTACAAATTGATAACTCTGGTTTTACGTTTTCCATATTATTACATATTCCATTTTATTTTATTTTTGAAAGTTCTATTTCTGGGTTTTGTTTTATTTCTTGAGTTTGCCATATATCTTGATCTCTAGTTGATGCTTGCCATTGGTGGTTCTCTGCCACAAAGAATTCTACTAGCATTTCATGTAAGATTGATGTGGTTTCTGCAAATTCTTGTAATTTGTGTTCACCTGAAAATGTTCTAATTTCACTATCATAGTTAGGTACCTTCAATGGATTGAGAGACAGATCAAGGAAAACACTGAAAAATCAAGAAAAACATGGAGAAAACCACAGAACAATTTTACATGACAATAAAAGAACAAAATAAATGACAAAATAAAGGAAAAATTACAAATGATACAAAATCTACAGATAGAAATCCAGAAGATTAATATTAAATTTTCAGAAATAGATAACACATTGAA
>NW_006922140.1:453987-455200 GCF_000298275.1 Orycteropus afer afer
AGGATTGCCCAACCTTCCTTCTGAGGAGTGGCTGGTGGGTTTGAACCGCCAGCCTTCTGGTGAGCAGTCAAGTGCTTTATGCACTATGCTACCAGAGCTCCTATAAAATAATTTCATTAGCATATCTTCCTCTAGAATATGTGTCCCTTGTTTGAGGCATCATGTCTTTGTGTGTGTGTGTGTGTGTGTGTGTGTCTGATTTGAAGTTGTCTGTTGTCTCTGAGACATTGTAGTGTTATTGTGTTGATCTGTTGATTATATGTTGGTTGCGTCACCCCAATTTTTGGTTTTGTTCTGTTTTAATATATCCAAGGAACAGGGTGGTCATGTTACTATGATTGCCAGTTTGGCAGCAGTAGGGCCTTCCTTGACTGTCTGGGGCAGATTTGGTAGCAGGTGGGAGTGTGGGCATTAGTCTCTGAACACTGATCATGCAGAGCAGCTAAAGGCAGGAATGTTGGCTTCTGTCTGTTATTAGTCCAGGAGTGCTGGAGTTGGTGATGACACTTCCAGTGGGTAGGGCAGTAGATGTGGTTGGATATGGTTGGTTAGGGTCTGTGGCTCCAATCCTCTGGTCACCTAATCACCAGTGTGGGTACTTGTGCAATCCTGGACAAGTGGAGCTGGTTATCTGGTTCCTGTTCTGATTGGAATCTGCTTGTAATCATTCTAAGTGGCTGCACAGTGCCAGTTAGCAGTTACCAGTCCTTCTCCACAGTTTTCACCAAATCCCTTCCTCCCTTTGGTACTCTATCTGCTTCTTTATCTTTTTCTTTGAAGCCCTGGTGTCCAAGATAGTCCTCTATAGCTATTTCACTTGGTTTTATGAGCCCTTGTTTTAAATGGTCTAGGTAGTGTGTCTGCTTAGTCCTTTCTCTTGGACCCAGAAAAAACATCATGCAACTATTTTATTTGTCAGTTAAATCCAGTTATCTACATTGCACTAGCTCTGAACATGTCTCTCTGTTCAGTCCTCTTTGATGTTTTCTAATTCATATCATATATATCAAAATTAGAAATACTCCATGTACCAGTTGTTTGACCCTAATATGTGTTCTAATTTATAAATGAAAATAACATGAGAGAATTTGCAAAAACAACTGGCAAATTATTCACCATTTACTATTTGTAGCACTTAGTATATACTGATAACTAATCCTCAAAACATTCTTATAAAATTCATGTAATTTTTTTTCATTTTTACAGATGAATA
>NW_006922140.1:456150-456785 GCF_000298275.1 Orycteropus afer afer
TGGCACTGTATTACATACACATAGGACAGATTAATTAGATAGATATCTGCCCACTGTCCACTAGACAAAATGGCAGTAGACAAAGTGTTTTATGCACAGACATTTGAGTATAGACATCTAAGATCTTTTTGGTTAGTTGGAATAGAAGCCACTGGTAATATGGTAGCTCATAGTGTCTGAATATCATTTCTGTCATTGAAATATTGAAGCACCTTTTGAGGCATTGGTCCTGGAAAAGGAATGATTACGGGTGGTTTTGTAACTTTCCTGGAGTTTACTTTATCATGATGCACTGAGAATAAAAATCCCCAAATAGCTTTTTAGAATTGTCTCTGCTAAAAGAAAGGGGAGATGTGAATCATAAAAACCTCTTCCTTATGAAACTTACAGTTTCTCCTATTGATCTTTCTGTGTATTTTCAAGTAAGAACTACATGTTGTAGAAATGAGTTCTGGAAAGATGTAGTGCACTCCAACGTAAATTGTCCCCAAACAGACATTTGAGCAAAAATTAAATAAAAAAAGAAAACAAAAAGTAAAGAACAACAGCAAAAGAAAGCAGTGTTATAATAAAAACTGTTCTAAAATATGTGTACCTGATCAATACAAGTTTCTCCAATTATAGGCTCAAATTAA
>NW_006922140.1:460785-463706 GCF_000298275.1 Orycteropus afer afer
TCTTTCCCATTTACCAGTCATCTGACAAATGGCAATGTATATAATCTTCTTGTAACTCAGTATCCTCAAAAGAAAAATGAGGATAATAATAATCAATTTCAATTGAAAATACCACGGACTGCCAGAAGAACAAAAAATTTGTCTTGGAGGAGACACAGCTGGAATGTTCCTTAGAAGTAAGAATGGTCAGATTTTGTCTCATATACTTTGGTCATGTTGTCAGAAGAGATCAGGCCTTAGAGAAGGACACCACACTTAGTAAAGGAAAAGTTCAGCAAGAAAGGGGAAGATCCACAACCAGATGGATTGATGCCATGGCTTCAATGATAACACTGAGCTCAAGCATAACAACATGTGAGGATAGCACAGGGCCATGCATTATTTTGCTCTGTTGTACTTAGGATCATTATGAGTAGGAATCAATTCTGACCTATCCATAACAAAAATGTCACTTAATTAACATGGTGTGGGAGTTAAGTTGTGTGTCAACTTGTCTGAGCTTAGATCTGAGTGGCTGGGCAGCTAGATATAGCTATTCCCCATGATGAGACTGGTCATCAGCCCCATGGTGGAATCTACTGGAGCAGCTGAGTAGCTGCCTTGGGGATGTGGGCTGCTTCCAGTGTATAACAAGCAGCTTTGAGGAAGGTCTCTAGCTTTTGGCCCACTCGAGCACTTGAATCCTGCATGTTGCTGAGTTGTTGTTCAGCAGCCTGCCATGTTGTCTGCTGATCTTGAACTGTTAATGGACTTGAATTAGTGGCCTCCCATGTGGTTTGATAATTTTGGGACTGTGCCATTTTACTTGTTGACCTTGGGTTTGACAGTCTCAGTAGTCAGCAGCTGCCTGAGTGAAGAGATGCTTCCAGCACCAGTGGATCAGGAGCAAGAGACAGAGTTGAAGCCCAAGGTTGAGAGGCCTTCACCCAGTGCCTTGAAGTCACACTTTGCACTTAGTCTTCTAGCCTCCTAAAGAGTAGGAAAATAAATCCTTGTTTGTTCCAACCATCCACCTGTGGTATTTCCTGTTGAAATAGCACTACAGAACCAAAACACACAGTTATTGCAAGGATTAGACAATGTGCCAGACATAGACAGTTTTCAGTTTAATTCATGAAATGTATAAATCTAAATAAATATTCTTAATTGCTAGCATAAAGATAACTTTTGGGAAATGTTATGGCCTGAATTGTGTCTCCCAATAACGTGTACTGGAATCCTGACCCCTATACCTATTGATATAACTCAATTTAGAAATTAGCTTCTTTGTTGTGTTAGTGAGGCTATGTCAGCATAAGGTGTGTTTTAATTATTTTTGGTATGTAAAAAGAGCAGATTAGTCACCAAAACAAAAAGCACATATGGGGGAAAGATAGAAGTCATGTGGAGATTACCAAGTAACTAAAGAGTGCCAAGATTAGAGAAGCTGAAACAAGGATTTTTTCCATCGAGTAGACAGACAGAGAAACTTCTCTAGTGTAGGGGCCCTGAAGTCTAACTTCTACCCTCCTAAACTTTGAGAAAACAAATTTCTCTGTGTTAGAAACACTCACTTGTGATATTTCTCTTACAGAATCACTAGCAAACCAAGAGGGAAAGGAAGTGTATTTGCTTGCAGAATGCGTTGATAAACTTCTTGTGAAATACTGTAAGACCTGATGAGTACAACATTTCTGAAAAACACAAAATAAAAAGGAAAATTGACAAGGCACTTTTTGAGAATAAGACAATATTTTATTGTGCTTCAGAATTATTAGAGGAGAGAGAAGAGACCATCCAAGCAGAGAGAGAAAAAGGACTACAAAGAGTGTGTGGAATATAAAATTATATGGAAAAAATAATATGTGATCTTTCTTCTGTAGCTGTGTACTCAGAGAATACTTAAGGACTGGGATAAATGGTAATGAATTTTAAATAGTTTGATTGCTATAGTGTTAACCTTTCACTAATCAGGAGATCATCCCAATCAAATCTTCACTAAAATCTTCTACACTCATGAGTACTTTGTAAGACTAAATTTACTGTTTAGTTTTGTAAAAAAAATGAGAAAGAACTTACACTTTTTGGCAGCTTGAACAGAGGTAGGATTAAGGGAGCTGTCAGCCTTTAGGCATTTGAAGTCTTTGGGACTACTCTGAATTTCTATGAAATATAATAACACACATATAATTTAAATTAACTGGATGTAGATAAAAATGGCTAAGGCTTTCCCAGCAGATATTTACTTCTGGATACAACCATGATCATTACATATTTTTAAGCACAATATAGTATTCAAGAAGCTTTTTTATGTATTGTCCTACTTGTTCTTTGGAACATCTCTACAACACAGGCAATGCAAGTATTCTTTCCATTCTGCAGATTGGAAAACTTAATTAGCCTGAGAAGATTACATGATTTCACTAGGTCTCAAAGCTGATGGAACAAGGATATAAGAAATTTCTACTGCCTTCCTTTATCTTATGCATAGGGTAGAGCACTACAGATTGGAGAAACATATTTTGTATTTTATTTTATGCAAAATATATATATATATTTTAAGAAAATGGTGGAATATGTGTCTTTTAAGAAAAATAAATCCAACTATATAATTTTTTAAAATAGTTACAAAGATATATTAGAAGTAAAGTACATTTCTCATTTAGATTATATAGGATTCTCTTTAGGAAAAAAAAAATATTTTGGTGACAATCTTTGTTTGATTTCAAATAAGTTGAGAGGAAACCAACCACAGCCTGGAATGAATCCCTCTCATCCTGATAAGAAGTAAGAGATCATGAAAAATGTGAGAAAGAAAGAAAATGGATGTCAGAAGAGACTCTGAAACTTGCCCTTGAGCAGAGAGTAGCTAACACAAATGGAAGAAATGACAAGATAAAAGAGCTGAACAGAAGATTTCAAAGAGCAGCTCGAGCAGACAA
>NW_006922140.1:465151-465857 GCF_000298275.1 Orycteropus afer afer
TGTTCTCAGAAGGGACCATTCCCTGGAGAAGGATGTCATGCTTGGTAAGGTGGAGGGCTGACAAAAAGGGAAAAGCCCTCAACGAGATGGATTGACACAGTGGCAGCAGCAATTGGCTCAAGTAAAGCAAGAATCATGAAGCTGGTGGTGGACCAGGTGGTGTTTCGTTCTGCTGTGCATAGGGTCGGTATGAGTTGGAGGCAACTTGATGACACCTAACAACAACATCCTGATGTATGCATGAGTAAACACATGCACTCACAGGATATCTCCTCCCCTCTTTCTTCCCAACGAAAGCGGAACAAGTAGACTGCCAATTCAGATGCACTCATTCTTCCTACAGATCAAAAATTGAACAGGTAGGAATATCATTGATGTTTATTACACGACTGTTTTTCCTTATGAGTTGGTGTGTTAGCTAGGTCATACTGCTACTCTGACCCAGGCTTGGCTTATCTTGGTTAAACTTTCTCATTGTCCATGTGCAGGTAGAGATCAATTTATGGTTTTCTAATAAGCAGCAAATAAGCAGGATCATGATGAATGGAAAAAAGATTGAAATTGTCAAATACTTCATTTTACTTGGTTCTAAAATCAATGCCAGTGGAAGCAGTAGTCAAGACATCAAAAGATGTATTGTATAGGACAAATCTGTTGCAAAAGACCTCTTTCAAGTGCTGAAGAGCAAAGATATCTCCATGAAGAC
>NW_006922140.1:467832-471058 GCF_000298275.1 Orycteropus afer afer
TACCATGACTCAGGTTAGGCAAACTTTAGTAATCAAAGTGACATCTTTGCTCTTCAACACTTTAAAGAAGTCTTTTTGCAGCAGATTTCCCCAATGCAATATGGCACCTGATTTCTTGAGTGCTGCTTCTATGAGTATTGGTTGTAAATCCAAGTAAAATAAAATCTTTGACAACATTAATCTTTTCTCCATTTATCCTGATTTTGTTTGTTGGTCCAGTTGTGAGGATTTTTATTTTCTTTAGGCTAAGGAGTAATCCATACTGAAGACTGTGGTCTTTGATTTCATCAAAGTGCTTCTAGTCGTAGTTACTTTCAACAAATAAGGTAGTTTTATCTGCATAATGCAGATTGTTATAACTCCAATACTGATGCTGTGTTATTCTTCATATAGTCCAGTTTCTCAGATTATTTATTCAGTGTGCAGATTGAATAAGTGTGGTGAAAATATATAACCCTGACACCTACTCTTCTTAATTTTAAACATTGCAGTATTTCCTTGTTTCATTTGAACAACAGCATCTTGGTCTATGTACAGTTTCCTTGTGAGCACAATCAGATGTTCTGGTATCCCCATCCTTTGCAATGTTATCCACAATTTGTTATGGTGGGCAGTCAAATGCCTTTGCACAGTCAATAAAACAGAGACAAACATCTTTCAGATATTCTTTGCTTTCAGCTAAGATTCATCTGACATCAGCAATGATATCCCTCATTCCACATTCTCTTCTGAATCCAGCTTGCATTTCTCGAAGTTCCATTATTGTTGCAACCATGTTTTAATTATCTCCAGCAAGATTTTACCTGTGTGCAGTATTAATGATATTTTTCAGTAATTTCCACATTCTTTGTGTCACCTTTCTTTGGAAATTGGTACAAATATATATCTCTTCCAGTCAGTTGGCGAGGTAGCTGTCTTCCAAATTATTGGCATAAAAAATAAGCATCTCCAGTGATGCATCCATTTGTTGAAACATCTCAGTGGATATTCCATCAATTCTGGAAGGCTTGCTTTTTCCCAATTCCTTCAGTGCAGCTTGGACTTCTTCTTTCAGACCCATTGGTTCTTGATCATATTCTACCTCCTAAGATAGTTGGATATTGATCAATTATTTTTGATACAGTGATTCTGTGTACTCCTTCTATCTTCTTTTGATGCTTCCTGAATCTTTTAATATTTTAACCATAGAAACCTTCAATATTGCAAATAGAAGTTTGATTTTTTTTTGTTCAGTTCCTTCAGCTTGAGAAATGCTGAATGTGTTCTTCTCTTTTGGTTTTCTGACTTCAAGTCTTTGCACATATCATTACAATATTCACTTTGTCTTCTCAAGTTGCACTCTGAAATATTCTGTTCAGTTCTTTTATTTTAGAATTTCTTTCATTCATTTTAGCTACTCTATCAAAAACAAGTTTCATAGTCTCTTCTGACATTATTTTTATCTTTTCTTTTTTCCTGTCTTTTTAATGACCTTTTGATTTCTTCATGTATGATGTTCTTGATGTCATCCCACAACTCATCTGGTCTTTGGTCATTGGTATTCAATGTGTCAAATATATTATTCAGGTGGTTTCAAAATTAAGATGGGATATAATCAAGGTCATATTTTGGCTCTGGTAGACTTGTTTTATTTTTCTTCAGTTTCAAGCTCAATTGCATATGAGCAATTGATCATCTGTTTCATAGTCAGCTTCTGACCATGTTTTGATGGAAGATATTGAGTTCTCTCTCTCCTCTTTTCACAGATGTACTCAATCTGACTTCTGTGTATTCCATCTGGTGAAATCCAGGAGTATAGCCATCATTTATGCTTTTGAAAAAAGGTATTTGAAATAAATAAGCAGTTGATCTTGCAAACTTCTATCATGAGATCTCCTGTGTCATTTCTAACACCAAGGCCATATTTTCCAATGATGAATGATTCTTCTTCGTTTCCAATTTTCACATACCTATCACTAAAAATTATCAACACATCTTGATTCATGTTTGCTCACTTTCAGACTGCAAAAGTTGGGTAAATATTTTCAATTTCTTCATCTTTGGTTTTGAAAGTTGCTACATAAATGTGGATGATAGTATTAACTGGTCTTCCTTGTAAGCACATGATTATTATTCTATCACTGACAGTACTGTACTTCAGCATATATATTGACATGTTCTTTTTTGACAATGAACGTGACAACGTTTCTCTCTAATATGTCATTCCTGGCATAGTAGATCATTAATTTTCTGATTCAAAATGACCCATAACAGTACAGTTCAGCTCACTGATGCCTAGAATATTGATCTTTATGGGTTCCATTTCATTTTTGACAATTTCCAATTTTCCTAGATGCATACGTTGTACATTTTATGTTCCAAATATTAACGAATGCTTGCAGCTGTTTCTTACCAGTTTGAGGTGTGCTATAACAACAACAAATGAAGGTCCTGAAATCTTACTCCATCCATGTCATTAATGTTAATTTCACTTTGAGGAAGCAGCTCATCTTCCAGTCATACTTTGAGTACTTTTCAACATGAGTGGCTCATCTTCTGACATTATATCAGACAACATTTTATGGCTCTTCATAAAATGTTCTACCAATATATCAGGCAGTTGTTCACTGTTATTCATGATTTTCAGTGGCCTATTCTTCCAGAAGTGGATGATTCCTTCCTTCCTCCCAAATTGTCTTAGTCTGGAAACTGCTGAAACATGTGCATCATGGGTTACTCTGCTGGTATTTGAAGCACTGGTGGCATAGCCTCTAGGCTCAAAGCAAGACACAAGCCACAACAGTAAAACAAACTGTCAGATGATTTGTGGAGTATCTACATTAAAAACTACAAAAAGTAATGTTGTTGTTGTTGTTAGGTGCCACCGAGTCATTCCCGACTCATAGAGACCCACGCCAGATCCATGATTCTTGCTATACTTGAGCCCATCATTGCAGCCATCAGGCCAATCCATCTCGTTGAAGGCCTTCCCCTCTTCCATCGACCCTCCACCCTGCCAAGCATGACATCCTTCTCCAGGGAATGGTCCCTTCTGACAACATAACCAAAGTAGGAGAGACGAAGTCTGGCCATTCTCGCTTCCAAGGAGCATTTCAGATGCACTTCCTCCAGGACATATCTGTTAGTTCTTTTAGTAGTCCATGGTACTTTCAGCATTCTGCACCAGCACCACAACTCAAAAGCATCAACTCTTCTTCGATCTTCCTTATTCATTGTCCAACTCTCA
>NW_006922140.1:471521-472609 GCF_000298275.1 Orycteropus afer afer
TGATGCCACATTCTTCTTCATATAGTCCATCTTTTACTATTATTTGCTCAGCCTATAGATTGAATGAGTGTGGGGAAAGGATACAGCCATGACACACTCTCTTCCTGATTTTAAACCATGTAGTGTCCCATTGTTCCATTCAAACAACAGCCTGTTGGTCAAGGTACAGTTTCCTCATGAGTACAATCAAGTTCTCGGGAATTCCCATTCTTCTCAACATTATCCACAATTTGTCATGATCCACACAATCAAATGTCTTTGCATAGTCAATAAAACACAAGTAAACATCTTTCTGGCATTCTTTGCCTTGAGCAAAGATCCATCTGACAACAGCTATGATATGCCTTCTTCCACATCTTCTTCTGAATCCAGCTTGCACCTCTGGACGTTCTTGTCAATACACTGCTGCAACCATTTTGAAATATCTTCAGTAAGATCTTACTTGTGTGTGATATTAGTGATAGTGTTCTATAATTTCCACATTCTGTGGGATCACCTTTCTTTAGAATGGGTACAAATATGGACCTATTCCAGTCAGTTGGCCAGGTAGCTGTTTTCCAAATCTATTGGCATAACTGAGTGAGTGCCTCCAATGTTGAAATATCTCAGTGGATATTCTATCATTTCCTGAAACCTTGTTCTTCACCAATTCTTTCATTGAAAATTTGACTCCCTCCTTCAGTACCATGGGTTCTAGATCATATGCCACTTTCTGAAATGGATGAAGATCAATCAGTTCTTTTTGGTACAGTGACTCTGTGCATTCCTGCCATCTTCTCTTGATGTTTCCTGCATCATTCAATAGTTTGCCCATAGAATCTCTCAATATTGCAGCTCGAGGCTTAAATATTTTCTTAAATTCTTTCAGCTTGAGAAACACTGAGCATGTTCTTCCCTTCTGGTTTTCAAACTCCAGGTCTTTGTACATTTCATTATAGTAATTGGTTTTGTCTGTTTGAGCTGCTCTTTGAAATCTTCTGTTCAGCTCTTTTATCTTGTCATTTCTTCCATTGGCTTTAGCTACTCTCTCCTCAAGGGCAAGTTTCAGAGTCTCCTCTGTCATCCATTTTGGTCTTCTCTTCTTTTCT
>NW_006922140.1:473369-479503 GCF_000298275.1 Orycteropus afer afer
CAAGGATATCAATCTTTATGCATTCCATTTCTTTTTTGACAACTTCCAATTTTCCTAGATTCATACTTCATACATTCCATGTTCCAATATTTAATGAATGTCTGCAGCTGTTTCTCCTCAATTTGAGTTGTGCCACATCAGCAAATGGAGATCCTGAAAACTTTACCTTATCCATTTGAGTAAGGATGGATTTACTCTGATGATGCAGCTCTTTCCTAGTCCTATTTTGAGAGCCTTCTAACCTAACTGGACAATTCATAAAGTTGCTTGTTGAAGTATCAGACAGTGTTTCTTTGCTATTCATAAAGTTTTCCCTGTCTAATTCTTTGAGAAATGGAAGGCCTCTTACTTCTTCCTAGTCTCTCTCAGTCTGTAAGCTGGGCTGATACCTGTGCACCATGTGTCTCCTGCTGGGTTTGAAACACCAGTGGCTCAGCCTCAAAACTCATATCAACACCTCACCACGGTAGGACAAACCAACAGATAAGTTTGTTTCCCTTTTGGAAACTTCTCATAACACCCTTACCTGGGTCCCTGTGGCTGATTGCTCCTCTGTCTCACTTTCTAGGCCTTTTAATCCCCTTTCTCCCACTCTCCTGTCCTGCTGCTTTGGGTGTGCCTGAGTTCCCTCTCCTCACCTAGATCCCTGCACTGACTGTTCCTCTGTCCCCAATCCTGGGCCTTTTAATCCCATTTCTACTGCTTTCCTGCCCTGCTGCTTTGGGCTTGCCTGGATCTCTGCAGCTGACTTATTATATGACAGTACCACCACCATCTGTTTGCTGTACCATTGTGATTGTATGTTGCTATGATGCTAGAAGTTATGCCACTGGTATTTCAAATACCAGCAGAGTCACCCATGGTGCATAAGTTTCTAAAGCCATTGGACTAAGACATACTAGGAAGAAGAATAGGAAAATCTACTTTTAAAACTTAGCCAATGAAACCCTATAAATCTCAACAGAATACTGCTCAACATAGTAATGGAAGATGAGTCTCTGAAGTGGGAAGGTATTCAGAATAAACAGTGGCTACAACAATGGACTTGAACATATAAATGATAGATGAATATGAAAATGATAGTTGAATAGTGAAGATTGGGGAAGGGGTTGTCATTGTTTCATTCTGTTGTACATAGTGTCACCATGAATCAGAGCCAACTGCACAGCAACTAATAACAACAAGAACATGTGACTAGAGGTTATGTCTATAACTTTGATTATTTGATTATTGGTTATGTCTATGACTTTGAAATAATCATAAAGCGATGTCCTGCTTTATGTCATATTCTGCTAAGAATTTAACTTAAAATTTTTAAAAGGCAAATTTTCTAAGATTATTAGCACCATAGAGGAGTTGCTTAAATTCACTGTCTGTACTAAGCAGTAAGAGGAAAACACAGCTCTTCATCTTGGAAATATACCAGGCATCCCTGATAAGCAGAAGGGCAAAGAGAGACTCTAACAGATGTTAATGGGAGAGAGATGCACATTTTGTAATGAACTGAAGCACAGAAAATTCCTCCCACACCAGGTTAAAAAAAAGAAAAGAAGAAAAAAAGATAAGAGCTGCAGTTTAGAGAAGCCAGCATCTTCCCAGGAGGAGTGACTCATGTGCTTTCTGAACTAAAGCCAAAATCATAAATAAGAGTGGGATTCTGTAATAAATGTCAGTTCATTTTTATTTATTTACCACCATTACTTATCTACATTTAAATTCCTGTGGAGTTCATATTTCCTTTTGCAGTTGATCTAAAAACACATTAAAATGTGGGAGAAAGGGAGGAATGTAAGGTATTTATTCAGTCCATCTCACCAAATCAATCCCCTCTTAAATCCATGTGAGCAAAACCATCAGATAAACCCACCTCTTGGCATGTTGTTTTTATTAACTTTACCTTAGTGAATAATAACAATAACCATATATTGAATACAGAGAAAAAAAAATAGACACAGAAAAAGATTGCAGAAAATAAATATAGAGTATTGAGTTTCAAAATTCTATTACTACAATTAATTGAATATGCAATGAATTAAAAATGTATTTTAGTTTATTTGCAGTTAAAACCCACATTTTGTTAGAAGGTTAAGTTTCTAAACTCATAGAATTGGCTAAATTCAGAACATTCTTAGGGTTGTTACAGTTATGTGTCAACTTCACTAGGCCATGAATCTCAGGGGTTTGGCAGATATTAAATAATAATCCTCCGTTTTGTGATCTGATGTCAGCAGTCAACCAATTGAAAGGTGAGTTTTGTTGGGGGTGTGGCTTGTATCCAGTATATATGGATATTATGGCAAAGCTCATCTTTTTTAACCCTATATCCAACTCATCATCCTCTGACCTCCAGTTCTTGGCATGTGAGCCATCAGCCTGCCATCTGACCTGCAAATTTGGGGTTCATCAGACCTGGAAACCACATGAGTCAGGAGAAGCCTCCTGTCTGACACCTAACCCATGGGATTACCAGCCTCCACAATCACATGAGCCATTTCCTTGAGCTCTGGTAAAGAAGGATGTTACATTGTGGAGATTGCAATCTATGCCATGAAAGAAAATGTGTATGAATTGTTAAATGGAAAACTAATTTGCTCTGAAAACTTTCACCCAAATCACAATATAATTGGATATATTTATGTCCCTCAATTCTATTTCCTTGGTCTATGTGTCTACTTTATATAATATATAAATACCAGAGTATTTTGATTTCTGCAGCTGTATAATATGATTTGAATCAGGAAATGTGAATGCTCCTACTTTGCTTTTCTCTTTCAATATTGCTTTATCTATTTAGGGTTACTTAGCATTCCATATAAAGCTAAGGACTGTTTTGTTTAATTTTGTAAATAAAGTTCTTGGAATATTTATTGAGATGTTGTTGAATATAGGGATAGCTTTGGTCAGTATTGACATCCTAGCAATATTAAGTCTTCTAATCCATGAATATGGAACAACTTTTCATTTATTTTAATTGTTTTTAAATTCTTTCAGCAGTATTTTATAGCTTTCACATTATATAAGTCCTTGTGTCCCTTTTAAAATTTATATCTTAGATGCTATAGTATTTTATTATCTTAGATACTGTTGTAAATGGAATTGTTTCCCTAAATTCCTTTTAAATATTTGTTATTGCTGGGGTAGAGAGACCCAATTGATTTTTGTCAGTTGACCTTGTAACCTGCAACTTTGTTAAATTGTTCTATTAGTTCTTGAGATGTGGTGGTTATGTTTGTGTGTCTACTTGGCTAGTTATTCCCCTTGATGAGACTGGCAATAACTCCATGGTGGGATCTACCACAAGCAGCTGAGTAACTGCCTTTGGGATGTGGTCAACCTCCTGTATATAAGGAGGAACCTTGGGAATGGTCTCTAGCCTATGGCACGCCTGGACCCTGCATGTAGCTGTGTCATTGCTCAGCAGCTTGCTATGCTCTTCCGACCTTGGGACTTACAATGGATTTAAGTTAATGGCCTGCTATGTGGTTTGGTAACGTCAGGACTGTGCCTTTTTACTTGTCAACCTTGG
The DNA here is from genome assembly GCF_000298275.1 of Orycteropus afer afer. NCBI lineage: Eukaryota > Metazoa > Chordata > Mammalia > Tubulidentata > Orycteropodidae > Orycteropus > Orycteropus afer. Next base: position 476,896 of record NW_006922140.1, read on the forward strand.
GGCTTCTCCGCCTCAGCAGCCAGCAGCTATCTGAGTGAAGAAAAACCTCTAACTTCAGTGGGTCAGGAGCAGGAGGCAGAGCTGGACCCCAAGGTTGAGTGGCTTATACCCAGCCAGCCCCTAGAGCCTGGCACTTTGAACTTGGACTTAAAGCCTCCAAACGGTAAGAATAAACTCCTGTTTGTTAAGACCATCCTCTTTGTGGTATATATATCTTGTCAGAGTGGCACTAGGTAACCAGAACAGAATTTGGTACTGGGAGTGGGGTGCTGCTCTGACAGATACCTAAAATGTGGAAGCAGGAGTGGAGTGCATCCTTGACCCAAGAGCCTGGCAGGGAGACCCTGGTATATTGTATGACAGATGGCAGGAGCAGAGCAAGAGACTGGCATGAGAGTCGTCAGGAACAGAGCCCAGAGGCTGGCATGAGAGATGGCAGTAGCAGAGCCAAGAGAACTGGCATCAGACAGCAACAGCCTTACCAGCCCATGGAGGAAAAATTTGGGTGCCACTGGGTAGATGGCTTACTGGCAGAGTGGGTTGCCTTCGGGCATTAATTGGTAGAGAAGATTGACATAAGATGGAGTAGCAGGTTGGCCGGCCTACGGAGCAAGAAAACTAAGTGTCCTTTGGGCAGAAAGATTTCTGGTAGAGTGGGTTGCCCTTGGGCATTAATTGGCAAAAGCAGAGACCAAGGAAATGGAAGCAGAGCTGCCTCAGCCTGAAAGATTAGGACAATGGCCTTTGGGGGTGGAACAACCACAGCTCCTTAGGTTTCAAAGAACCAGGTCTTCATCAACAGGTTTCTGGAGTGTGGGGCTGCTCGTTAGAGGAACAGGGCCCATCAGGCCAAGGGGGTGAGGTCACTACTCAGGAACTAGGGGACTGGAGCCACCCAGTGGAGGAGATCTGTACAGATACCACCCATTGAAGATCTGTACAGGTGCCAAGTTGATAAGGGGTGGAATTGTGGTGGTTATATATGTGTGTCAACCTGGCTAAGCCTGGTTGAGTGGCTGGCAGCTGGTGGTAGTTATTCCCCATGATGAGACTGGCAATCAACTTCATGGTGGGATCTACCACAAGCAGCTGAGTAGAAGCCTTTGGGATGTGGTCTACTTCCAGTATATAAAGAGAAGCCTTAGGAATGGTTTCTAGCTTATGGCACACATGGATCCTGCATTTCGCTGTGTCATTGCTCAGCAGCCTGCTATGCTCTGCCGACCTTGGGACTTACAATGGACTTAGGTTAATGGCCTGCCATGTGGTTTGGTAACATCAGGACTGTGCCTTTTTACTTGTTAACCTTCGGGCTTCTCAGCCTCAGCAACCAGCAGCTGTCTGAGTAAAGAAACACCTCTAGCTCCAGTGGGCCAGGAGCAGGAGGCAGAGCTGGACCCCAAGGTTGAGGGGTTTATACCCAGCCCCTAGAGCCTGGCACTTTGAACTTGGATGTAAAGCCTCCAAATTGTAAGAACAAATTCCCGTTTGTTAAGACCATATCATTTGTGGTATATATTTCTTGTCAGAGAGGCAGTAGGTAAACAGAACAAGATATTTTATTGTGGACTCTTTGTATTTTCTATGTACAGGATCATATAATTCATAATTCCAGAATAATTACATGTGCTCAAGAGGAACCTGTACATAGACCAACAGGCAGTCATTCGAATAGAACAAGGTGATACTGCATGGTTTAAAATCAGGAGTAATGTGCATCAGGGTGATATCTTTTAACCATGCAGTATCACCTTGTTCTGTTTGAATGACTGCCTGTTGGTCTATGTACAGGTTCCTCTTGAGCAGTTCAAACCCACCAGCCACTCCTTGGAAGGAAGATGGGGCAATCTACTTCCATAGTTATACTCCCTCAGAAACCCAAGGAGGGGTCGCTATGAGTCAGGTCCAATTCAACAGCACATAAAAACAACAACAACAACAACATTCATCTGTATGTTCAATAAGTAATCTGAGAAGCTGAATTATATAAAGAAGAACATGGTATTAAGATTGGAGGAAGATTCATTAACAACCAGTGATATGCAGATGACACAACCTTATTTATTGAAAATAGAGAAGACTTGGAGCACTTACTGATGAAAATCAAATATAAAAGTTTTCACTATAGACTATACCTCAACATAAATAAAACAAAATTCTCTCAATAGGACCAATAATCAACATCATGATAAATGGAGAAAAGATTTCATTGTCAATGATTTCATTTAACTTGGATTCACAATCAACACCCATGGAAGAGAAGGAGAAGAAATTAAACAACATATTGCACTGGGCAAATCTATTGCAGTTGATGTTGTTAGAGAATAAAGATTTCACATTTAAGACTAAGGTGACACTGACCGAGCCATGGTAGTTTCATTTGTCTCTTGTGAATGTGAAAGATAGACAATGAATAAGAAAGACAAAAGAAGAATTGATGCATTTGAATTGTAATATTGGCATAGAATTTTGAATATACCATGAACTCCCAGTACAATGCTTCCAGTGATAGGATGATATCCATACACCTACAAGGAAGACTAGTTAATAAGACTATTATTCAAATTTATGCACCAATCACCAAAGCCAAAGGTGATGAAATTGAAGA
>NW_006922140.1:480873-485720 GCF_000298275.1 Orycteropus afer afer
TTTTGTGGATCATAACAAATTGTGGATAACATTGAGAAGAATAGGAATTTCAGAACACTTAATTTTACTCACGAGAAACCTGTACATTGACCAGGAGGCTGTTGTTTGAATAGAACAAAGGGATACTGCATAGTTCAAAATTAAGAAGGGAGTGTATCAGGGTTGTATCCTTTCCCCATACTTATTCAATCTATGTGCTGAGCAAATAATCTGAGAAGCTGGACTACATAAAGAAGAATATGCCATCAAGATTGGAGGAAGAATCATTAACAACCTGTGATATGCTGATGAGTCAACTTTGCTTGCTGAAAGTGAGGATGACTTGAGGCACTTTCTGATGAAGATTGAAGAATACAGTCTGCAGTATGGATTACACCTCAAAATAAAGAAAATAAAAATCCTCACAACTTGACTTATAAGCAGCAGCATGATAAATGGAGAAAAGATTGAGGTTGTTGTAGAATTTAGAATTCACATTGCTTAGTTCTACTTTTGAGGCCAATGGAAGCAGCAGTCAGGACATTAGATGATGTATAGCACTGGGCAAGTTGACTGCAAAGGACCTCTTTCAAATGCTGAGGAGCAAGGATGTCTCCTTGAGGACTAAGACACAAGCCATGATATTTTCAATGGCCTCATATGTATGTGAGAGCTGGACAATGAATAAGGAAGACGGAAGAAGAGTTTATGCTTTTGAGTTGTGGTGCTGGTGAAGAATGCGGAAAGTGCCATGGACTTCTAAAACAACTAACAGATCTGTCCTGGAGGAAGTGCAGCCAGAATGCTCCTTGGAAGTGAGAATGGCAAGACTTTGTCTCACCTATTTGGTCATGTTGTCAGAAGGGACCATTCCCTGGAGAAGGATGTCATGTTTGGTAAGGTGGAGGGTCTGTGAAAGAGGGGAAGGCCTTCAATGAGATGGATTGACTTGGTGGCTGCGACAATGGGTTCAAGTATAGCAAGGATCACGGAGCTGGTGCAGGATCGGGCAGAGTTTTGTTCTGCTGTGCATAGGGTTTCTATGAGTTGGAAACACCTCGATGGCACCTAACAACAACAACAATGATGAATTCCCAGAAGAATGAACATGTCTTTCTTAAAAGAAGTACAGCCAGAATTTTCTTTAAACATGAGGATGGCCAAAGACTTTGACTTTCTTACTTTGTTCAGACTATCAGAAGGGACCTGTTCCTAGAGTGAGATATTGTGTTTGCTAAAATGGAGGGCCAGTGAAGGAGGGGACAATCCTCAGAGAGTTAGATTGGCATGGTGACTGCAACAATTGATTCAAGCATGACAATGATTGTGAGGACTGTGCAGGATCAGGCAGTGGTTTGTTGTGTTATACATATGGTTGCTATTAGTTGGGATTGAGTCAACAGCACCTAACAATTAAAGAAAAATAAAGTCATCTGCAAATAGAGATAATTTCCTCTCTTCTTTACCAATCTGGATGCCTTTTATCTTTGTCTTGTCATCTATCTCTGGCTAGGACTAACACGATATTTAATAGAAGTGATGAGAATTGGCACCATTATTTTGTTCCCAGTTTCAGGAGGGAAGCTCTCAGTCTGTTGGCTTTGAATGATATTGGAGAATTTAGCTTATATTCTAAATTTCTTTATGGTTTTCATCAAGAAAGGGTATTTAAACACATAGATTATCATTCAAAGACATTCTAAGCAGGAGAAATAATTCCTTCTGAGAAAATATTTTATTGTCTTTTTATGTGTAAGATTGTGCTAAGTGATGGCTATGACTACAAGACACAAGTGAGACACTTCAACTGACATTCCAAACTGAATCCACTGCCACTGAGTCAATTCCCACTCGTAGTAATGCAATTGGATGGAATAGAACTGCCCAATAAGCTTTCCAAGGCTATAAATCTTTACGGAAGCAGACTGCTACATCTTTCTCACATGAAATGGCTGATGGGTTCAAACCACCAACCTTCTAGTTAGCAGCCAAGCCTTTAGCTACTGTGCCAACAGAGGTCCTACTTACCTGACATTAAGGAGACTGAAGTCTATTAAATGACAAGATGTTGAATTCAAACTTCATTGATCAGACAATAATGTTGTTTGGGACACCAGCTTTTACATATTCTCTATTCTTATTGCATACACATGTATTTCTTTGCTTAAATGAGAGTATTAGTCTCAAGTGAAAAGTGATACCACTTATTAAGCAAATATCCTCAGGGATTTTCCTAGGTGGAGTATAGATTTGTCGTTAGCAATCCTCTCTATTACAGCTGTAAATGGCAAGTATCGTTTTGCTTATTTACCTAATAAGCATTGTTTAAGGTCATTAATAAATAAATGGTACACACTAGTTGGGACACCCAAAAATCTAAATTATTTTAGTTAATGTTAACTAGAAGTATATAGGAAAACAATGAGGTATATCATTTATGTAAGTTTGGAGGTAACATTTTCAGAAAAAAAAATTTCTTTGTGGATTTAAATCTTTTCCTATTTAATAACTTAAATACTCAGAAAGCACTTAGCACATCTTCAGAAGAGATATGCCCCTTTCCAAACCAAACACCTTCAAGTGGAATTTTCTTATCCATTGTACTTTTTGAACATCATGGAAAATAATATTTTTCCCATTTAAAGTAAATAAATTTGATTTAGATTAATTTAAAAGCTAATGCCTGTAAATAGAGCCATAGTTCTTTTAAAGACATGCAGATTATGTCAAATACTAGCTATACAATTTTGTTAGAGGGCTGCATTATGCAACAAAGAACTGAATATAAATTGCAAGCAATATTGAACCTGGCTTCAAGAGTCAACAAACTAAATTTAAGAGAAGCAGACACAGCTCAAGAAAGTTCAGTTTAATCAGAAAAATGCTATTCAGGAAGAATCATATGTCTGTTGCAAAAGTACCACATACTTTTGGTCTCTGTTTAGTTTTATGAGAAGTGTGGAATAATACTTTTATCATAGAAAGAAACCTAAATTTCACTCATGTCAGAAGTCAAAGGTTATAATTCCAGAGCTATGAGTTATTTCCAATGTTGTTGTTAGGTATTGTCAAGTTGGTTCTGACTCATAGTGACCCTATATACAACAGAACCAAACACTGCCTGTTCCTTGACTGTCTTCACAACTGTTGCTATGCTTGAGTTCATCATTACAGCCACTGTGTCAATTGGTTCTTTTGAGAGTATTCCCCTTTTTCACTGACTCTCTACTTTCCCAAGCATGATATCCTTCTCCAGAAACTGTTCCTTCCTGATAATGTGAATAAAATACAAGAGACTAAGTCTGGACATCTTCACTTCTAAGGAACATTCCAATTGTACTTCTTACAGGACATTATCTGTTCATTCTTCTGAGAGTGCATGGTATACTCAATATTGCCAACATCACAATTTATGGTGTACTCAAAATTTCCAATATCACAATTCAAATGCATCAATTCATCTTTGGTCTTCCTTATTCATTATCCAACTTTCACATGAATATGTGGTTATTAATGATACCATGGCTTTGGTTAGGCATAAGTTAGTCTTCAAAAGTGATATGTCTGTATCGTAATACTTATAGCCTTAACACTTTAAAGAAAGAGGTCATTTGCAGCAGACTGACCTAAAGCAATGCACAATTTGATTTCTTGACTGCTGCTTCTATGGGCATTAATTGTGGATCCAAGTAAAAGGAAATCCTTAAAAATTTCAATATTTCTCCATTTATTATAATGTTGCTTATCGGTACAATTTTAATTACACACAAATGAAAATGACACTTAGAATAAGCAATATATGAAAATCTTTTCATATGTTTTATGTCTTACATTTTTTTTTTAAATCAGAGGAACTAGATAAATTGTGTATTTTGCTCATGTAAATAAGAATTTAATTTCTATATAAAAATGAATCAAGATGCATAGATAATTATTAGTGATTAGAATGGGAAAGTTGGAACAAAGAGGAAGGATCAGTGTTTGGAGAATATTACTGTGGTGATAGAAACAATGCAAAAGATAACCAGATAGAATTTTGGGAGACCAATGACTTATTCACTGAAAAGACCTGTTTTCAACAACAGAAACAGTAACCATACATGTGGAATTCACTGGACAGAATACACAACAATCAAATCGTATGTGTGGCAAGAGATAATAGAGAAGTTCATTATAACGCATCAGAACATGCCTGGTGCTGACTGCAAAATAGATTATCAAATGCTCATAAGCAAGTTCAAGTTGATACAAGAAAATTAAAACAAGTCCATAAGAGGCAAAGTATGACTTTGAGGAGTTACTGTGAGTCAAATTGACTTGATGGCACTGAGGGATTTTTTGTTTTTTTTCCCTGGATATAGAGACCATCTGCAAAATGAATTTGACACATTGAACACTAATGACCAAAGACCAGAACAGTTGATGGATGACATCAGAGACTTCATGCATGAAGAAAGCAAAAATTCATTAAAAAATACAGGAAGGAAAGAAAATATCAAACGAATGTCAGAAGACACTCTGGAACTTGCTCTTAAATGTAGAAAAGCTAAAGCAAAAGGGAGAAATGATGATGTAAAAGAGATAAACAGAACGTTCCAAAGGAAAGGTAAAAAAGACAACATAAAGTATTGTAATGAGAACGGCAAAGACCTGGAGTTTGAAAAACAAATGTGAAAAACACACTTAGCATTTCTCAAGCAGAAAGAAGTGAAGAAAAAATTCAAGCCTTGAGTTTTAATACTGAAGTATGCTAAGGACAAAATATTGAATGATGATATAATTATTTGAAGAATATGAAAGGAATGGGAGCTCTGGTAGCATAGTGCCTGAGGCACTTGACTGCTAACCAGAAGGCTGGCAGTTCAAAC
>NW_006922140.1:486255-496753 GCF_000298275.1 Orycteropus afer afer
TCTGGTTAGCAGTCAAGTGCCTTAGCCATTATGCTATCAGAGCTCCTACATAGACCTTCTACAACAAAGAAATGAGAAACCAATTGAGACAGATAGAGAAGGTAATCCTGGAACACTGGCTTTTGAAGGGAAGAATATAAAAATGAATTAAATACCAACTAGTAGAAAGACCTGAATGTAAACAGTGAATAAGGAGACAAACAGAGCTGTGGAATGTTGGCTGTCCTGACAGCACAGCCAATTTGAATATATACAAGTGACGATCTGACCTAGGAAGCAACCTAAGAATCAGCTTTCCTTGTGGAAGACTGCATGGGCAACCTAACTGGTGGCTGATGACTAGAAAGGAAAACAGCAAATAAGGAAACAAATAGAGCTGTGCAGTGTCAGCTGTCCTGAGAATGCAACCATTTTGAATATTTGCAAGTGATGCAGCCATTCTGAATATTTGCAAGTGGCACTATGATCATGACAACCTAAGAATAGGCTTTGTTAGCCAAGGACAACACAGGCAACCACAATGGAAGGTGATGACTAGAAAGGTATGATATTCCCCTTACGTGATATACCCTTCTACCTTTCTTGTTGATTGGAGGTGTGGTCAATCCCCACTTCCACCCACCTTCTGGACTGGCAGGAATTCCATCCCAGTCTGGGTGCCATGCAACCAACCACCTTCTGGGCAGACAGGAGCTGGTCCCAGCACTAGGTGCCCTGTTCCCAGACTAATTTTGGGACAGTATAATTTTTTTCTGAGACCAGGTATCCAATATCCAGCCAGCTTTCAGGAGAGCAGAAACTTTTTCCATGGAAATAGGACCCTGATCTCAGTTACCCTTTGAGACAGCAAGGATTTTTTTCTGGGACTACATGCCCTGTCCACAGCTGTTTTTGAGCTGACAGGAACTCCCTCTGGAACAAGCTGCCTTTCTCCCAATCACTTTTTCAATTGGCAGAAAATGTTACTGGTTCCAGGAGCCCCACCCCCAGACATTGTCTGGAGCAGCTCGATCTAATCTGAAAACAGATACCCTGAACCACAGTTGCCTTCTGGGCACATAAGAAGGAGCTCTGAAATCAGTCACCCTGCTCCTAGCAGTATTTTGGGCTAGCAAGAACAGTTGCTGAGTCCAAGTGCCCTATAGCAAGCCCCCCTTAGGGTACAGCAGGAATGATTTCTGGGAATAAGGGCCCTGTGCTCTGCCTTTTGAGACAACAGGGACATTTTCTGAGACTAGGTGTCCTTCATTTTGAAGGTAGAAATTCCTTCTAGAACCAGATGTCTTACTTGTACAACAGATTCGTCCAGCAGGAACTTTCTCCAGGTCCGGGTACTTCACCTCCAGACATCTTCTGGGTCAACAAGAACTCTTCTGAGATCAAATCCCCTGTCCCTAGTTCCCATCTGGGCATGTAGGAACTAGTACCAGGACCAGGTTCTGTGCTTCCCACTAATGCTTGGCCAGCAGAAACAGAGTGCAAGTGCACTGCCAACACCCCATTTTGTGTTTAAATTATTCTTTTTCCTTCCTCATTTTTTCCTTTCTTTTTATTTTTTTACCCTTTCCCTTCTTTGGTTCTTCTTCTTATTATTATTATTCCCTTTTCCTGGTTTCCTTATTTTTCTTTTGTTTTATCTTTTCCATTATTGGTTCTTAACATCACTTGCTTTTCTGTTTACATTTTTCTAATTTTTCCTTTATTATTATTTGTCTCTTGCTCTCTTTTCAAAATTGTCCTTCAAGGATAAGGGCAAAATTATGACATTTCTAAATAAACAGATATTAGGAATTTAAAGGATGGGCAATCCTACTTCCATAGTGTTACTGCCTCGGAAACCCAAGGAGGGGTCGCTATGAGTCGGGGCCGACTCGACGGCACATAACAACAACAACAACAGGAATTTAAAAAAAAACCCAGACAAATCTTACATGAGATGCTGTGGTAGTTCAGTTTGTGTGTCAACTTGTCTGGGCCTGGTTGAATGGCTGGACAGCTGGATGTAGTATTGCCCATGATGAGACTGGTAATCAACTTCATGGTGGAATCCACTGTGAGCTGCTGAGTAGCTGCCTTAGGGAATGTGGTCTGCTTCCTGTATTTATGCAGAAGCCTTGGGGAATGAACTCTAGCTTATGGCATGCTTGGACCCTGCATGTAGCCATGTCATTTGTTCCTCAGCCTGCCATGCTTTGCCGATTTTGGGAATTCCAATGGACTTGAATTAATGACCAGCCATGTGGTTTACTAACATTGGGACTGTGTCATTTTATTTGTCAACCTTGGGCTCGTTAGCCTCTGCATCCAGTAGCTTCCTGAGTGAAGAGATGCCTTTAGCTTCAGTGGGTTGGGAGCAAGAGGCAGAATTGAAGCCCAAGGTCAGGGGGCTTTCACCCACCCCTTAGAGCCTGGCACTTTGAAGTTGGACTTCTAGCCTCCTGAACTATAAGAGAATAAACTCCTGTTTGTTAAAGTCATCCCATTGTGGTATATCCTTGTCAGAGCAGCACTAGGTAATCAAAAGAGAATATGGTACCGAGAGTGAGGTGCTGCTCTGACAAATACCGAAAATGTGGAAACAAGAGTAGAGTGCATCCTTGACCTGAGACCCTGGCAGAGAGACCCCGGCATATGGCATGAGAGATAGCAGGAACACAGCCAAGAGTCCAGCATGAGACAGCAGTAGCAGAGCCCTGAGACCGATATTAAACAGCAAAAGGCCTACCAGCCCATGAAAGAGAAAGCTGGGTGCCACTGGGTAGATGGCTTCCTGGTGGAGTGAGTGGCCTTCAGGAGTTATTTGGTAAAAGAGGCTGGCATGAAATGGAGTAGCAGGTTGGCTAGCACACAGAGCAAGAAAGCTGAGTGCTTTTGTGGCAGGAAGATTTTCGGCAGGGTGGGTTGCCTTTGGCATTAATCAGCAGAAGGAGAGAGACCAAGGAAATGAAAGCAGAGCTGCCTCAGCCTGAAAAGGTAGGACCTTGCCCTTTGGGGGTGGGATCACCACAGCCCCCCAGGTTTCAAAGAGTCAGGCCTTCACCAATTTGGTTCTGGAGTGTGGGGCTGCTTGTTCATGTGAGCCAATGGGATGGAGCCATAGCCTCTGCCCAAGAGTGAGGGAGTGGGGCCTCCATGGCCAAGAGGGAGAAGAACAGACCCACCAGGCCAAGGGGGTGAGGTCACCACTTAGAGGAACTAGGGGACTGGAGCCACCCAGTGGAAGAGATCTGTACAGATGCAACCCAATGAAGGTCTGTACAGATGCCAAGTTGACAAAGGGTAAAATTGTGGTTCAGTTTGTGTGTCAACTTGGCTGGGCCTGGTTGAATGGCTGGGCAGATGGATATATTATTGCCCATGATGATAATAGTAATTAACTCCATGGTGCAATCTACTGTGAGCTGCTGAGTAGCTGCCTTAAGGAATATGGTCCGCTTCCTGTATTTAAGAAGTAGTTTTGGGGAATGGTCTCTAGCTTATGGCATGCTTGGACCCTGCATGTAGCCATGTCATATGTTCAGCAGACTGCCATGCTAAGCCAACCTTGGGACTTTCAACAGACCTGAGTTAATGACCTGCCATGTGGTTTGCTAACATTAGGACTGTGCCATTTTATTTGTCGACCTTGGGCTTGTTAGCCTCAGCAGCCAGAAGCTGTCTGAGTAAAGAGATGCCTCTAGCTTCAGTGGGCTGGAAGCAAGAGGCAGAATTGAAGACCAAGGTTGAGGGGCTTTCACTCAGCCTCTCGAGCCTGGCACTTTGAACTCAGACTTCTAGCCTCCCGAACTGTAAGAGAATAAACTCCTGTTTGTTAAGGACACCCCATTTGTTGTATATTCTTGTGAAAGCAAACAAGGAACCAGAGATATCAATTGGTAAATAAGGACAATGAAAAAGAAGGAATACATAGTGTAGGTATAGCACTCCCAAATGGACACGTAGTTAAGACAATTAAAAGATATAATAGACTGTTGTAAAGTTGGGAAAAAATAATAAATCACAGAGTAATCTCAAAGGAAAATAATAAACCTTGCCATCAAAATTAAAAAGAGGAGAGGCACAAATATTTAGCAAATATTAAAATTATAGCAATGAAGGAAGTGAAGACAAAATTTGTAAACAAAATGAGCTCAGCACAGAAAATTATATGGAACAATGAAATTAGCAACACCATGAAAAAACACATAATAGACTTTAAGACAAAAACCACCATAAGAGTCAAGGAAGGACGTTATATAATAATTAAATGATTAGTTGAACAAGAGGACATAACCATAATAAATATTGATATGCCTAATAAAAAACTCCAGAATACATAAATCAGACTTTAACAGAATTGAAAAGAGAAATAGCTGACTTCACAGTAATGTAGAAGACTTTCATATAGCACTGTGAATGAAAGACAGAACAACTAGAAAGAAGCTCAACAAAGACACGAAAAAACTAAAGAATACAATTAACCAAATTGACCTTATAGACAGACGTCTACAGAGCACTTCACCCAACAACAGCATGATATACATTCTTTTCCAGAGCACAAAGAACATTTTCCAGGATAGACCATGTGTTAGACCACAAAGCAAACCTCAATAAATTTAAAAACATTGAAATACTGTAAAACATCTCAAATCACAATGTGAAAAAATTAGAAAGTAACATTAGGAAGATCACATGGAAACTAATAATAACCTCCTTAAAAATGACTAGGTAATAGAAAAAATAAAAAAGGAAATTAAAAAATGCCTTTAATCAAATGAAAAAGAAAACACAACTTTTTAAAATCTTTGTTCTTCTTGTTGTTAGGTGCTACTGAGTCAGCTCTGACTCATAGTGAACTTATGAACAACAAAATGAGGCCTGGTCTTATACCAGCCTCGTAATCTTTGCTCTACCAGAGCCCTTAATTGTATCCACTATAAACCCATCTCTTTAAAGGCTTTCCCATTTTCTGTTGACCCTCCGCTCTACCAAGCATGATATCTTGCTCCAGGGAATGGTTCCTTCTGACAACATGACCAAAGTAGATCAGACAAAGTCTGGCCATTCTGGCTTCCAGGGAGCATTCTGGCTTCATTTCTTCCAGGACAGATTTGGTAGTTATTCCGGCAGTCCATGATACTTCACTATTCTTCGCCAGCACCATAATTCAAAAGCACCAACTCTTCTTCCATCTTCCTTATTCATTGTCCAGCTCTCACAAGCATATGAGGAGATTGAAAATACCATGGCTGGGTTGCTGTTTGTTCTTTTTACATGCAATTGAGTTGTCTCTAACTCATTGTGACACTATGCACAGCAGAACAAAACAACAAGCAGTCATGTGCCCACTCCAAGATCCTTGCTATACCTGAGCCCATCTCTGCTGCCACTGTGTCAATCCATCTCATTGAGGGCCTTCCCCTCTTTTGTCAACCCTCCACCTTAGCAAGCATGACACCCTTCTCCAGGGAGTGGTCCCTTCTGAAAACATGACCAAAAATGTGAGGTGAAGTCTGGCCATTCTTGCTTCCAAGGAGCACTCCCGCTGCACTTCCTCCAGGACAAATTTGTTAGTACTTTTAACTGTCCATGGTACTTTCAGCATTCTTCACCAACACCACAACTCAAAAACATTGATTCTTCTTTGGTCTTCCTTGTTCATTGTCCTGCTCTCCCATGCATATGAGGTGATTGAAAATACCATGGCTTGTGTCAGGTGTGCCTCAGTCCTCTAAGAGACATATTTGCTCTTCAGCACTTGAAAGAGGTCTTTTGCAGTTGATTTGTCCAGTGCTATACATCATCTGATGTCCTGACTGTTGCTTCCATTGGTGTCAATTTTAGAACCAACCAATGTGAAGTCTTTGACAAGTTCAATCTTTTCTCCATTTATCAGGATGCTGCTCATAGGTCCAGTTGTGATGAATTTGTTTTCTTTATATTGAGATGTAATCCATACTGCAGACTGTATTTTTCAATCTTCATCACCAAGTGCTTCAAGTCATCCTCACTTTCAGCAAGCAAAGTTGTGTCATCAGAGTATCGCAGGTTGTTAAAGATTCTTCTTCCAATCCTGATGCCAGGTTCTTCTTCATATAGTCCAGCTTCTCAGATGATTTTCTCAGCAATAGATTGAACAAGTAAGCTGAAAGTATACAACCCTGATGCACTGCCTTCCTGATTTTAAACCATGCAGTATTTCCTTGTTCTGTTCTAATGACAGCCTCCTGGTCTATGTACAGGTTACTCATGAGTACAATTAAGTGTTCTGGAAGTCCCATTCTTCTCAATGTTATCCACAATTTATTATGTTCCACACTATCCAATGCTTTTGCATAGTCAATAAAACAGAAGTAAACATATTTCTGGTATTCTTTGCTTTGTGCCAAGATCCATCTGACATCAGCAATGATATATCTTGGCTTGTGTTATGTGCAGCTTACTCTTCAAGGAGAAATCTTTGTTCTTCAGCATTTGAAAGAGGTCTGTGACAGCAGATTTTCCAGTGCAATATATCATCTGATGTCTTGATTGCTGCTTCAATTATTGTTGATTCTGGAATCAAGTAATATGAAATCTTTGGAAACTTTGAACTTTTCTCCATTTATGGTGCTGCTGCTTACTGGTAGACTTGTGAAGATTTTTGTTTTCTTTATGTTGAGGTGTAATCCTTACTGCAGACTGTAGTCTTTAATCTTCATCAGTAAATGTTTCACGTCATCCTCGCTTTCAGGGAGCAAAGTTGTGTCATCAGCATACCACAGGTTATTATTGATGCTTCCTCTAATCTTGATACCATGTCCTTCTTCATATAGTCCAGCTTCTTGGATTATTTGTTCACCATACAGATTAAATAAGTATGGTGAAAGGATACAACCCTGACACACTCCCTTCCTGATTTTAAACCATGCAGTATCCCCTTGTGTTCAAATGACAGCCACCTGGTCTATGTACAGGTTCTTCATGAGCATAATTAAATGTTACAGAATTCCAATTCTTCTCAATGTTATCCACAAATTAGTATGATCCACACAATCGAATGCTTTTCCATAGTCAATGAAACAGAAGTAAACATCTTTCTGGTATTCTTTGCTTTCAGCCAAGATCCATCTGACATCAGGAATGATGTTTCTAGTTCCATATCCTCTTCTGAATCCAGCTTGCATTTCTGGAAGTTCTCTGTCAATATACTGCTACAACTGTTTTTGAATTATCTTCAGTAAGATTTGATTCATATGTGATATTAATTATATTGTTTGATAATTTCCACATTGTGTGGGATCAGCTTTCTTTAGATTGGGTACAAATTTGGATCTCTTCCAGTCAGTTGGACAGGTAGCTGTCTTACAAATTTTTTGGCATAGTCTAGTGCATGCCTCCAGCATGGAATCTGTTTGTTGAAACATCTCAGTGGGCATTTCATCAATTCCTGGAGCCTTATTTTTTGCCAGTTCCTTCAGTGCAGCTTCGAGTTCTTCCTTCAGTACCATTGGTCCTTGATAATATGCCACCTCCTGAAATGAATGAACATCAACCAGTTTATTTTAGGTATCATGATTCTGTGTATTTTTGCCTTCTTCTTTTGATATCTCCTGCATCATTATCCATAGAATCTTTCAATATTGCAACTAGAGCCTTGATTTTTTTTTTTCCCTTCATTTCTTTCAACTTGAGAAAGGCCAAGCATGTTCTTCCCTTTTGGTTTTCTAACTCCAGGTCTTTGAACATTTCCGTGTAATAATTGACTTTTTCTTCTGAATCTGCTCTTTGAAATCTTCTGTCCAGCTCTTTTATTTTGTCATTTCTTCCATTTGCTCTACCTACTCTCCATTCTAGGGTAAGTTTCAGAGTCTCTTCTGACACCCATTTTGATCTTTTTTTTTTTTTTTCCCCTTCCTGTCTTTTTATTGACCTTTTGATTTCTACAGGAATAATGTTCTTGATGCCATTCCACAATTCCTCTTGTTTTTGGTCACTGGTATTCAATACATCAAATCAATTCTTTCGATGGTCTCTAAATTTAGGAGGGATATAATCAAGTTCATATTTTGGCACTCATAGATTTGTTTTAATTGTCTTCAGTTTCAGGTTGAACTTGCATATAAGCAGTTGATGGTCTGTTTCACAATCAAGTTCTTCACCTTGCTTTGGCTGATGATATTGAGATTTTCCATCACCTCTTTCCACAGATGTAGTTGATCTGATTCTTGTGTACTCCGTCTAGTGAAATCCATGTGTATAGCTGCCATTTGTGTTACTTTAAAATGGTCTTGTCTTGTAAAATTCTATCATGTGATCTCCAGCATCATTTGTATCACTAAGGCCATACTTTCCAACTATTGATAATTCTTCTTTGGTTCCAACTTTTGCATTCCAATCTCCAGTGATAATCAACACATCTTGATTGCATATTTGATCAATTTCAGACTTCAGAAGGCAGTACAAATCTTCAATTTCATAATTTTTGGCTTTGGTGGTTGGTGTGTAAATTTTAATAATAATAGTATTAACTGCTCTTCCTTGTAGATGTATGGATATTATCCTATCACTGACACCATTCTAAGGAGCTCTGGTTGCATAGTAGATAACACACTTGACTGGCAACCAGAAAGTCAGTGGTTTAAACTCACTGGCTGTTCTTTGGAATGAAGAGTGTTAGATCTACTTCGACAAAGATTTATAACTCAGACTTCAGGATAGACCTTGAAACATTTTTTGTGATGAATGCCATGTCATTTCTCTTCAATTTATCATTTCTGGCAGAGTAGATAATATTGTTTTCTGATTTAAAATGCCCTAAACCAGTCAATTTCAGCTCACTAATGTCAAGAATATCAATCTTTATGCATTACATTTCATTTTTGACAACTTCTAATATTCCTACATTCATACTTCATACATTCCATGTTCCAATTACTAATGGATGTTTGCAGCTGTTTCTTTCCATTTTGAGTCATGCCATATTAGCAAATAGAGATCCTGGAAGCTTTATTTCATCCACATCATTAAGGTTTGGTGTGCTCTTAGGAGGCAGTACTTCCCCAGTCATATTTTGAGTGTCTTCTGACATGAGGAGCTCATCTTCTGGCACTACACCAGACAATGTTTCATGTCTATTCAAAAAGTTTTCCAGTAATTTCTCAGACAGAGTTTCACTGCTATTCATAAGGCTGTCACTGGCCAATTCTTTGAGAAGTCTAAGGCCTCTTCCTTCTTCTGAGTGTGTATTAGTCTAGAAACTCCACTGATACCTGTCCATCATGGGTTACCCTGCTGGTACTTGAAATACAAGTGGCAAGGCTCCAGTCTCACAGCAATACTAAAGCCACAAAGGTATGACAAACTGACAGACATGTGGTAGCCAAAATTTTGGGGACACAGAAAACTCAGTGATCAGAAGACAATTTATAGCACAAATGCACACATCAAATAAGAAGAGCAAACTCAACACCTTAAACCAACAACTCCAACACTAAGAAAAAACACAGTAGAAAAAGTCACCAGAAGAAAAGAAATAATAAAGATTTGAGCAGAAATAAATTAAATAAATGAAACAGAAAATAGAAAGGCATTTGAAAAATTCAATGTTTAATTGAAAATATTAATAAAATCCACAAACCACTGGCTAAAGAAAAGAAAGAGAAGATGCAAATAAAGTGAACAACAAATGAAATGGGTGACACCATAACAGAACCAACTGAAATAAAAAGGGTAATATCAGGATTCTATGAATAAATGTACTCCGACAAATTTGAAAACCCAGAAGAAATGTACAGATTTCTAGAAATGCACTACGTACTCAAACTAAAACAGACTGAAGTACAAAATTTGAACAGATCCATAACAAAAGACAAAATTGAACAGACCATTAAAACAAAAATTATCAACAAATTAAAGTTCTGGCACAGACAGTTTCACTGGAGAATGTTACCAAACATTCAGAAAAGACTGACACCAACTGTGCACAAACAATTATATGAAGCAAACACAATCAAGATACCAAAACCAGGCAAAAGCATAACTAAAAGGAAAACTACATATCCATATACCGCACCAATATGTGAACATAAATCTCAGCAAAACCTTAGCCAATAGACTCCAACAACATATCAAAAAATAATACATCATGACCAAGCAGAATTCATACCAGGTATGCAAGGATGGTTCAACATTGGAAAAAAAATCAATATAATGAATCACATAAGTAAAATAAAGGCAAAGAAATGTATTATAGCAATAGATTCAGAAAAGGCATTTTACAAAATGCAACACATATTCCTAATGAAAACTCTCAGAAAACTAGGAATAGAGAGGAAATTCCTTTACATAATAGAGGGCATATATCAGAAACCAACAGCAAAAATCATTCTCAAAGGAAAGAGACTCAAAACATTCCTCCTTGTGAATAGGAATCAGACAAGTATACTCTCTACCATGACTTCTATTCAACAGTATACTGGAACTTCTGGCCAGGGCAATAAGGCAAGAAAGGGAAATAAAAGGCATCCAGATTGGTAAA
>NW_006922140.1:498273-499435 GCF_000298275.1 Orycteropus afer afer
TACTTCCATAGTGATATTTCCTTATAAACCCAAATGGGGTCACTATGAGTCAAAATCATCAGTCAGTCAACATCAGTGAGTGAGTTTATATATATGTATGTGTGTGTGTGTGTGTATATATATATATATCCAACCCCTCCACATCAAAAAGACAATCCAATTAAAAAATGGGCAGAAGACATGAACAGACACTTCACCAAAATAGATATTCAGGCAGCCAACAAAGACAAGAAGAAATGCTTACAATTATTAGCCATTAGAGAGGTGTGAATCGAAACAGCAATGATACCAACAATAATAGTGACGTTCACCAAGACAGAAAATAACAAATGCTGGTGAGAATATGGAAGATTGGAACTCTCATAGTGCTGGTGGGACTGTAAAATGATACAGCCACTGTGAAAAATGATATGGTGATTCCTTAAAAAGTTGGAAATAGAAATGCCGTTTCATCCAACAACCTTATTACTAGATATATACACTGAAGAACTGAGAGTCAGGACACAAATAGATAAATGCTCACTCATGTTCATCGCAGCACCATTCAAAATAGCAGAGATGGAAAAAACCTAAGTGTCCACCAGTGGAGGAAAGGATAACCAAACTATGGGACATACACAAAATGGAATGCTATGCTACACTAAAAAATAATGCAATCTGTGAAACACATCATAATGTGGACGAACTTGGAAGACATTATGCTGAGTGAAATAAGTGAACCTCAGAAGGACCAATACTGTATTAGTCCACAATTGTACAAAGTCAAGGAATATTTAGAAATGGAAGGAAACATTCTTTGTGGGTTTCCAGGGGTGAGAAGTGGGGGAGAACAAATTTCTAGATAGATAAGAAAGAAGTATTGATTTGCATGAAGGGAAAAGCAATATACCAAAAGCAAATGACCAGCACAATAACACTAAGGAAAAGGAAGATACAGATAGGTAGGTGCACTAGAGGTACATACAACAAAGATAAACACTTTTACATACGCAATACTGCATTATCAGTAATAACAAAGCATTAATCTATAGGTGAATACACAGGTAGACAGGTTAAACGATCAGTTATACCTAGGCAAAAGGGAATATACCCATGACCATATGTAAGTGTGGCAAATGATAGTTCTATATATATAATGTGCTATAAGAATCTCTCTCTCTCT
>NW_006922140.1:499535-509818 GCF_000298275.1 Orycteropus afer afer
AGATAGATAGATAGATAGATAGATATAAAATAGAACTAACAAGGAAACGTTATGATAACTTCTTAGCCAGAACCAATCACCCTATCACCCTCAGGGAGTGAATCATTGGGCCCATGGTCTTGGGACCAATGGTGCTGGGTACCTTGAGCTCAAATGGTATAACACACTGCAAAAAAACATTGTTATACCTCTACTTTGGTAAGCAGTGACTGGGATCTTAAAAGCCTACAAATGGCCATCTAAGATACAACAATCGGTCTCTCCTCAACTGGAGCAAAGGAAGAAGAAAACCAAAGATGCAGGTAAATAATTGTTTCATGCAAACCTCAGCCTACCTTACCCTGAGACCAGAAGAACTAGATGATGTCTGGCTACCATTGTCAAACATTAAGAAAGTGATCAAAATAGGACGTCCTGGATAGACTGGGAGAAAAATGTGAAAAAAAAACTTAAAATCATAGAAAGACCAGGCTTATTGGTCTAACAGAGACTGGTGAACCCCCAGTGACTATGGCCCCTAGTCAACCTTCAGGCCTCCCACGGCTTCCAGCCAAACAACATACAGGCATATAAAACAGGTGTATAGACAAGTATAAATGCATTATGCCATTTACACCAGGTAAGTATGCTCCTTAGAAAAATCAGCCATGGGAAATCAGAACAGCAGTATTTGCACAGGGAGATAGCTCAGAGGGCAGGAAAGCATAGGAAAGAGAGCACAGGGAAAAGGTTACCCCAGGGATGGAGTGAAAGGAGAGGTATTACATTATGAGGATCGTAACCAATGTCATGAAGCAAAATGTGTATGAACTGTTGCATAGAAAATTGCTTCCCTTTGTAAACAATCACCCAAATCACAATTAAGAAAGAAAGAAAAAGAGAGAGAGAGAGAGTGACTCAACATTGAAAGTGCTAAATCATTTATGTCAAGAAATTTGGAAAACAGCTACCGAATGACTGGAGGAGGTTCATACTTGCATTCAAAACAAGGTGATGCAGAGATGGCAGATACTATCAAACAATATCATTAATATCAAACACAAATGAAAGTTTGCTGAAAATAATTCAGCAATGTTTGTAGCAGTACATTTACAGGGACTTACCAGCAGTTTAAAGCTGATTCAGAAGGGGCTGTGGAATGTGGAATGAGAAATATTATTGTGAAGTCAGATGGCTCTTGGCTGAAAGCAGGGAATAACAGAAACATTTTTACCTGTATTTCCTTGACTATGCACAGACTATTGCCTGTGTGGATCATATCAATTTATGAATAACATTGTGGACAAAAAACACACACTACAGAAATACACAGGAACAATCACCAAAAAGAAAAGGAAAAAAAAAAAGAGGAAAGAGCAAATGAAACAAAATTTTTAAAGAAATATATTAAAAAGACAAAGGAAAATAGAAAGGAGAAATATACAACCTACAATATCTGGTGCAGGAACAATAAGAGCAAAGAGCCAGAAAAAAGAATAAGGAAAAACAAAATGGGACAAAGGTATAAAAAAAAAAAAAAAAAAAAGGGAATTGCAGAACACTTAATTGTATTTGTTCTTGCATTGTCTTCCAAAATTATTCTAGGGTTTTGTCTGTGTTTTCCTCAATTTTGTCAGCCTTTTCCTTGATCTATCTCTTAATCCATTGGAGGTACTTAAATATAATAATTTGAATTCCTTATCAGGGAGTTCCAATGCAGCTTCTTCTTCAGGGACGTGTTCTGAGTCTGTATTCTGTCTTTTGTGCTACTGCTTTATCTTGCTTCTGTGTGTGGACTGAAATCTGTAATTTATCTGTTGTTTCTGAGACATTGTTATATTGTTGTATTTATATTTAATTGATGATTGTGTATTGGAATGATTTTCCCAAGATTTTCATTTTCTTTGCTTTGTTTGGCTGTATCTGATTAAGCACAGTACTGTGCTCCTCTTTTAGCTAGTTGGTAGCACTTATGCACTCAACACCTGTCTTTTAGTGGGTGTGATAGAGAATGAGAATAGGTGCACATCTCTCTGATAGCTGTTTGTGAAGAGTAGTTAAGGGCAAGTCAGACTCACTTTGGTTGTCATGTATCATTGGCCATTTGGTGCAGAAGCAAGTGGTGGCCCTGACTCAGTAGGTGGGGCTGTCAGAGGTGTGGGTATAGTTGGGTTTTATGGGCATTATTGCTGTCTCCCACTCAGACAAAAACAACAATCAAAAACAAGAAAGAAAATGTAAAAACAAGAGGACAAAAAATGCACACTACAGAAATACACAGGAACAATCACTAAAAAGAAAAGAAAAAGAAAAAGAGGAAAGAGCAGATGAAACAAAATTTTAAAAGAAATATATTAAAAAGACAAAGGAAAATAGAAAGGAGAAAAATACAACCTACAATATCTGGTGCAAGAAGATCAAAATAAAAGAACCAGAAAAAAGAATAAGGAATAAGAAAATGGAACAAATGCAAAAAAAAAAAAAATAATAATAATAATAATAATACAGATGAACAGATGGAAAGAACCACAAGAAAGGAAATAAAAGGGAACCAGGGAAAGGGAAGAGAAAAAAAAAAAAAAAAAAACTGGAATCTGGGAAAGGAAAAGGAAAGAATAACAATGAAAAAGAAGAAAAAAAGAGAATACTTTTAAAACAACATGAACAAACAAACAACAAATCTCGGAGGGGCGGGGCAGGGCACCCAGGCTCTGTCAGAGCGCACAGTCGGGGATGGAAATCCTGCCAGCCCAGGGTGGAGGTGAGAATGGCTGCAGTTATGTTCACCAATAAGGTGGAGGGTATAAGAGTAACAAGAATATCATACCTTTGTGGTCTTCAGCCTCAGATTTGTCTGTGCTGTCCTTGGCAAGAGGAGCCTATTCTTAGGTCCCTGGAATTTGAACAAGAATGCTGTCACTTAAAATATCCAAAATGGCTGTACCACATATAAACATTCAAAATAGCTATGACCTCTGGACAGCAAAAAGTCCATAGCTCAATTTGTCTCCTTTTATACTGTTTCCCTTTTTAATCATCAGCCACCAGTTCAGTCATTCATGCATCCCTTGGCTAGTAGGGCAAATTTTGGGATTAATTCTTAGGTCCTAGCACTACTTGGAAATACTCAAACTTTCCATACAGTCAGGATAGCTGACAGTCCACAACTCCAATTGTCTCCTTATTTACTGTTTTCATGCAGGTTGTTTTACTAGTTGGTGTTTAATCCACTTCTGTATTCTTTCTTTCAAAGCTCAGGGTTCCAGGATTATCTTCTGATTCTGTGTCAATTGGTTTCTGTTTTCTTTGTTGAAGAGGGCCTGTGTAGCTTGTCTGTCTATTCCACCATTTTACAGGAAGTTTTACTTTTTTTTTTTAACTTTTTCTGTTGTTCATGTTCAAAATATTTGTCTGTCTCAGTATTTCCATCTTAAATAGAAGTAAAATTCTTGACATGTAATCTTTTTAAATGTATCTAATAATGCTATTCTTTTGCTCACCATTTTTCAATGATTTCCATTTTCATCAAAGTAAAAGACAAACTACTAAAAATAACCAGCATGTAATTAAATAACTTTTTCCATGGATGGATTTTGATTCCATTATTTCTTTCTTGATTAGTGTGCTACACCCACTTTGGCTTCTTCACAGATCTTCAAAACACCAAGCACACTTCCACCTTAAATTTTTATACTCATTCCTTATTTCCTCACTTTGCCCAGTTTTTCCAGTTTCAGAAAAGTGTTTTCTGATTACCTAAAATAAGAGAGGAACGTATATCAGTAAGGGTCAATCATAAAAGAAAACCAACAGAGTATGTTCAGACACTTTCCTATATACAACCTTATAATAAAATAGTTTTACAAGAATTTATCCTTACACTGTTGCAGGACCGAACTGAACAGTTTATATGAGTCTGTTTTTTTTTTTTTTTTTTTTTTTAATCTGGTAATTGATCTTGAAGTTAGAAAACCAACCATTCCATAAGAGAACATGGATGTGAACTGAAGGAAGTAAGAACAAATTGGGACCTGTGAAGACAAGCTGGAATCCAGAAGATGAACTGGAGCCTATGAATATCAAATTGTAGTCAGCTTCAATGCAGATTCTAGTACATATGCCAAAAAGGAGCTCTGGTGGGGCAAGCAGTGAAACACTTGACTGCTCACTGAAAGTTAGTGGTTCAAATCCATTCAGTAGCTCAACAGGAGGAAACCCCATCAATTTGTGACTTGACAGCACATTCCAGCAGTAACAATACTATACCATTAAATGTCTTACAGAAAATGAGTTGTCTATCATCTATCTATCTGTCTGTCTGTCTGTCTGTCTATCTATCTATCTATCTATCTAACAGATACATATAAGAAAGGTTAATGTATTTGTGGGGGAGCTGGCAAATACAAAATCCGTTGATTATGTGACAGGTTGAAAATTCCAGTAATCGTGTGCCCCATAATTCATAATTGTAAATTAAGCAGTGAAGAAGAAAAAAAGAATTCTGGGAAAATATTTATTTGTAGTCCAGAAGCAGACTACTCCATCAAAAAAAAAAAAAAAAAAAAAAACCTCCCTTTTAGTCCTTAAGATATTCAGTTGATTGGATGAAGCCCATCCACATTACCGATGATAAACTGTTTATTTAAATCCAAATGATTTAAGGACACATAGATACTTCATAGCAACCTGTAGACTAAAGTTTGATGAAACATCCTTTGACTCTCAGTGTAACTGATATTTAGAAGTATGTTAACTGAGAGAGCTAATTTCCCTTTGAAAAGAGCAATTGACAATATTTTTTAAACAAATGATGGGAGAAATTCAATCTTTTTTAATTAAAAGAACATACCTAAAGTTTACTGCATGTTAATTATTATTCAAGAAATTCTTTCACTCATCTATCTGAAAAATTTAACACAAGTAAGAAAGCTTTATGACAAATATTTATTCACAATGATATTTACTGAATTAAACAATATTTATAAAAGGAGAGAAACATTTGGTAAGTAGGTAGCACAGTTTCTAACTTCTAAATTCTTCTCTCCCCTCCCAGATTATGCCAAATTCACCTCACAAGACCTGTCATTGTATTATCTCCAAATTATTAAACTAGGAAATTTTATGCTTTACCCTGTGATGTCAAGCATTCCACCCTCCTACCGCTATATTCAGATATAAGAATCTATTGTGCATTCTGCATTTTTGACTACAATTTTATCCCTAAAGTAAAGCCTTTCTTGCTGTTAGGTCCAGTGGAGTCAAACTTGATTCATAGCAATCCCACGTGACAGAGTAAGACTGCCCCATATAGTTTTCTAGGCTATAATCTTTATGGGCTCGTACTGTCAGGTTTTTCTCCTGTAGACCTACTGGGTGGTGTGAAGGGGCTTGGTTAGCACAGCCAAGAGCTTAACTATTGCTCCAACAGGACTCTTTGAAACTTCTCTTGCCCACAGTACTTGTTTTCAAAGAATTTTCCTTCCACCCAGTGAAAGACTTGTATTTAATGTAATTCTACCCTCCTGACCATAAGTGATTGTTATGTGGTAGACACATGACATAAAGTGGGTCATTTGCATTCTCTCAGTAAAATTCAAGAAAGCTGGTAGATTAACACATAGAAATTCCACAAGTGCAGGTGAGAGGCTTTAACAACATTCACTAGGAGAAGCAGAGCAAATAGATTTTCAGAGGGAGAAATCAAAAGGTAAAAGGGAGAAGATGATATGTAGTACATCCAGTGCCAGATAGAAAGAGAAAATAACTTGGTTGCTGATGCATTTTCATTTCTTCTCTTTAATTGATAAGAGGTCTTATTGTACTTTTTTTTCCCTTAAGTAGTAATATAATAATATTACTACTATGACCTATGAGTCGGGGGCGACTCGATGGCAAATAACAACAACAACAACAACCAAACCAAAAACTAAATGCTCTGCCATTGATATCTACTGTACTATTATATCTAATAATGATAATAAATGGCACTTATTGAGGCTTGTCATAAAACATTCAGTATTCTATATACTTTATTAAGGTAACTCCTTAATCCGCATTTATCTTGTGAAATGGTTACTGTCCTCACCTTTGTCTGACACACACAGTAAGTAAAATACAGAGATTCAAGAAAATTGCTTCAAGGCATGTTACTAGAGCCAGGTTTTAAAACCAGAAAGTCTACTTTCAAGGTCTGTGTTGTGACTTCTTTTATGCATTCAGTGTTTCATTTGTTCATTCTGTGGATTTCTACTATTTAAAATCAAGAGACCTCCACTTCCAAACAAGATGAGTAATCATACAGGAATTTTACTCTTTTATCTGATACAACCAAGTCAACTGGATAAAACGTGTGAAATAACTGTATACAGGATAGTAGTTATTAACAGTAAAGACAGTGATTATTGAAAGACAAAAAACAAAGGAGGTGAGCCCTGAAAATGTCAAGGAATATTACCTTAATGTGGATCCTAAGCCATGATGCAGAGAGGGGAAAATCAAGCTGAAACCAGTAGATGCTGAGTTGAGGAGACAGAGCTGACATTTCAGGGAGACAGAAGTGGTTTGACTTTGCAGCACAGAGCACTTGGGAGTTAAAAGGTGAACAGAGAAGAAAATATATATGAAGATCTGCAGAGGATCCTTTTGGAATATTAGTAGCATAGTGCTCAGCACATGTGTGTAATCTAAACAAGACTCAGGGGAAAAAAGAAAAAAAAAAAAAAAAACCCTCAAGAAAATTTTTAAGATTATAAAAATATCCTGCACTCAACAACATAAACTTATAATGTTCTTTACCTAATCAGAACTTACTATACATGAAAATAAGCAGGAAAATATCACTAATATTTATTAGAAACATTGATCAATTAAAGCCAATGCAAAACTAAAACATGACAACACCTAAAATAGCTGTATTCCACATGTCCAAAAGTAGAGAAGAAAGATTAGATAAATGACATATATGACATTTTGAGTATTCTGGAGGTTTTTATTATTATTATTTTATTTATCTATTTTTGAGACTAGTTTATGTTACTTAAGAAATATATGATTTTTTTGGACCTTGTTTAAAATGTTTTTAGGTAAGATGAAAGCAGCATTTAGACTAGAGCTCATGTTTCCCTATGATGGATGAAAAGTCTTTTTGGATATATTATCCAATTCTGTAGGAATTATGAGATTTTCCAGTCTGGTTGGGTAACAATATTCCCAGCCCTCTGGTGGTATAGAGCTTAAGGCATTTGGCTGCTAACCAAAAGGTTGGTGTTTCAAACCCACCAGCCACTCTTCAGAAGAAAGATGAGGTAGTCTGCTTCTGTAAAGATTTTCAGCCTTGGAAACCCAATGGAGTTGTGGTAGTTAAAGTTGTATGTCAACATGGCTAGGCCTGGTTGAGTGGCTGGGCAGTTGGATTTAGTTATTGCCCATGGAGAGACTGGTAATTAATTCCATGGTGGAATCTACTAGAGCAGCTGAGTAGCTGCTTTAGGGATATTGGCTGCTTCTAACATATAAGAAGCAACTTTCAGGAAGATCTCTAGCTTTGTGGCATGCTTGAACCTTTCACGTAGCTGAGTTTTCATTCAGCAGCCTGCCATGCTCTGCCAATCTTGGGACGTTTGATGGCTTTCAATCAATGGCCTGTCGTGTGGTTTGATTATATCAGGACTGTGCCTTCTCACTTGTTGACCTTGGGTTTGTTGACCTCAGAAGCCAGCAGTTGCCTGAGTAAAGAGTTGCCTTCAGTGGGCCAGGAGCAAGAGACAGAGCTGAAGCTCAAGGTTGAAGGGCTTTCACCCAGTCCCTAGAGCTTGGCACATGCAACTCAGACTTCTAGCCTCCAAAACTGTAAGAGAATAAACTCCTGTTTGTTCAAGCCATCCCGTTTATGGTATATTCCTGTCAGAGCAGTACTAAAACAGGGGATCAGTTATGAGTCTGAATCAACTTGATGGTCATGAGCTTGATTTGTTTTATGTTTGTGTGAGCTTTAAATGTTGTTTCTTCTTATCTGTTTGAGTCTTTCCATTGTGTCATGTATTTTCCTCATACACTTGTACTGAACAGTATACTACTAGTATTCCAGGAAGATGGTCTTTATATTTTCAGATTTCTTCCTCTGCTCAACTTTCAACTCTCGAGTACTCTGCCCTAGTTTTGTGTGAACTGTCAGCTCTGTCTCCTCAACTTAACATCCATTGGTTTCTGCTTGACTTTCCCCTTTCTGCAGCACTGCTTAGAAACAATGTCATGGCAGTATTTCTTCACATTTGCAATGTTCAACTCATTTTCATATTCCCTCATTTTAAGCAAGACCTAAACAAATGGAGATGAATACAATATTCATGGATGAGAAGATTAAATACTGTTAATATGTCAATCCTAACCAAACTGATCTTTAGATACCACACAATAAGAACTGGCAAGCTGATTCTACAAATAAAATGGACATGCAATAGACCTAAAATAAACAAACAAATTTTAAAAAGGAGAACCAACAGCAACTGATATGAAATCATATTATATAGCCTAAACAATAAGATATTATTGAATTCTCCTAAAGAAAAGACAAATACACGAATAGATTAACAGAATAAACAATTGAAAACACATACTTTATAAGACAGAGTAGAACTGCCAACAGGGTGTAAAGACAAAATATTCTGGACAAAGAAACAAGGGCAATTTAGTGACAAAATGTTAGTATTTTCAACAAATGGAAAAAAAATTGAATATTCATATGCAAAAAATATGAACCTCTATTCATACCTGATACTATATTTAAAAAAATAATTCAAAATGTATTCTTGATATAAAGGTAAAATCTGAAATTAAAAACTTTTGCAAGATATTATAGGAGGGGATATTTGTATAAAAATGTATTGTTGTTGTTATGTGATGTGGAATCAGACCCAACTCATAGTGACCCCTCCTTGGGTTTTCGAGGCAATATCACTATGGAAGTAGATTGCCCAACCTTCCTTCTGAAGAGTGTGGCTAGTAGGTTTGAGTCACCAGCCTTCTGGTTAGCAGTCAAGTGCCTTACGCATTACGCTACCAGAGTGTATTAGGCATATATTTTTTACATACACAATCAAAAA
The DNA here is from genome assembly GCF_000298275.1 of Orycteropus afer afer. NCBI lineage: Eukaryota > Metazoa > Chordata > Mammalia > Tubulidentata > Orycteropodidae > Orycteropus > Orycteropus afer. Next base: position 508,616 of record NW_006922140.1, read on the forward strand.
CAATTCAGAGAGAAAAAATAATGACAAATTGACTTTATCAAAATTAAGAAGTTCTGCTCTTTAGAAAATACTATTAAGATAATGGAAAGACAAAACATGGACTTAGAGAAAATATTTACAAATCATATATTTGGAAAAAAAAAAAAGACATATCAAGCTTTCAAAATCCAATAAAAGGACATGTGCAGCCCAATAAACCTAGGCAGAAGATTGAAAATAATCTCCTTTGTCAAAGATATATGAATAGTAAAGAGACAAACAAAAACATGTTCAACATATTAGTCAATGGGAAATGCAAATTAAAACCACAGTAAAATACTACTACACATCTATTAACCAAAACTCACTGCCATCAAGTCAGTTCCAACTCATAGCAACCCCCATTGGGTTTCCAAGGCTGTAAATCTTTATGGAAGCAGACTGCCTCATCTTTCTTCCATGAAGCATCTGGTATTTTGAACCACTGGCCTTTTGGTTAGCAACTAAATGCCTTAACACTATTCTTTAGAGCCTCTTACATACCTATTAGAATAGACAAAATTTTAAAAGACATATACAGCAATCATTGGTAAGATTGTGGAGAAACTGGAAAACCATAGAAATACATATTTTGAGAACAATGTTCATGAAAAAGCTGGCATAGATATATTAGTTTAAAAGATAGACTTCAAGATAAAGATCATTACTAAAAATAAAAAAGGCATGTTGAACAGTGATAAAAGGGGCAATCATCAGGAAGAGATAAAAATCCTAAATTTGTTTTACAAAGATTAACAATGCATCAATCAAAATAAAATGTCAGACATGAAGAAGTAGAGGAATCCACTCTCATAGTTGTTTATCTTAACACTCCTCTCACAGTAATTGATAAAACAAATAGGCAATCCTTCTAGGGGGAAGAGAGTACTGTCCAGAAAGGTATGAAAGGATTGTCTGGGGAGAAGGAGAATATTTTATATCTTGTTTTGGTTGTTGGCTAAATGTGAGCATAAAATTGTCACTATGTATCACATTTCACATTTGATGTATGCAACTTTTTTATTATAAAGTATACTTTCATTAAAACAATTCAGTATAAACTACAGTAACAGTGTTAGTACTAACATTTAATGATTTTCAAGATTTATTTGAATTCATTTAGGTATCTAGAATATATCCTATTAAGAATGTAATGTCACTATATTGTGTTAGAAAGTTATTATA
>NW_006922140.1:510938-519168 GCF_000298275.1 Orycteropus afer afer
AATTTATCTTAGGAAAATGGCTCACACACTTATAGAAGCTGGCAAGTCTCAAGTTCTTGGATCAAACATCAAGCTGGAGGCTTTTCGTGACTCACACAGCTGCAGGGGCTGACAAGCTCAAGGTTGGTAGGCAGTACACCAGCTATTGACTCCAACAAATGACGAATCCAAGATCTCCAGGCCGAATGGTTGTAGGCAGTTGTAGGCAGCTCAACAGGGTCCTGATCCACAGAAGAATGTCTCATTTTCCCAGGATGTCCATAAATATATTGGAAGCAGGCTACACCCCTAGGGAAACTTCCTTTCAATGGATTGGCTGCTCAAAAGACATACATCCAATCCCATCATGGGAATAACTCACATCACAACTGCTTAAACTACACAGAATTGTGGTCCAGCCAAGTTGACATACAACTCCAACTATCACAGTCAACTCCTTATCAACTTGGCAGTTGTAAACATCTCATTAAACATATATCATTTCTAAATAAGAACAATAGTAAAGTCATATTTGTGCCTAACGTGATACACTAATATGTATACATTCAAAACACATTAACCTTGTTTACATTTTACAGTTCATAACAGAAGAAAACAAAAATATTTGACACACGTATTTAATGAAGAAATGTAACAATCACAGTACTTGTTTCTGAAACTGGTCACATGGTCATAGCTGATATTCAGAACTACCTTCTTCCACCACTCATTTCATATTTCTCTTGCCCTCAGCAAGCATCTCAGCTGGTTATGGTTCTTTGCCTGGGGGGGTGGCCAAAACTTTCATATTGAAGGGTCTGAGCCATTAGTAGTCATATAAGAATCGGGTTGCTGCAATTTTACATTAACTTTAATCACAGGGCATGATAGTACTAAGAGATGTCCTAAAGAAAATCCTGTATTCCAGACATATTCTTCTTTACCTTCATTATGTAATGTCAATCCAATTTCCCCTCAGTAATCATGATCTATCACACCAGATTGTACAGTAATGTCCTTCTTTGTCTGTTGATCCAGAAGCATGAGGAAGCCAAATTACCAGGTGACATTCTTAACTTCCAGTTCAATACAATCAGTTTTGTGTATCCATGTGGGAGTGTTCCTCCTTTTGGGGCTAAGATCTCCAGGCCCACAGACCATAGGCTAGCAAGGACAGAAAGCAAAATTTTTTTGAATGGGTCACTAGGGATAATAGTGAGTTTTACCACTCCCGTTTCTATCCCTTTGTTCCTGGACCCATGAATCCTGGTTATTGGAGAAATAGCACATTATTTTGGATCCAGTTTTAGAGCATATTCACCTCCTGAAGAACATTGCCCCAATCCTTCAAGGAATTACCACCTAGCTGGTGCTGAAATTGTGTTTTTAGTAGGCCTTTCCATTTTTCTATCAAGCCAGGGCTTCAGGATGATGGGGAACATGGTAAAACCAGAGAATTCCATGAGCATAGGCATATTGCCGTGCTTCATTTGCTGTTAAGTCCCTTGATCCAGAGCAATCTTGTATGGGATAACATGATGGTAGATAAGCCATTCTGTAAGTCCACAGATGGTAGTTTTGGCAGAAGCATTACTTGCAGGGAAGGCAAATCCATATCCAGAATAAGTATCTATTTCAGTAAGAACAAAATGCTGTCCTTTGCATGAGGGAGTGATCCAATGTAATCAACTTGCCACCAGATTGCTGGCTGATCACCCTGAGATTCCATATCATGGACTTTGTGTTAGTCTCTGCTGCTGGCAGATTGAGCAATCAGCAGCGGTGGTAGCCTTGGTAAGTGGGAGTCCATGTTGCTGAACCCATGCATAACCTCCATCCCTGTCACCATGGCCACTTTGCTCATGAGCCCATTGAGCAATGACAGGAATGATTGGGGAGAAAAGATGACTGGTTTCCACTGAATATGTCATCCTATCCACCTGATTGTTAAAGGCCTCCTCTGCTGAGGTCACCTTTTGGTGTGCATTCACATGAGACACAAATATTTTTACTCCTTTGGTCCATTCAGAGAGATCTATCCACATACCTCTTCCCCATATATCCTTGTCACAAATTTTCCAATCATGCTCCTTCCAAGTCCCAGACCATCCGGCTAAGCCATTAGGCACAGCCCATGAATCCATATACAAGTACACATCTGGCCATTTCTCATTCCATGCAAAGTGAACAGCCAGACACATGGCTCAAGGTTCTGCCCATTGGGAGGATTTCCCTTCACCACTGTCCTTTAAGGAAATTCCAGAAAGGGGCTGCAGTGCTGCTGCTGTCCACTTTTGAGTGGTGTCTGCATATCGTGCAGAACCATCTGTAAACCAGGCACAGGTTTTCTCTTCCTCAGTCAAGTGATCATAAGGGACTCCCCATGAAGCCATAGGTGCAGATTGGGAGAGGGAAGGTAATGTGACTGGAGTGGAGACAACAGGCATTTGGGCCACTTCCTCATGCAACTTACTTGCCTTCAGGTCCTGCTTGAACCTGATCTCTGATGTACCATTTCCATTTAATGATGGAGTGCTGCTGTGCACATCCAACGCTATGACTCTGTGGTTCAGACAATACCCCGTTCATGATGGGCACCTCAGGCCTCCTGGTGACTTGGTGGTCCATAGTTAGGCATTTAGTCTCTACTAAAGCCCAGGAACAACCCAAAAGCTGTTTCTCAAAAGGAAAGTAGTTATCTGCAGAGGATGGCAGGGCTTTGCTCCAAAACCCCAAGGGTCTGCATTGTAATTTACAAATAGGGACCTACTAAAGACTAAAAACATCATCTCTATCTGCTACAGACACTTCAAGCACCATTGGATCAGCTGGATCAGATGACCCAAGTGGCAGAGCAACTTGTACGGCAGCTTGAACCTGTTGCAGAGCTTCTGTTGTTCTGGGCCCCACTCAAAACTAGCAGCTTTCTGATTCACTTGATAAATAGGCCACAGCAACACACCCAAATGAGGGATATGTTGCCTCCAAAATCCAAAGAGGCCCACCAGATGTTGTGCCTCCTTCTTAGTTATGAGGGAAGCCAGATACAATAACTTATCGTTCACTTTAGTTGGAATATTTTGACATGCCCCACACCATTGGATCCCTAGAAATTTCACTGAAGTGGAAGGTGCCTGGATTTTTGTGAGGTAAATTTCCTGCTCTCTAGTATGCAGATTCTCACCAATAAGTCTAGAGTATTTATGACCTTACTAGGTCCAATCAGCATAAAGTCATCAATATAATGGACCAGCATGATGTCTTCTGGAAGGGAAAAGCAATCGAGATCCTTATGGACTAAATAATGACATAGTGCTGGGGACCTGATATTCCTCTGATGAAGCACTGTGAAAGTATAATTGTTGGCCTTGCCAGCTTAAGGCAAACTGCTTCTGATGGTCCTTTGAAATTGGTATTGAGAAAAAGGCATTGGCCAGATCAATAGCTGCGTACCAAGTACCAGGAGATGTACTAATTTGCTCAAACAATGGAACCACATCAGGAAGAGCAGCTGCAATTGGAGTTACCACATGATTAAATTTAGGATAAGTCTTGACTTTGTGAATTGAGATGCTCTCCTCCCAATTGGACAATTATATATCCTGTCTTCTTATATTAGGGAATGATGCTATGATTTGTATTGGCCACTAAAATGTTGCTAAGTAATGTGTGGTTCACATCTCACTCTTTCCCTCTAGCACGAGATTGGTGTGAGACATCCAGATAGGAGCTGTTCCATCAACAGTGACAAGAATGCAGAAAATATGGGATAAAATGAAGCAGGGCCTAAAGGGATGTACTGCATAAGGAAGAAATAATTTTTCTTTTACTTTATCAGGTACTGGTCAAAAGATTAGAGGTTTGAATCCACTTAGAGGTGCCTCAAAAGAAAGGCCTGGTTATCTATTTCTGATAGGCTACAGCCATTTGAAAACTCTATGGAGCACTGTTTTTCTCTGATATGCATGGGGTCATCACAAATTGGAGTAGATTTAATGGCAAGTACTAAATATAAATATAGATTCTTATGTTTCTCAGATTAATATTATGTAAATTGAAGGATATTATACATACTTGCTGCTCTGATCATGATTTTCTTACTTAGAAAATATTGTGGAGAACTTTTCATATCACTACACACAGATAGCTACTCATTTTTATTCACACTGCTTTCATTATTTGGATGTATTGTTATTTATTTAAGACTTCTTTTGACAGTTAATTTGGATAGCTTTTGTTGTTGTTTTTGTTATGTGCCATTGAGTCGGACCCAATCCAGAGCAACCCCCCCTTGGTTTTCTGAGGCAGTATCATTCCGGTAGTAGATTGCCCAACCTTCCTTCCAAGGAGTGGCTGGTGGATTTGAACCTCCAGCCTTCTGATTAGCAGTCAAGTGCCTTAGGCACTACACTACAAGAGCTCCAGTCTTTGACTATTGTAAACAATGGTGCAATAAATAATCTCGTTTTTAAGTCTCTTTGATGCATGTATAAAACATGAAGGTTAAATTCCCAAAAACAGAATTGCTTGGTAAAAAATAAATGTTTCAAATCTTGAGAAATTTCTAATTGCAGAATTGTACCAGTTTACACCTTAATGTGCTACCAGCAACGTATTAAGATATCTGTTTCTCTACAGCTTTTCCAGAACCGTGTGCTACCAAATTTAGGTATTTTTACCAATCTGATGGATAAATAATGGCAACTCAATGTAGCTTTAATTTGAATTATTGTTATTATTAGAGAATTTGCATTTAAGTTTCTACGACTCATTAATCCTCTTTATTTATTGGCCCTAGACACCTCCATAAAAAGTTAGTCCTGGTTCTGGAATTGCTCTAATTCATTTCTCCTCTTACATGAGTTGTTATTATTATAAATATTTCTCTGATTCTAATTCCCACTTACCATTTCTACAATTTTTTTTCCCTATATTTTAGTGCTCGGTTGGCTAATTAGAATATAAATATCCTTGGGGAAGTACTTTATAGCTGGTAAGACTTTCACAAAATAATGAGAATAAATCCATTGACATGTTTTCTAATATTATTTTAAACATGAAAATTTAAAGGTATCAGGTTTCTACCTGGGGAGAAGATAGAAAATGGGGCATTCAAAAGATGTGTGTTACCACCAAGAGAAATCTCTGCCTGAGGACAGTTATTGTTAGAACTGGCTCTATCTTCCTTAATTCACTAAATATCGCAGTTGAGATAATAATTCCCTGTCTTCTAGTCTCTTTCCCTGCCTTTTCTATTCCCTTTAAGCTCTCTCTAACACATTTTACTTTGTCCCTACGCAAAATTGACTTGATTGAGGACTTAGTTGAATATAACGTTCCCTCAGGCAGCAAATTTAACATAAGAATTGTATAAACTGAAACAACATTTATAATCAGCAGGTTTGTGAACTGAGGTTTATTTTTCTTTCTTTCTTTCCATTTTTTTTTTAACTATTATATCAAAGCTTTTATTATGCGCTCAAAGATATTAGATTAAAATCTATTTGTCAATAATTTCTGAGAGAGTTTTTGAATTTATAACAAACTATTTTTCTCTATTCTTCTTGAATAGCTCTTCATCAAATTCAATTATGAACAAATATTATATTCTCTAAAAAAATACTCTTACATTTTCTACATAACTATGCATAGATATGATCTCAATCAGTATGCACAACTTTGAGTTCTCCAGACTTTTTGTGATCTATGCAAATATTTCACAATTTGATTTCACTAATGGTTTTTGCAAATCAATAGAAACCAGAAACATCTTAAGCTTTTTTTCAATGTTAAGTTTTATCTAGATAGTAAAGATAATCTGTTACTCAAGATACTATGTACCCATCCATCTGGCAATTCATTTTCCATCACTGATCCATCCAGAGTGTCAAAATCCCAAAGTCAAAGAAAACACCACCCTTTTTTGTGACATATTTAATTTTTTTAAATTCACAGTTTATAAAATAAGAGTGACAATCTTTAAATCCAAATGTGCAGATTCATAAGACCATCGGAATGCTCTGTTCATAAGTTTAGGGTGTGCTGGCTACTCTGATAAGGGTACACTCTATGGAAGGGAAGAGCTCCGATGTTGGCATGCTTTGCTTGTATTCAGTTTTATTCTTTCCACAACCCTCAGCACAAACGTTGAGAAGGCAAACTAGAGAGATATTTTCTGAGGCAAGCAAGCTATCCTCCAGCTTTCTCTGCTATTTGCAAAACAGCAATGATGGCTGTCAGCAGAGCCTTGTATTTTAAAGAAGATATATGTGTCTTTGATGAGTTCACAAACTTAACATCAAAAAAAGCAAATTTCTCGTCACCATATGTGATAACAGGAGAGAAGGAGGGTAGCCTAGCTACCTGGGAATTCTTTGTATCTCCATTGCATGATTTTTGAATCTCTCATGTTCTCGTAGCAAATTTTTCATAATAGCTATGCTTATGCACTTCACTTAATAGCCACTAGATGCATAGTTTGAAGGAAAAAGTTTTCTTGCTTCCCACAGAATGCTGTTAAAGATGCCTTGTAATATGTAAGCTATTAATAAACTTTGTTGATATGAATTAAATATTCTTCACCAACACCACAATTCAAAGGTGTCAATTCTACTGTGTTCTTCCTTATTTATTGTGCATCTTTCACATGCACATGAGGCTATTGAAATTATCATCCTTGGATCAGGACCACCTTAGACCACAAGGTATTTTTTTTTTTTTTTTTAACATTTTAAAGAGGGCTTTTGCAGCAAATCTGCTTAATGCAATATGTCATTTGATTTCTTGGTTACTGCTTCCTTGGGCATAGGTTGTGGATCTAAGAAAAATTATATACTTGACAACTGCGGTATTTTTTCTTTTTAGCATGATATTGCTTATTGGCCCAGTTGTGAGGACTTTGATTTTCTTTATGTTGAGGTGTAATCCATATTGAAGTATGTAGTCTTTAAATATGATCAGTAAGTTGTTAAAATTGTCTGCATTTTTACCAAGTAAACCAAACCAAAACCAAACTCATCGCCATAGAATCAGATCCAACTCTTCCTTGGGTTTCCAAGGCAGCGTCACTACAGAAGTAGATTGATTGCCCAATCCTCCTTCCGAGGAGTGGCTGGTGGGTTTGAACCACCAGTCTTCTGGTTAGCAGTCAAATGCCTTAGGCACTATGTCATCAGAGCTCCTTTTTTAGCAAGTAAGACTAAACATATAAACATAAAAACATCACACACTGTTAATGGGCCCTCCTCCAATCTTGATGCAGTGCTCTTTTTCATAGAGTCTGGCTTCTCAGGTTATTTGTGAAGCATACAGAAAAAAATAAGCTGAAGATACAACCTTGTCGCACAGTTTTTCCAATTTTAAAGCTCACAAAATCCCCTTGTTCTGCTGTAAATACTGCCTCTTGATTCATGTACAGAATCTACATGAACACAATGAAGTGCTCAGGAAATTCCATTCTTTGTAATGCTATCTACAAAATTATAATCCATGAAACAGAAATTCTTTGCATAGCTGATAAAACAGCTAAGCATCTTTTTGGTACTCTCTGCTTTGGGGCGAGGTCCATCTGACCTCACCAATGATTCCCCTCATTGTGAGTCCTCTTCTTAATCCAGTTTAAACTTCTGGCAGTTTCCAGTTGATGTATAATATATTGACATATAACAATTACTACTCATTAGAATGTGAAAGTTGGAAATGAAGGAGGATACACAGTTGGAAAACACATCCTTGCTGATATAAAAGACACCAGAGATCACATGACAAAGTAATTATTAATTGCAGACATTTTTTAATTCTCTTCAGCAACATTTTACTAGCTTTTGATATATAATATGTGCATTCTATTTGATCACTTTCTTTGAAATATGTCAAATATTAATGTCTTCCAGTCCATTCTCCAGGTAGTTGTTTTCCAAAGTTCTTGACATGGTCAAGTATGCATTTCCAGCTTGAATCAGTTGTTGAAGCATCTCTGTTGGCTATGTTGGTATATTGTCAATAACTAGGGCTTTTTCTTTTTTCTTTTTTTTAATCCATGCCCTCAGGGTAGCTTGCACTCTTTCAGTACCAATAGTGTGTGATCATATGGTACCTCTTCAAATGTTTACATCAATCAATTATTTTTTGGTACTGTTACTCTGGGTATTCCTACTATCTTCTTTTGATGCTTTTACATAATTCATTTTTTTTCCCACTCAATCCCTCAGTAATGCAAGTCAAAGCTTGAATTTTCTCTTCAATTCTTTCA
>NW_006922140.1:519648-525462 GCF_000298275.1 Orycteropus afer afer
TAAGGCTGGAATCTTTATGAGAGAAGACTATCATACCTTTCTCCCAATGAACCTTTGTTCAAACCACTAACTTTTTGGTTGGCAACCGAGCACTTAACCAGTGTAACACCAGGTCTCCTCCACTTGAACTTACATATGACTAATTGATGGTCTGTTCTACAGTCAGCTCCTGGCCTTGTCATGATTACTAACATTAAGCTTCTCCATTGCCTCTTACCACAGATATAGTTAATTTGAATCCTGTGTATCTTTCCAGGGAGATCCATATGTACAGTCATAGATTGTGTTGCTGACAAAAAGTATTTCACAGAAATAAGTCATTGATTTTGCATGAATTCCATCATGTGACCTCTGGTGTCATTTCTATCACCAAGGCTGTGTTTTCCAACTACTGATCCTTCTTCTTAGTTCCTAACTTTCAACTTCTAATCAGCAGTAATCATCAATGCATTTTAATTATGTTTGATCAATTTCAGACTTGAGTACAACATAAAATTCTTCAAGTACTTCTTCTTGTGCATTCATAATTTGTGTGTAAATATGAATAATACTAAAGTGGAATGTCTATATTTATAAATAAACACACACACACACACAAACACATATATAGTAGAGATGTGTACCCATTTTTACCAATATAAGTGCAAAATTATAAGATATTTGTGGACTACTCTTTTGAAACCTGATGCATGATAAGGCAAGGAAATTGATCCATTAATAAACAATTATAGTATGAAAAGAATCTGTGACCAGCATGGTGACAATGGGGAAAGTAAAGACATTGAAATGTACACGAAAGATATATGCAAAAGAGGAAATACTATTACAAGCACAACACTGCAGAATCACTAGCACCAAAAACAAGGCTACAGATTAAAGCACAGACAGGTGAGAAGAGCAGGTGGAGGTACCAAACAGGAGTACAACTTAGACCAAGGATGGATTTGGCTGAAGACAATCTTATATATGCACTTGTGCTACTAATTTAGCCACATACATTACAGAAGCAACAGAAGATAGGGTTGGGGTAACTTCTCAGAGACAATCAAACATCTTGTGAGAGAGAATCACCACTCCTGGGGGCTTGGGACAATAGTCTCAGGGGACACCATGCTCAATTGACACACATAGTTCATAAAAATATTGTTCTACAACCTAACTTGGTGAGCAGCACCTGGGGTCTTAAAAGCTTTCTAACATACAACTATTGGTCTCCTCTCATCTGGAAAAAAGAAGAGTGAAGAAAATCAAAGCCATCAGGAAAAAATTAGTCCAAAGATAAGATGGACAACAAGGACCTCAGCCTCCATGACCTGAGACCAGAAGAACCAGATGATGCCTGGCTACCAATGCCAGCTTCTCTGAAATGGATCAAATCTGGAGATTCTGGATAAAGCGGGAAGAAATATGTGGAACAAAATTCAAAAACACAAAAATGACCAGAATTCCTTGTTAGAAAGAGACTGGAAGAACCCCCAAGATTATGGCCCAAGGTTACCCTTTGGGCTTAGAAATTGACTCATTTCCATGGATTAGCTCTCAGCACAACAGTAGAAAGACCTACACATAAAACACCTAGCCCAGGTCAATCCACCCAGCTACTCTAGGGAGATGCATCCTTTGGATCAGGCAGCCATGAGACCCCAGTAGGGTTGTTGTTGCTGTTATGTGCTGCCGAGTCAGACCCGACTCATAGCGACCCCTCCTTGGGTTTCTGAGGCAGTATCACTAAGGAAGTAGATTGCCCCATCTTCCTTCCAAGGAGTGGCTGGTGGGTTTGAACCTCCAGACTTCGGGTTAGTAGTCAAGTGCCTTAGGCACTATGCTACCAGAGCTCCCCCCAGTAGGGTAACACTCACATAGAGGGAAATCTGGACAGACAGGAATACATAGAAAAGAAAGTGACCACAGGGGTGGTCACAAGGAGGAAAGGGGAGGAGAGTGTTTTACAGTTGGGGGTGGTAATGTGGGTCATGAAATCAGATGTGCATGAAAAACAAGTTTGCTCTGTAAATTTGCATCCAAAGCATAATAAAAAAAAATAAAAAATAAACATTTTTGTGGGGACATTCAAGAAATATGTTTGAGTTCTTACATGAGCTGTATTCTTTTTTTTTTTTTTTTGGAAAAGGAAGATGCTGAAAGCTTAAATATGAGATTTGAAAGGAGAAGAAATATTGTCTTTCTATTGAATCCAATCTCATACTCTGCCCTTAATGCTACCCTTTCTTCTCCTATTCAGATATTACCAAACAATTAAAAAATGGCAATATGGCAATATGAAGTATTTAAGATACAGAAGTGAATACTAAAAAAGAACACTTACTTAGTTAGACTAACACTGTAGTAGAAGGAACACAGAAAGCAAAGTCAAATTGTGTAAAAAATTGAATTTGTAATGTCCATAATATTAATGAGGATTTCAGAAAGTCCTTGAAAATCTCTGAGCTTCTCTTCCTTAATCTGAATATGAAAACACAAGAGATTCCTATCAACAGAGTAGGGCTATTTTAATGATTAAATGACAGTGGAAATGTAAGGCACTAGAAAAACTAAGGGGTTTCTAATATCATTATAGGAGCTCTGGTAGCATAGTGCCTAAGGCACTTGACTGCTCACCAGAAGGCTGGCGGTTCATACCCACTAGCCACTCCTCGGAAGGAAGTCTGGGCAATCCTACTTCCGTAGTGATACTGCCTCGGAAACCCAAGGAGTGGTCGCTATGAGTCGGGGCTGACTCGACGGCAAACAACAACAACAACAACAACAATATCATTGTGTTTTTATACTTTCTCCTAGTACTTTGACTTACCACAAAATATTCAAGAGTAAGAAAAAGGTATCATGTGAAAAATTCACATGAAATTAAAAATATCTGAGTCTTTAGATAACTTGCAAGATTCATTTGATTTTGAGTATCCTTCCATCTTAAATATTTTTCCAGCATAATTCTAATCTCAGTAGGATTACAAATTGCAATTCTATAATGAAAATCTCTACCTCATTTTGATGTTAGATGCCATCAAGTTGATTCTGACTCATAGTTACCCTATGTACAACAGAATGAAACACTGCCAGGTCTTGCACCATTCTCACAATCATTGCTATGTGTATGCCCATCGTTGCAGCCACACTATCAATCCATCTCATTGAGAGTCTTTCCCTTTTTTTCATTGACCCTCCACTTTACCAAGCATGGTATCCTTCTCCAGGAATTAGTCCCTTCTGACAATATGACTAAAGTATTAGAGATGAAGTCTGGCCATTCTTACTTCTATGGAGAATTTCTGCTGTATTTCCTCCAAGACAGATTTGTTTACTCTTCTGGCAGTCTATGCTACATGTAGTATTCTTTGCCCACAACACAGTTCAAATACATCAGTTCTTCTGTGGTCTTCCTTATTCATCATCCAGCTTTCACATGAATATGATGCTATTGAAAATACCTTGACTAGGGTCAGGTGCACGTTAGTCTTCAAAGGGACTTATATACTCTCAAACACTTTAAAGAAGTCTTTTGCAGCAGATTTGCAATACAGTATGCAATTTGATTTCTTGTTTACTGCTTCCATGGGTGTTGATGGTGTTTACAAGTAAAATGAAATATTTGATAAATTCTATCTTTTCTCCCTCTATCATGATGTTTCTTATTAGTCCAGTTGTAAGCATTTTTGTTTTCTTTATGTTGAGGTGCAATCCGTACTGAAGGCTGTAGTTTTTGATCTTCTTCAGTGCTTCAAGTCATCTTCACTTTCAGCAAGCAGGGTTGTGTCATCTGCATATCATAGGTTTTTGATGAGGCTTCCTCCAATCCTGATGCTGTGTTCTTCTTCTTATAGTCTAGTTTCTCAGATTTTTTGCCCAGCACACAGATTAAATAAATTAGGTGAAAAGATACAGTTCTAATGAACACATTTCCTGAAACCATACAGTTATTTCTTTGTTTTATTCAAATGACTGCCTCTTGGTCTATGTACAGGTTCCTCATGTGCACAATTAAGTGTTCTGAAATTCCCAATCTTCACAATATTATCCATACTTTGTTATGATCCATACATTCAAAAGCCTTTACTTAGCATACATTTAACTAAAAATAGCTCATTGCACTATGTCTTATGCTAGGATTTTGTGGCTTCTGCGTATTTGCTAGCCGAGTTTCATTGAAATATACCCTAGTCAGACACAGCAAAATTTATTCCTATGTAGCTAGTTAGTTGCTACTAAGTTGATTCCTACTTCCACCTTTATGGAAAAGAACCAAACCTTATCTTGTCCTTTGCCTACTTCATAATCTATGGAATATTCAAGTCTGTGTTTGCAACTGTTTTGTCAATGCATATTAATTGAATGTTATGTGCCGTCGAGTCGGCCCTGACTCATAGCGACCCCTCCTTGGGTTTCCGAGGCAGTATGACTACGGAAGTAGGATCGCCCAACCTTCCTTCTGAGGACTGGCTGGTGGGTTTGAACCACCAGCCTCTGGTTAGCAATCAAATGTCTTAGGCACTATGCCACCAGAGCGCCCCATATTCTTAAGAACACAATGCAAATACATCAATTTTTCTCCCATCTTCATTTTTCTCATTGTTCACCTTTCACATACATGTGAGGCAATTGAAAAAAGAAAACCATGACCTTGGTCAAATTTGCTTTAATCCTTAAAGTGGTATCTTTGCTTTTTAAAGTTTAAAGAAGTCATTTGCACCAGATTTTCATAATGCAAAATATCAATTGATTTCTTGATACCATCTCAATTGATATTAATTGTTGATTCAAACAGAAAGAAATCATTAGCAATTTCAATTTTTTCTCCATTTATCATGATATTGTTTTTTGGCCTAGTTGTGAGGATTTTTTTTTTTTTTTTCATATCCAGACTACTGAAGGCTTTAGCCATTAACCTCCATCAGTAAGTGTGTCAAACCCTCTTCCTTATCAGCCAGATTTTGTCATCTGCATGTGAACAATGTTCTCTTGTTATCCATGAGGTTTTCTTTGACTGGTTTTGGGAATTAGAAGTTCAGACTTTTCTTTCTAGTCTGAGATCTTGGTTTACTCCTTTCTAAATATCTTCTTTCTAGATCTTGCTTCTCTCTGATTGAAGTATATGAATTTCAATTCTTTATCTTGCCTTGCCTTTGGACAACAGCAGTTGTAGTTTCTTCCTTCCTTTTATCTTTGAATCACTAATCATCCCCGAGGCAATAATTCCCTCTTAAATTGATCATTCTCCACTTCAATTATTTCTACTTCAGAAATTTGCTTTATCCCAACATCTATCATGTCTTTAAAGTGTGTCTAGTAGATGCAGCCTATAATTTGGAATGTTAAAAAAAATTGATAATTTGTTTTTTGATTGGAATGTTTTTCAATTTACATTCAATATATTTGCTGATTTATTGGTCTACTTTCATTTTCTTTGTCCTATCTACTCTGTATTCATTTGTTTCCCCTTTCCTGTCAAGAACAGACCTTAGCATTCAACTCTTCTTTATTCCAATTTTCAAGAAATCACTACTTTCTTCAAATGTAATATTTTAACGTTCTAAATTTCAGTATCATCTTTCAATCCTCTTTACTTCTTCCTCTCTTCAATTATTTTCAGTTCTTACTCATACCATATTGACAATAGACATCTGATTTTCTGTATGTCATTTTTCCTGATTTGTTTATAATACAAAAAGAATGCTTTTTATAATATGTCAATTTTGCTGTGTCACATTTCTCCATAATTATTCAAGGGTGAAACTGTGTGTATTGGATTGGGTTCTCTAGAGAAACACAAAAACCAGCAAAGTATATATATATATATAT
>NW_006922140.1:550258-556910 GCF_000298275.1 Orycteropus afer afer
GGGTTTAGTCCACTTCTATATCCTTCCCTTCAAGGCTCAGGGGTCCAGGATTATCTTCTGTGCCTGTGTTATTTGGTTTCCCTTTTCTTTGTTGAAGAGGGTCTGTGCAGTCTTTCTGCCTAGTTCCATCTTGCTGGCTCCCTCCAATCAACACATCTTGATTGCATGTTTGGTCAATTTCAGACTGCACAAGTTTGTAATAATCTTCAATATCCTCATCTTTTTACTTGCTACATGTTACTGGTTAATAGGGTAAGTGAATATTTAATTTTTAAGAAAACGCCAAAAAGTTCAATAAGGTTATCATGTAATATTACTGCTAACTAGAAGGCTGCCAGTTCAAACCCACCAGGCACGCCTCAGAAAGAAGGGTGAACAATCTACCTCTGGAGTGAATCCACCTCAGAAACCCATGGAAGTGTTGCTGTTAGTTGGATCCAACTCAATGGCAGTGAGGTTTTTCTTTGGTTTTTTGGTTTCAAATACTTGCCACAACCTGGTATAGAAACATACCAACAATTATGAAGATCACAGGTCCAGATAATATTTTTGTTTTGTTATACTTAAACTCACCATGTGTTGGAGTCACTGGATAGCCATTATGAACAGCATCAAAAATAGGCATGTAGTAACATCTCACTGTGGTTATCAATTGTGTTATCCTGATGGATAATGATATTGAACTTCTCATGTGCATGTATGCACTCATACATCACAATTGCTTAAATGTGTGTTCATTTTTTTCCTTGTAATTAAATTTATTATTTTTTATATTAATTTCTGAGTATTGTTCAAATGTTTTAGTATACTTAAGATGGCACTGCAAGACCTAAGCAGTGTAATCAGAGAAAAATAAAAATTAATAAAGCTATAAAAAATGATACTTAGCAAGATTTAAAACTGTATTTGGAAAGATCTTGATAATCTATATAGAAAAACTTATGCCAAAAAAACAAAAACCAAACTCACTGCCATCAAGTTGCTTCATACTCATAACTACCTTTTTTGGGTTTCTGAGATGGTAAATCTTTACAGAAGTATATTGCCCAGTCTTCCTTCAGTGGAGTGGCTAATGAATTTGAACCAACAACTTTCTGGGTGCTAGTCAAATGTCTTAGGCACTATGCCACCAGAGATCCTTTGAAAATCTTATGTTGTTGTTAGGTGCTGCCAAATCATCTCTGACTCATAGCAACCTTATGAACAACAGAATGAAACAATGCCTGGTCTTGAGCCAGCCCCTTGATCCTTGCTACGCATTAGCCCATCATTGCAGCCACTATGTCAATCCATCTCATTGAGGGACTTTCCCTTTTTCATAGTCCTTCCACTTTGCCAAGCATGATATCCTTCTCCAGAGAATGGTCACTTCTGACAACATGACCAAAGTAGGTGAGATGAAGTTTGGCCATTCTCACTTCCAAGAAGCACTCCAGCTGCACTTCTTCCAGGACAGATTTGTTAGTTCTTTTAGCAGTCTGTGGTACTTTCAGCATTCTTCACCAACACAACTCAAAAGTATTAACTCTTCTTCGGTCTTCCTTTTACATTGTGCAGCTCTTGCATGAGGTGATTGAAAATACCATGGCTTGTGTCAAGTGCACCTTAGTCTTCAAAGAAACATCTTTGCTCTTCATCACTTTAAAGAATTCCTTTGAAGCAGATTTGCCCAATTCTATGTGATGTCTGATATCTTGACTCCTGCTTTTATTGGTGTTGGTTGTAGAACCAAGTAATATGAAGTCTTTTCTTCATTTATCATGATGCTGCTTATTGGTTGAGTTGTGAGGATTTTTGTTTTCTTTATATTGAGGTGTAATCCATAGTGCAGACTGTAGTCTTCAATCTTCAATAAGGGCTTCAAGTCATCTTCACTTTCTGCAAGCAAAGTTGTATTGTCTGCATAATATAGATTGTTAGTTACTCTTCCTTCAGTCCTGATGTCACGTTCTTCTTCATATAGTCCTGCTTCTCAGATTATTTGTTCAGCATACAGATTGAAATGTATGTTGAAATTATACAATCCTGATGCTCTCGCTTCTTGATTGTAAACTATGCAGTGTCCCCTTGTTCTGTTTGAACAGAAGCTTCCTGATCTATGGACAAGTTCCTCATGAGCACAATTAAGTGTTCTGCAATTACCATTCTTCTCAATTTTAGCCATAATTTGTTATGATCCACATAACCAAATGTTATTGCATAGTCAATAAAACACAAGTAAACATCTTTCTGGTATTCTTTGTTTTGAGCCAAGATACATCTGCCATCAGCAATGATATCCCTCATTTCATGTCCTCTTCTGAATCCAGCTTGCATTTCTGGAAGTTCTCTATCAATATACTGCTGCAACCATTTTTGAATTATCTTCAGTAAGATTTTACTTGCATGTGATATTAATGATATTGTTCGATAATTTCCATGTTCTGTGGGATAACCTTTCTTTGGGTTAGATACAAATATGGATCTTTTCCAGTCAAATGGCCAGGTAGTTGTCTTCCAAATCTCCTGGCACAGCCGAGTGAGTGCCTCTAGTGCAGTATCCATTTGTTGAAACATCTCAATAGGTATCCTGCCAATTCCTGGATCCTTGTTTTTCTCCACTTCCCTCAGTGCAGTTTCGACTTCTTCCTTTAATACCATTGGCTCTTCATCATATACACCTCCTGAAATGGATGAACATTGACAAATTCTTTTTGGTACAGTGACTCTATGTTTTCCTTCCATCTTCTTTTGATGTTTCCTGCATCATTCAATATATTGTCCATAGAATCTTTCAATATTGCAGCTCAAGTCTTAAATTTCTTCTTCAATTCTTTCAGCTGAGAAATGCCAAGAATGTTCTTCCCTTTGGCTTTTCAACTCCACGTCTTTGCACATTTCATTATAATAATTGACTTTGTCTGCTCATGATGCTCTTTGAAATCTTCTTTTTAGCTCTTTTATCTTCTCATTTCTTCCATTTGTTTTAGCTACTCTCTGTTCAAGGGCAAGTTTTAGAGTCTCTTCTGAAATCCATTTTGGCCTTTTCTCCCTTTCTTATCTTTTAAATGGCGATTTTGCTTTCCTCATGGATGATGTTCTTGATGTCATCCCTCAATTCCTTTGGTTTCAGTCATTGGTGTTCAATGCTTAATATCTGTTCTTTAAATAGTCTCTAAATTCAGGAGGGATATAATCAAGGTCAGGAGCTCTGGTAGCATAGTGCCTAAGGCACTTGATGGCTAACCAGAAGGCTGGCAGTTCAAATACACCAGCCTCTCCTCGGAAGGAAGATGTGGCAATCTACTTCTGTAGAGATATTGCCTCTGAAACCCAGGGAGGGGTCGCTATGAATTGGGTCTGACTCGATGGCATATAACAACAACAACAACATAATCAAGATCATATTTTGGTTCTCATAGTCTTGTTTTAATTGTCTTCAACTTCAACTTGAACTTGCAAATGAGCAGTTGATAGTCTGTTCCTCATTCAGCTCCTGGCCTTGTTTTGGCCAAAGATATGAGCTTTTCCATCACCTCTTACAACAGGTGTAGTCAATTTGATTCCTGTGTACTCCATCTGTTGAAGTCCACATGTAGAGCCACCATTTGTGCCTTTGAAAAAAGGTATTTGCAATGAATAAGTCTTTGGGCTTGCAAAATTCTATCATGTAATCTCCAGCATTATTTTTGTCTATAAGGCCAAATTTTCCAACTACTAGTGATTTCTCTTTGTGTCCAACTTTTGTATTCCAGTCACCAGTGATAGTCACACATCTTCATTGCATATTTGGTCAATTTCAGACTGCAAAATTTTGTAAAAATCATCAATTTATTCATCTTTGGCTTTGGTGGTTGGTGCATAAATTTGAATAATTGTAGTATTAACTGGCTTTCCTTGTAAGCATATTAATATTATTCTATCATTGACAGCATTGTACTTCAGGATAGATCTTGAAACGTTCATCGTGACAATGAATGCCATACCATTCCTCTTCAATTTGTCATTTCAGGCATAGTAGATAACATGGTTATCTGTTTCAAAATGGCCCAGACCAGTCCATTTAAGCTCACTAATGCCTAGGATATCAATCTTTATGTGTTCCATTTCAGTTTTGACAACTTCCAATTTTCCTAGATTCATACTTTGTACATTCCATGTTCTAATTATCAATGGATGTTTATAACTGTTTCTTCACATGTTGAATCATGCCACTTCAGCAAATGGAGGCCCTCAAAACTCTGCTTTATCCATATCACCAAGGTAGGCTCTACTGTGATGAGGCAGGTCTTTCCCATTCATATTTTGAGTGCCTTCTGACCTGTGGGTCTCATCCTCTGACACTGTATTGAACAATATTTCAGGGCTATTCATAAAATTTTCTAGTAATGTATCAGTGTTTTACTACTATTCATAAGGTTTTCACTGGCTAATTCTTTGAGAAGTGGATGGCCACTTCTTTCTTCCAAGTCTGTTTCAGACTGGAAGCTTCACAAAAACTGGTCCACCATAGGAACCCCTGCTGTCACAGCCTCTGGCATCACCACAACACTCAAGCCACCACACTATGACAAACCGACAGACAAGTTGATCCCCCTTAGCTGTTCCAACTGCTCTGCTCACTTCCTGGGTTTATCCCTACCTGTTCTAGCCACTGGCCCTGTCTGCTGCTGCTCCCTGATAAATTTGGAACTGTTCAGAAAACCCTGTAGAATGTACAAAAAAACTACTAGCACTGTAGGTGATTGTAATAAAATTGTAAGATCAATATACAGAAAATGAAATGTATTTCCATATACTAGTGACAAACAAGACATCAACAGGTCACCATGGTAGGACAGTTTGTCTGTCTTATCTGTCAGTTGGTCCTACCATGGTGATGTGTTGAAGTGAGTTTTGAGGCTGAGTCACTGGTGTTTCAAACCCAGTGGGATGCACATGGTGTACAGGTATCAGCCCAGCTTACAGACTGAGACAGACTAGGAAGAAGGAAGAGGCAGTCCACTTCTCCAAGAATTGGCCAGGCAAAACCTTATGCTCTTTGAAACAAAGAAACGCTGTCTGGTACATTACCACACAACTTTATGAATAGTCCGGTTAGGTTAGAAGTCTCTCAAAATAGGACTGGGAAAGAGCTGCATCATCAGAGTAAAGCCAGCCTTACTCATATGGATAAGGTAAAGCTTTTGAGACCTCTATTTGCTGATGTGGCACCACTCAAATTGAAGAGAAACAGCTGCAGACATCCATTAATTATAGGAACATGGAATGCACTAAGTATGAATCTAGGACAATTGGAAGTTGTCAAAAATGAAATGGGATGCATAAAGATTGATATCCTCAGCATTAGTGAGCTGAAATGGACTGGTTTTGGCTATTTTGAATCGGACAACTATAGGATCCCCTATGCCAGGAATGACAATTTGAAAAGGAATGGCATGGCATTCATCATCACAAAGGATGTTTCAAGATTTGTCCTGAAGTGCAATGCTGTCAGTGATAAGATAATATCCATAAACCTACAAGGAAGACCCATTAATACAACTAATATTCAAATTTATGCACCAACCACTAAAGCCATAGTTGAGGAAATTGAATATTTGTATCAACTTCTGCAGTCTGAAATTGACCGAACATGCAATCAGGATGTGTTAATTATCACTGGTGACTGGAATGCAAAAGTTGGAAACAAAGAAGAATCGCCAGTAGTTGGAAAATTTGGCCTTGGTGACAGAAATAATGTTGGAACTTGCATGGTAGAATGTTGCAAGACCAATGAGTTATTAATTGCAAACAACTTTTTCAACAACACAAACAGCAGCTCTACATGTGGACTTCACCAGATGGAACACAAGAGAATCAGATTGACTATATCTGAGACAAGAGGTGGTAGAAATCTCAATATCTTCAGCCAAAACTAGGCCAGGAGCTGATTGTAGAACAGACCATCAACTGCTCATATGCAAATTCAACTTGAAGTTAAAGACAATTAAAACAAGTCCAAAAGAGCCAAAATGATCCTGAATATATCCCTCCTGAATTTAGAGATATCTAAAGAGTAGATTTGATGCATTGAACACCAATGACTGAAAATCAGAAGAATTGTGGGAGGATATCAAGAACATTGTCCATGAAGAAAGCAAGAGATCACTAAAAAGATGAGAAAAGAAGAGAAGACCAAAATAGATGACAGAAGAGACTCTGAAACTTCCCCTTGAGTGGAGAGTAGATAAAGCAGATGGAAGAAATGACAAGATAAAAGAGCTGAACAAAAGATTTCAAGGAGCAACTCGAGCAGACAAAACCAGTAACTATAATAAAGTGTGCAAAGATCTGGAGTTTGCAAACCAAAAGGGAAGAACACACTCGGCATTTCTCTAGCTGAAAGAATTGAAGAAAAAATTTAAGCCTTGAGTTGCAATATTGAGAGTTTCTATGGGCAAAAATTGAATGATGCAGGAAACATCAAGAGAAGATGGCAAGAATACACAGAGTCACTGGACCAAAAAGAACTGATCAGTCTTCATCCATTTCAGGAAGTGGCATATGATCTAGAACCAAAGATACTGAAGGAGGACGTCGAAGCTGAACGAATTGCCAAAGAACAAGGCTGCAGGAACTGATGGAATAGCCATATTTCAACAAGCAGATGCCCCATTGAAGGCACTCACTC
>NW_006922140.1:557876-566110 GCF_000298275.1 Orycteropus afer afer
AAGGAAGACCGAAGAAGAGTTGATGCTTTTGAGTTGTGGTGCTGGTGAAGAATGCTGAAAGTACCATGGACTGCTAAAAGAACTAACAGATCTGTTCTGAAGGTAGTGCAGCCAGAATGCTCCTTGGAAGCAAGAATGGCCAGCCTTCATCTCACCTACTTTGGTAATGTTGTCAGAAGGGACCATTCCCTGGAGAAGGATGTCATGCTTGGTAGGGTGAAAGGTCGACAAAAGAGGGGGAGGCCTTCAACGAGATGGATTGACACAGTGGCTGCAATGATGGGCACAAGTATAGCAGGGATCATGGATCTGGCATGGGGTCAGGCTGTGTTTCATTCTGCTGTGCATGAGGTCGCTGCTGGTCAGAAACAATTTGATGGAACCTAACAACACAACAACAACAACAGTGACAAACAATTTTAAATTAACATTAAATATAATTTTCAATAGCTTTAAAATACACAAAAGTAGTGATACATCAGACAAAAGATGTTCTAGATGTAGACCACACTGAACACTGCAAATCATTGCTGAGAGAAATTAAAGAGTTCTTGAATAGATGTAGAGATAAAACTAGTCCATAAATTGGAAGACTCAAAGCTGTTAAAATAATAACAAACAATCCCAATGTTATCTATCTAGCCAGAAGAGTATCAGCCAGAACCTCTGCAGGGTTTCTCTTTTACAAATTGAGAGCTGATTCTAATATTCATATGAAAATACAAAAAGCCTGGAATAGCTAAGAAAACTTTGAAAAAAGACATAGTTGGAAGGTAACAACCTTTTATTTCCAGATTTATTACAAATAAATCTGAGTGGAGTGGTTGTAACAGCTAAGGGAGCTGATGAAAATACTCTGGTATTTACATAAAAGGAGTCAAATAGATCAAAAGAGCAGAAGGATGCAGAAATAGGCTTCAATAAATATTGGAGAAACAATTTTTGCCAAAGGTGCAACTCAGTAGACAACATATATTCTGTTCAGCAAATGGTGCTAGGATAATTGTGTGTTCACATGCAAAAAAAACAATCTCCATTAATATCTGCATCATATTAAAAAAATTAACTCAAATTAGATTATATTGTTGTTTTTGTTGTTAGTTGCCACTGAGTTAATTCCAACTCATGGTAACACATGTGACCTAAATAGAACTGCTCCATAGAATTTTAAGGATGTGATCTCTGGTAAGTATGTTGCCAGTCTGTCTCCCAAGGTGCCACTGAGTAGGTTCAAAACACCAAACTTTTCGCTAGTAGTCAAGTGCTTAACAGTTTGGGTCACTCTAAATAGAAGATATTGTTGTTGTCAGGTACCATCAAGTCAGTTCTGACTCCTAGCAATGCTGTGTCCAAAAAGTATAACATTGCCAGGTCATGTGGCTTTCTGACACTCTTTGCTATGTTTTAGACCTTTGTTCCAGCCACAGTATCAATATATTATGTTGAAAGTCTTTCTCTTTTTAGCTGACTTTACCAAGCAGTATGTTCTTCTCCAGGGACTGGTCCCTCATAATAACATATCTGAAGTAAGTAAAGTGAAGTCTTGCCATCCTTGCCTCTAAAGAGCATTCTGGCTGTACTTCTTCCAAGACAGCTTTGCTTTTCTCAGCAGTCTGTATTATATAAAATATTATTTGCTAACACCATAATTCAAAGACATCAAGTCATTTTTGGTCTTCCTTATTTACTGTTCAGATTTTTCATACATATGAAGCAATTGAAAATACCATGGCTTGAGTCAGACACACCTTAGTCCTCAAAAACATGCCTCTGCTTTGTAACAAAGCAAAGTAATCTTTTTCAGTGAATATGCCTGGTAGCACAGTGCCTAAGGCACTTGATTGCTAACCGAAATTCCCATTCTTCACTATGTTATCCATAATTTTTATGATCTACACAGTCAGTGGCCTGTGTAGTCAGTGTGCATGGTCAATAAAACAAAGGTAAACATCTTTCTGCTTTTCTTTGTATTCAGCCAAGATCCATTTGACATCAGTGATGACATTTCTCATTTCACATCCTCTTCCATATCAGGCTTGAATTTTGTCCAATTGTTTTGGCCAGGTACCTGTTTCCAAATTTCTTGGCATAAATAAGTAAGCACCTCCAGTGCTGCATCTGTTTGTTGAAACATTGTGGTGGGCACTTTGCCAATTCATACTCACTACCATTGAGTTGGATCCGACTCCTAGTGACACCCTTCTTGGGTTTCTGAGGTGGTATCACTATGGAAGTTGATTGTTCATCCTTGCTTCTGAGGAATGGCTGGTGAGTTTGAACTGCCAGCCTTCTGGTTAGCAGTCAAATGCCTTAGGCACTATGCCACCAGAGTGCCTTGTCAATTCATAGAGAATTGTTTTTCTCCAATTCCTTTAGTGAAGCTTGGACTTCTTCCTGCAGTACTATTGGCTCTTCATCATATGCCATCTCCTGAGATGGTTGAATGTTGACAGAACACTGTTTGTTATTATGTGCTGTCGAGTTGTTTCCAACTCATCGCAACTTTTATAATTAATTGATACAGAAAGGAATCACTATGTAAAACATTATTTAATTGAGTAATACACTACTTTTAGTTAATTTAGAAACCCGGGTGGTATAGTGGTTAAATTCCTTGTGTGCTAAACTAATTGTTGAAATTTGGAACCCACCAGCCACTCCATGGGAAAAGATGTGACAGTCTGCTTCTGTAAAGATTAACAGACTTGTAGACCTTACAGGACAGTACTATTATGTCCTGTAGGGTCACTATAAATCAGAATTGATTCAATAACAATGGTTTTAGTTTAGCTTTATAGCTACATCATAAGAACCCTTGGTTGGCTCAGTGGTCAAATGCTTGGCTGCTATCTGAAAGGTTGGGGGTTCAAAACTCACCAGCTGCTTTATGGGATAAAGATTAGGCAATCTGCTTCTGTAAAGATTACAGCCTTGGAAACTAGGGGGCAGTTCTACTCTGTCCTATAGGGCTAATATGAGTTGGAAGAATGGATTTGGAGTAAACATTATTTATTTATTTTATAGGTAGACTGAAAAAAAAATATGAGGTGAAAAATAAAATGTTATAAACCGAGGACTACAAAAATGCTTTCCTATAAAAAAAAAGTATATATTCTCTTCAACGTCTAAAGTTCACCTTGAGGATGGAAAGCAAAAGGGCAATGATAATTTACCGTACTGAAAACACTGACTTGATACACTTCAAGGTAAGGAATAAAGATTTTGGTCCTTTGGGAGAAAAAAAACGGTAATAATAAATAATAGCTAGAAGTTATATTCAATTCTAATAAGGAAATAATTTCTAAAAGAATTAAGCATAACTCCTGTGACATCTTACTACATGCAAATTTAATATTTTTAAATGTTTCACAGCTTGCTTTCTTTAATTCAACATCATAAAAGTATATTATGCCATGAAATTAGGTTTCATTTTATTCAGGTCATTTCTAAGAGAGTCATTTCTAAGAGTATTTATTAATGAAATAAAAAGTTTTCATTAATAGCAGAGTTGTTTTTGTTTTGTTTCAGTTTTAGTCATATTTAAGTGAAGTGATTGTAATCATTTTTTTTCATTTTTTTTTTTTTAAGAAATTAGGTAAATATAAAAACAACAAGAAAGAAAATAAGAAGACATGGCCCCAAGTGTATCCTTGAGTGCACAAAAGAGGTCAGGATTACTCAGCAATTAATTAACATTTCTGGATAAAATGGATTACATTAAAATGCAATCCTCTCTCTATGGAGCATCATTTTAGCCATGTTTTACCTTCTCTGGCATCCAAAACTCTTCTACAGGAATATATCTTCATTACTGAAATGTTTTTGTGACAGTATCCTATAAAGTTTGATTTAATACATGTAGAAAGTTCTGTGCATTGATGGTATCTTTCCAAGGCTGCAAATCATGTTCCCTTTATTTTCTTCCATGTATGAAAAGTAATCACTTCAGGAGTGTTAGAAAGCTCTTTTGGCGGGAAGCCAGACTCTAGGCTCCCATTTTACCACAGTACCAAAGAGAGATATTTGAGTGTTTGTGTTTTACAAAATTCATTTTCTGATTTTGTTGAAGTAATTTCCTATTTTCTGTTCTTCTTTGAGTCACATCTTGTGCCTCTGAAGTTTTAAGTCCTCTGATTTATTTGAATTTTTAATCATGTATTTTTTATAAGGCACAATAACACTAATAGCAATTCAATTCTCCTCTACTGAAACATTTGTGGTACAGGTAGAATTTAGGAAAACACAGAGTTTTGATCAAAGAATTTCCCCTAAGGCCATGGCACATTTTCTCTTGCCAGTTGATGAGCTTATAACTTTGCAGTGACTTACATCTAATAATTTGAGTTCTTCAAACCAGAAGTAGCACTTTGATGAAAACAGTCCTGCTTATAAGTAAGATTTCCTTTTGTGGGGCCCATGCCTTGTGTAAAGTACAGAGAGAAGAGAAACAGCAAAGCAAGATTGACTTTCATTTGAGCAAAACCATAATAATCATAAGCAGCACTATTCTCTCTTGCAAAAAAGACATGAAGACATGTTAGAAACAATTGATTTTAAGTCCCTTGGTAATATTCTGTGTTGCCAATGAGTATTAAATCAGGTTACAAAATTTTCCAAATGGGGTTGACTTGGTAATTAATAAAGTTTTAATTTATTAGTGATTCCCTGTGTATTGATGCATAACTAGAGAATTGAAAAAATGATGTAATTAGATAATATTGACATTAATGTGCTATTTATTTTGAAGTACTCTACATTGTAAGATTTACCTCCCATATAAATACTTTCCAAAATACCTTTCTATTCAGTCTGTTAATTCTTAAGAATAAATTTTTATTCACATAGCTTCAAAAGGTGTTTTATGTGCTGATTAAAAAATGTGCTTTAGAAAGGCAAACTCATGATTTTAATAGACCACAGTATTCAAAACAGTAATGCATAACAATCCAGCCTGGAGGAAACTTTTAGTTCAATATCAAACTATTTTTCTACTAAACTAATGCTTAATTTTCTTAAAATGGCTAGTTAGAAACAGAGATGGTACTTCCAGAAGTAATACTTTCTATTTTTTTTTTTTTTTTTACATTTCTACTGGATTAGTTTTGTTCCACTCCCTTAACAAAATACCATAAAGTGGGTGACTTTTAAATACAAAAATGTATTTTATCACAGTTTTGCTGGCTAGAAGTACAAACCAGAATTTTAGCCATTGCAATTCCTTCTGAAGGTTTTGAGAGAGATATTATTCCATTCTTCTCTTCAAAGTCTGATGTCTACCAGCAATTCCTGGTATTCCTTTGGTGCTTATACATGATAGATGCATCTGCTCAGTCATCACTTTTTACAAAACACTCAGGATCGATTAGGATCCATAATACTGTCACATTCATAGGTACAGGGGCTAAAAGAGAAGGAGAAGAAAAAAAAAAGTAGTGACCCCCTCTCATCATGGTAAAGTTTGTGTGTCATCTTGGCTGGGCCTAGTTGAGTGGCTGGGCAGCTGTGGTAGTTATTCCCCATGATGAGACTGGCTATCAACTCCATGGTGGGATGTACCACAAGCAGCTGTGTAGCTGCTTTGCATATGTGGTCTTCTTCCCATATATAAGAAACAGCTTTGGGAGTGGTCTCTAGCTTATGGCACACTTGAACTCTGTATGTAGCCATGTTGTTGTTCAGCAGCCTGCCATGTTCTACCAACCTTGGGACTTTCAATGGACTTGAATTAATGTCCTGCTATGTGGTTTTGTAACATTGGGACTGTGCCTTTTTATTTGTTGACCTTGGACTTGTTAGCCTCACCCTCCAGTAGCTACCTGAGTGAAGAAATGCCTCTAGTAGCTTCAGTGGGCTGGGAGCAAGAGCCAGAGCTGAAGCCCAAGATCAAGGGGCTTTCACCCAGACCTTAGATCCTGGCACTTTGAATTTGGAATTCTAGCTTCCCAAACTATAAGAGAATAAACTCCTGTTTGTTCAAGCCATCCCATTTGTGGTATATTCTTGTTAGAGTGGCACTAGGTAACCAGAACCACTGCCCCACAATTGGGTTTCCATGACTGTAAATCTGTATTCAAGCAATCTGCTACATCTTTCTTCCATAGAGCAGCTGGTGGGTTCAAACCACCAACATTTTGGTTGACAGCTAAAGGCCTTAACCACTATACCAACAGAGCTCCTTAGGCACAGGGGCCAGGACTTCAAAATATATTTTAGGGGGACACAAACAAATCCACAGCATATGTATTAACACTGACTGTCCATCAGATACCTCTACTGTTGGACTCAAGTTGGCTGTCAATAACTTTCATGGTAAATTCTTCATCATTCTTGTCTAAGAGAAAGGACACATCTTGGACTTTAGTCCATTTAAACTTATTTATGTTTCCAAGAATTTCTTTAGAAGATAAATTGCTAGAAGAGTGATTATTCCATTTGTTGAGGCTGGACTCAGATGCTTACTCATCCTAAGATGAGAGTCAATTTCCAATGAAGCATAAGGAAAGTTAGGGATGAATTCTTCTTAAAACAAAGCAAAATAAAACAAAATAAAATCCCTAACCCATTGTTGTTGCATGGATTCAGACTCACACCAATCCAGTATGAAGGAATAGAACTGACATAGAATCTCAAAGTCTATAATTTTTACAGAAGCAGATGATCACATCTTTTCTCCCTTGGAGCAGTTGCTGGTTTCAAACTGCCAAAATTTTGGTTAGCAACTCAGCGCTTAACCACTGTGCCACCAAGGATTCTAGGCAAGCAAAATTAGCAAATATTCATTACTCTAAAAGGAATAGAAGAGAGGTGGAAACAATACTCCACCCAATCTCTCTACAAAAGAGACCCTGAAACACTGAGTGGAAACATATACAAATAATAATCTTAGAACTCTGGGCATCAAAGGAGAAGATAACAAATTATATTGAGCACTGATTGGAAAGGGAAAGTGAGATTAGTGACTGGTAAGAAAGAAGAAGCCAGACGAGAACTGACCAAAGTATGGACCTTCTAAATAGAAACATAAGAAGCTGAGGAGAAGTAAAAAAAAATAAATAAATAACTAAATAACTTCATAGAATCCACACAAAGATAACGACACAGTGTAGACAGATGAGAAGGAATCCAAGGTGAGCAACAGACATACAGGAGCTGGGAGAGGAGCATATAGGGAGGGTGGTCAGAGTTACAGTTCACCTGTGGCCATGGAGAAAGGAAAGAGTGAAAAAGGGACTCAAATAACTCATGACTGGCAGAGGCCAGGATTGGGCTGGCAAAAGGCCTGTATTGAGGAAGTGAAGAAACTGAGTTCAGGACAGTCTCTTGTTGAATTGAATCTTGGCAAGAGCTGGATGAATGGCTACATGCACCCAGAAGGACACCACACCAAGGCCAGGGAATTGAGATAAGAAGGATAACCTCTCTGATTTAACAAATACACACCTTCCCTGCTCATAGGGGCAAATGCTCTTCACACAGCCACAGATCCAATGAATAGAGAAGCCCTGAGCCCTGGACAGCTCCATCTCTGGCACATTGAGTCAAGGACTGAAACACATCCATTGGGTGCTAAGGGACTAAGAGGCATTTTTCACACTGAACACAAAAGGCACACCACGGCAGCCTCCTATCTAGGGGGTTCAAACACACCAGGCACCTCCCACCTCTGCCAACAGAAAGGCCTGTGTTGCACAGTTACAGAAGATAGTATCAGGGCAGACTTTCATGAGCCTGGGCAGGAGTTGGGTAAATGTTGCATGTGCCCAGAATGGTGCCAGCCCCACACCAGTGAATCACAGTTGGTGAGCTGTACTCTCTGCTCTATAAAGTACACCTTCCTTGTGAATATGGGAAATCCCTTCTCTACAACCACCAAGCCATGGGAGCCCTGTAGCCAGCAGCAGCAACCCACTCCAAATGGGCCCAGAGGCTACAACAATCCTTACCTATGCATACATCACTAGCTGATCCTTCTCACACTGAGCACTAGAAACATACACCTGTAGCCTTTTATATGGGAGAAGCCTGCTTGTGCCAGACTCCTTTCACCTTCATGTGCACACATCCTGGTACATCAATGCTGTCTGCTACACCCTCCTGCTCCCAGGGCTACTGGCCCACCATAATTATAAAAGTGTCTCCTCCTCAGTTTCCTTATTTCCTCATTTTTCTCCTTTCCATTTTCCCATTTTGTGAATCCCTTTTTACCTGTTTATTTCACTCTTTTCTTACAGTTC
>NW_006922140.1:566420-568203 GCF_000298275.1 Orycteropus afer afer
GAAACCCAAGGACGGGTCGCTATGAGTCGGAACCGACTCGATGGCACATAACAACAACAACAACATAGGTAGCCATATGCAATACAATATGCAGATGACACAACTTTGCTTGCAGAAAGTGAGGATAACTTGAAGCACTTACTGATGAAGATTAGACTACAGTCTGCAGTATGGATTACATCTCAACATAAAGAAAACAAAAATCCTCAAAACTAGACCAATAAGCAGCATCATGATAAATGGAGAAAAGATTGAAGTTGTCAAAGATTTCATATTACTTGGTTCCACAATCAATACCAATGGAAGCAGCACTCAAAACATCAGAGAGCATATTGCACTGGGCAAATCTGTTGAAAAGATCTATTTCAAGTGTTGAAGAGAAAAGATGTCTCTTTGAAGACTAAGGTGTGCCTAATCAAAACAATGGTATTTTCAATCACTGCATATGCATGTGAGACCTGGACAATGAATAAGGAAGACTGAACAAGAACTGATGCTTTTGAGCTGTGGTATTGGCAAAGAATACTGAAAGTAATATGGACTGCCAGAAGCACTAACAAATCTGTCCTGGAACAAGTGCAGCCAGAATGCTCCTTGGAAGCAATAATGGCTAGACTTCATCTCACCTACTTTGGTCATGTTGTCAGAAGGAACCATTCCCTGGAGAAGGATATCATTCTTGGTAAAGTGGAGGCTCAACAAAAATGAGGAATGCTCTCAACAAGATGACACAGTGGCTGCAACAATGGACTTAGATATAGCAAGTATTGTGAGGCTGGCACATGACTGGGTAGTGTTTTGTTCTGTCATACATAAGGTCCCTATGAGTCAGAGCTGACTCAATGACACCTAACAACAACAACATTGAGCCATATCTAGTTCACTGACAACCTCACCCAACAAATAAGCACAACTATCAGCTGCTGCAATACCAGATCAACAACAGATGATGGAAAACACCTATTCATCACATCTGCAGCTCCTCTTCACATCAGACAAAGACCCCCACCCATATTCCCATCAATTATTTCACTAATTTAGAAAAAAAAAAAAAAAAAAAACTAAGTAGTTCTGCTGTGCTACCAAATGAACAACCAAAGAAGTGCACCTACCCAACAATTCAGATATATTAAAACAAGGCAAAACAAAAATCAAAGTGAAACAAACCAACACACAATCAAGAAATAAAAGCAACAACTTCAAAATGTCTAGGAGATGACAGACAACTTCAATTCAAGCAAAAAAAAAAAAAGAAGGAAAAAAAAAAGAGAGAGCAAAAGCAAGTGATGAAAGTAAAGAACTATGAAATCTTACTGAAGTAGAACAGATAATAAAACCACCTCATAAGGAATTCAAAGGATATATATGTAGGATCTTCCAAGAACTCAAGAAAATCATAAATAGATGAAAGGAAAAAAAGACACAATACCCTTAAAGAATTCACAAAAAATATACAAAAACTAAATGACAAGATAGACCAATTAGAAACCATACAAAAACAGTGACTAGATATCCAGATGATGAACATTAAAATTAAGGCAATGGATAACACACTGAAAGGATTAAAGAGTAGAATCAAATTGGCTAAAGAACACATATGCTAGCTAAAAGACAAATCTCTTGAAACCTCCTTGTATGAGAAAATTCAGAAAAGAGAATGAAGAGAAATGAAAAAACCTAACAGTTAGGAGCTCTGGTAGCATAGTGGCTAAAGCACTTGACTGCTAACCAGAAGGCTGGCGGTTCAAACCCACCAGCCACTCCTCGGAAGGAAGGTTGGGCA
>NW_006922140.1:569463-587043 GCF_000298275.1 Orycteropus afer afer
ACGGCACTTAACAACAACAACAACAACAATCAAGAGAAAGAAATGGCAGATTGGATAAGAAACTAAAATCCATCAATATGCTGCCTATAAGAGACACCTCTTAGACATAAATACAAAATAAATTAAAAATCCAGGATGGAAAAAAAAAATACATCAAGCAAATGGCAACCAAACACAAATTGAAATATTAATTTCTGATGATATAGGTTTCAAGGCAAAACCAGCCTATGGGACAAGCAAGAACATTATATGATGAAAAAATGGTCAATGGCTCAGGAGGATATAAAATTAATAATTATCTATGTACTCAATGATAAAACTCCAAAATACATAAAGCAAACATTAACTGAATTGAAAAGAGAAATAGACAATACTAAAATTGTACTAGTAGACTCTAGCATGGCATTTTTGATGGACAGAACAACTAAAAAAAAAAAAAATCAAATAAAAGAAGATCTCAACAACATCATCAAACAACTTGACCTCACAGACATATAAAGAGTATTCCACCCAACAAAACCACAATACACATTCTTGTGCAGTGCACATAAATCATTATTCAGAACAGATCAAATGTTAGACCACAAATAAAGCCTCAGTAAATTTAAAAATATCAAAATACTACAAAGTGTCTTCCTGGATCACAACGCTATACAATTGCTGTTGTTAAGTACCATCAAGTCTGTTCTGACTCATAGCAACTCTACGTAAAACAAAAGGAAACACTGCCCAGTGCTGTGCCATCTTCACAATCCTTGCTATACTTGATCCCATAGTGGCAGCCACTGTGTTGATCTGTCTCATTGAGGGTTTTCCCCTTTTTCTTTGACCTTCAACTTTACATAACCTGATATCCTTCTTCAGGGACTGGTCCCTTCTGACAACATGACCAAAGTAGGTGAGGCAATGTCAGCCATTTTTGCTTCTAAGTGATATATTACTGGAAAATTTTATGAAGATCAGTGAAAATTTGTCTGATATAGTGGCAGAAGATGAGCTACTCAGGTTGAAAGGCACTCAAAACACTACTCTGATGAGCTGCCTCCTCAAAGTAGAATCCACCTTAAAGACATTGATGGAGTAAAACTTTCAGGACTTTGATTTGTTGATGAGGGACACCTCAAAATGGAAAGAAACAGCTGCAAAGATTCATTAATAATCAGAGTATGGAATGTACAATTATGAATCTTGGAAAATTTAAAGCTGTCAAAAATGAAATGGGATGGAAAAAGATCTATATTCTAAGCATTATTAATCTGAAATGGACCAGTATTGGCCATTTTGAGTCAGACAATCATATATGGTCTATTATGCCCAGAATGAAAAATTGAAGAGGAATGGTATTGCATATATTGTCATGACGAACACTTCAAGATCTATCCTGAAGTACAATGCTGTCAGTGATAGGATAATATTCATATGCTTACAAAGACCAGTTAATACTATTATTATTCAAATTTATGAACCAATCACAAAAGCAAAAGATAAAGATACTGAAGATTTTTACCAATGATTGAAGTGTGCAATTGAGCAAACTTGCAATCATGAAAATTTATTATTACTGATGATTATAATGCAAAAGTGGGAAACAAAGAAAAATCATCAGTAATTGGAAAATATAGTCTTGGTGACAGAAATGATGCCAGAGATCATATGACAGAATTTTGCAATACCAACAACTTACTCCTTGTGATAGTTGGAGCTGTGTGTCAACTTGGCTGGACCATAATTCTATGTGGTTTAAGTGGTTGTAATGTGGGTTATTCCCATGATGGAATTGGATGGATATGTTTTGAGCAGCCAATCCATTGAAAGGGAGTTTTCCTAGGAGTATGTCCAGCTTCCAATATATTTATGAATATCCTTGGGAGATGAGACACTCTTCTGTAGATAGGGACCTTGTTGTGCTGCCTACAACTGTCCGTGAGCAAACGACAAGAGCCAAATATAACCTTGAAATATTCCATCTGAATTAAGAGATCATATGAAGAATAGATTTGACACACTGAACACTAATGACAAAAGACCAAATGAGTTGTGTGACACCATCAAGAACATCATACATGGAAGTTCCAGTAAGATGGCAGAATAAGCAGACAAACTACACAGACCCTCATCAACAAAGAAAAAGGGTGCCAATTAATATAGATACAGAAGATAATCCTGCAGCCATGATCTTTGAAAGGAAGGATGCAGAAGTGAACTAAATTCCAACTAGTAGAAGAACCTACGTGAAAACACCAAAAAAGGAGACATAGGGAGCTGCAGTCTGTCAGTGATCCTAACAGCACAGACAGCTTGGATGTTGCCAAGTTCTGTCAGGACCTAAGAATTAACTGAAAAATCAGCCTTGCTAGCCAGGGGCTGCACAGAGGACTGCACTGATGGCTGGTGAATAAAAGGGAAATGAGCAAATAGGGAGACACGCTGAGCTGTGGACTTTTGCCTGTCCAGAGGATGCAGCCATTTTGAATGTTTACAAGCAGTTCAACCATTTTGGATATTTAAAGGGAGAACATTCTCTCAGATTCCAGGGACCTAAGAATAGGCCCCGCTGGCAAGGACATTCTGGACATGAATGACTGGAAAAGTGTGATAATCCCCTTGTTACTCTTATACCTAACACCCTTGTAGTGAACAGAGGTTCAGCCATCCCTCACTCACTCCCACCCACCTTCTGGGCCAGGAGGAATTCCATCCCAGTCTGTGAGCTCTGACAAAGCCTAAGTGCTCTGGCCCACCCTGCCCAGATTTTTTTTTTCCCATTTTTTTTAGTTTGTTTGTTTTTGTCTGTTTTAAAATAATTACTATTATTAGTATTATTCATTTTTTGTTTGTCCTTTTTATTATGATTCTCTTCTCTTCACAGGTTCCAGTTTTCAGCTTTTTCTCTCTTCCCTGTTCCTGGTTCCCATTTTTTCCATTCCTTGTTTTACTTTTTGCATTATCCCCATTTTTTCCTCATTATTCACCTACTCTATCTCTTTTCTCTTATTGCCCCCTTCCAGCTGTTAAGGGTGTTTATTTTTTTTTTTCCCTTTCTTTTCTATTTTCTTTATTTGGTGATTGTTCCTGTGTGTTTACACAGTTTGATTTTTTTGTCTGCTTGCTTTTACTTTTCTGATGGATTTTTTATCATTGTTTTTGTCTAACTGAGTGGGAGACAGCAGTCATGCCTGTACAACGGAACCATAACCACATTTCCTGCAGCTCCACTTACTGAATGAGAACCACCACTTCCTTCTCCACCAACTGGCCAACAATAAATGATCAGCAAGAAGAGCCTGACAGGGCAGGGGACATCGAGCTCAATTGGCATAACATATTACACAAAAACATTGTTCCACATCCTACTTTGGTGAGTAGAGACTGGGATCTTAAAAGATTATAAGTGGCCATCTAGGTGTAGTGATGGGTCTCTCCTCATCCAAAGCAAAGAAGAATGAAAAAAACCAAAGATTCATGGAAACAGTTAGTCCAAGAAACTGGTACACTATGCGATCCTCAACCCATATAACTATGATACCAGAAGAACTAGATAGTGCCCAGCTATCACTGTCAACCACTCAGAGGGGGATCTCTGTAGGAGATCCTGGATAAAAGATGGTGGAACAAAATTCAAAATCTTAAAAAAAAGGAAGAATTTTTCTAGTCTGATAGAGCCCAATGAACCACTGAGAGTATGGTCCCTAGTTGCCCTTTAGGTCTGGAATTGAAACCACTCCTGTGACTTCCAGCCAAACAAAAGACAGACATATGAGCTGAACATTTGTAATAGGTAGATACATTCCTTGGAGAGATCAATCATGGGAGAATAGAAGGGCTGTGTATTCACAGGGAGACAGCTGGGGAGGGGGGTCAGGAGTCTATGGGAGGGAAGGACACAGAGAACAGAGGGGAGCTGTTTCATTGTGGGAAATTGCAGTCAACGTTGTGAGGCAAAGTGTATGTAAGCTGCTGTATGGAAAGTGAATGTGCTTTTTAAACTTTCACCCAAATCACAGTAAAAATTTTTAAAAAATCATATATGAAGAAAGTAAAAGGTCATTACATAGACAGGAAAGGAAGAAAAGACCAAAATGGAAGTCTGAAGAGACTATGGAACTTGCTTGCTCTTGAATGGAGAGTAGCTAGAGTAAAAGGAAAAGGTGCTGAAATAAAAAAGCTGAACAAAAGATTCCAATGGGCAGTTTGAATAGACAAAGGAAAGTATTATAATGAAATGTGCAAAAACCTGGAATTAGAAAAGCAAGAGGGAAGAATATGCTCAGCATTTCTTAAGCTGAAAGAACTGGGGGAAAAAAAAAGTATTAAATTACAATTTTGAAGGATACTATGGGCAAAATATTGAACAATGCAGGCAGAAAGCATCAAAAGAAGATGAAATGAACACACAGAATCACTTTACCAAAAATAGTTAATACATGTTCAATCATTTCAGGAAGTACCATATAAACAAGACACAATGGATTTGATGGAAAAATCCAAGCTGCACTGAAGTAAAACAAGGCTCTAGTAATTGATGGAATACCCATTGAGATGTTTCAACAAACAAACGCAGCTCTGCAGGAGCTTACTCATCTACACCAAGAAATTTGGAAGACAGCTACCTGGCTAACTGACTGAAAGAGATACGTATTTGTGCTCATTCCAAAGAAAGGTGATCCAGCAGAATATGGAAATTATCAAATGTTATCATTAATATCACACACAAGTAAAATTTTGCTGAAGATAATTCAAAAACTGTTGAGGCGGTATATTGACAGCATACTTTGAGAAATTCACACTGGATTATTCAGAAGTGGACTTGGAATGAGAGATATCATTGCTTATGGCACAGTGCCTAAGGCATTTGACTGCTAACCAGAAGGCTGGAAGTTCAAACCCACCAGCCATTCCTCAGAAGGACAGTTGGGTGATCTACTTCTGTAGTGATATTGCCCCAGAAACCCAAGGAGGGGTCGTTATGAGTTGGGTCCAACTCCACAGCAGTGAATTTGGTTTTTGGTATGTCAGATGAGTTGATGCTTTTGAGTTGTGGTGCTGGCGAAGAATGCTGAAAGTACCATGGACTGCTAAAAGAACTAACAGATCTGTCCTGGAGGAAGTGCAGCCAGAATGCTCCTTGGAAGCAAGAATGGCCAGACTTCATCTCACCTATTTTGGTCATGTTGTAAGAAGGGACCATTCCCTGGAGAAGAATGTCATGCTTGGTAGGGTGGAGGGTCGACCAAAGAAGGGGAGGCCTTCAAGGAGATGGATTGATACGGTGGCTGCGATGATGGGCTCAGGTATAGCAGGGATTGTGGGGCTGGCGCGGGATCGGGCAGTGTTTCGTTCTGCTGTGCATGGGGTCGCTATGAGTCGGAAACGACTCGACGGCACTTAACAACAACAACATGTCAGATGGAACTTAACTGGAACCAAATACCAGAAAGATGTTTACCTATGCTTTTACGGGCATGATGTTATAGACAGAAAAAACAAAATGAATCAGGAAAAAAAAAAATTACTAGAGCTTATTGAAAGATTCAGCCAAATGACAAGATACAAAATCAACATATAAAAATCAGTTGCATTCTTCTACATTAATAAAGATATCTCTGAAAAGAAAATAAGGAAAGGAATGCCATTTATAATAGCTACCAAGAAGATAAAATACTTAGGAATAAATCTTACAGGGCCACAAAAGATCTATGCAAAGAAAACTATAAAACACTACAATAAGAAACTATGAGAGACTTACATACATGGAAGAATATGCTATGATCATGGTTAGGAAAAGTGAGCATCATGAAAATTTTGAAACTTACCCAAAACAGTCTATAGATTCAATGCAATCTCAATCCAAATTCAATCAACTTTCTTTAAGGACATTGGAAAACCAATTACTAATTTTACATGGAAAGGAAAGGGAGTTCACTTAAGCAAAGCACTACTGAAGAAGAAAAACAAAGTAGGTAGTCTCACATTTGCCAATCTCATAACCTACTATGTAGCCACAGTAATCAAAAAAAACTTGTATTGGTACAATGATAGACACAGAATAGAACAGAATGGAAAACCCAGAAATAATTCTGTCCACCTATGGACAACTGATCTTTGACAAGGGGCCAAAACCCATTCAATGAGGGAGAGATAGTCTCTTTAAAAATAGTGCTGGCAAAAAAAAGGGATACACATTTGCAGAAAAATGAAACAAGATTCATTCTTCACACCATATGCAAAAGCAAGTTCATGATGGATCAATGATCTAAAGTAAAACAGAAAGCCATAAAAATCATCAAAGTTAGAATAGTGGCAAAATTAGAGGCTGTAATTTATGGCATAAACTAACTACCAAGTTACCAAAATGCACAAACAGAATACAAACTGAAAGACAGGGACTTTCTCAAAATTAAATTATTTTGTGCATCAAAATATATCTTCAAATAATTAAAAAGAACATATAGTTTTGGAAAAAAAATATTTGGCAACAAAATATCTGACAAGGGACTAATCTCTAAATTTTATAAAAAACTTTAACACTTCAACATCAAAAAGACAATTCAATTAAAAAATGGGCAAAGGATATAAACTGACACTTTACTAAAGAAAATATGCCTTAATTATAATAAATTTTGATGTCTTAAGTGTCTTCCTTATTCATTATCCAGAGTTCACATGTATATAAAATGATTGCAAATATCACGGCTTGGTTCCAGCACCTTACCCATCAAAGTGACATGTTTGCTCTTTAACATTTTAAAGAGGTCTTTTACAACAGATTTGCCCAGTGCAATATGTCGTTTGATTTTGTGAATGCTACTTTCATGGGCATATTGTGGAACCCAGTAAAATGAAGTCTTTGCCAATTCAATCTTTTCTTCATTTATTATGATTTGCTCTTTGGTCCAGTTATGAAGATTTTTGTTTTCTTTATGTTGAAGTGTAATCCATACTGAGGTTTTTGTTATTCATCAATTAGTATTTCAAGTTCTATTCACTTCCAGCAAGTAGGATTGTGTCATCTGCATATCATAGTTCTTAACAGTCCAGCTTCTTGGATTATTTGCTCAGCATACAGATTGAATAAGTATGTTAAAAGGATACAACCCTGACACACACCTTTCCTAATTTTAAACCACACAGAATCCCCATGTTCTTTTCCAATGACTGTTTGTTTGATGCATGCACAGGTTTCACATGAGCATAATTAAGTGTTCTGGGATTCCTATTATTTGCAGAATTATTCATAATTTGTTATGTTTCCCACAGTTGAATGCCTACTGATAAGTAATAAAACACTGGTGAACTTCTGGTAGTCTCTGTTTTCAGTAAAGATCCATCTGACACTAGCAACAATATCTCTCGTTCCACAATCTCATCTGAATCCCGCTTGAGTTTCTCACTGTTCCCTACTGATAGACTGATGTAATCTTTTTTTAATATTACTTTCAGCAGAATTTTACTTGTGTGTGATATTAGTCGTATTGTTTGATAATTTCTGCACACTGTTGTATCACTTTTCTTTGGAATAGGAAAAAATAAGGATTGTTTCTTGTTGATTGACCAGGTAACTGTTTTCCAAATTTGGCAGAGATAGTTTAATTTCCAGCTTTCACATTCCAATCACTGATCTTCCTTGTAGGTGTATGGGTACAGTCATATCACGTACAGAATTGTGCTTCAGGATAGATCTTAAAATGTTCTTTTTGATTATGAATGCAACACCATTTCTCTACCATTTATCATCTGGGATAGTGGACCATATAATTGTCTGATTAAAAATGACCAATACCAGGCTCACTGATGCCCATGAAATTGGTCTTTATGCATTCCATATCATTTTTGATTATTTCCAATTTTCCTAGATTCATATTTCATACATTCCACATTGCTACTATTAATGGATTTTTGCAACTTTTTCTTTTCATTTTGAGTTGTGCCACATCAGCAACTGAAGGCTCCAAAACTTACTCCATCTCTATCATTAATGCAGCTTTATTGAGGAATTAGCTCTTATGCAGTCTTTTTTTATGGCCTTCCAATCTGAGAGGAATCTCTCATGCTACTATATCAGGAAAAATTCTTCTGCTATTTGTAAGGTTTTCACTGGCCAATTTTCAGAAGCAGATCACCAAAGAAGAGGTAGGTGTTTTTTCTTAATCTGTCTTAGTCTGGATGTTCCACTGAAACCTATTTACCATGGATCGGCTCAGTGGCATATCTTTCAGCATCACAGTAACTTTCAAGCTGCCACAATAGGACACATTGTCAAAGGACCAGTGTTATAGGGGATCTTTACAGATCTCTACTATATAAGAATGTCAAGTACTAGTGCATCAATATTAAGGGAAAAATGGAAATGGAGAATTATTTTATAGCCATAATTTTAAAGATTCATTCATAAAAATCATCTGTAAATGATGTCTAAGGAGAATTTTTTATTAGAAATAGTGTAACTGAATCTGGTTAGATTACATATTAAATACAAGGAATAAAACATAGCTATATCATGGATAATAAGAAATAAGAGAACACCTTGACCAGTTAACATCACCGATCAGACACAGATAGACACTCTATCTGGATAACCACAAAAGGACACAGCTTCCTATTTGTAGTATTCTGGATAGGAATGTATTCACTGAGTTTAATCATGAGGAAACATTAGACAATCATAAATAAGGAAAGGGGATTCTGTTAAAAACAACAACCAATAAAAGAAACTGAATTCTTCAAAACTGTCAAAGTCATGAAAAAAAAATTGGGAAAATTTTCTATGATAAAGAAACCTGAATGACATGACAACTATGTATAATTCCTCATCCTCAAGTAGATTATACATTATTGGATCAATTGAAAAAAATGTAATATGAATGGCAGATTAGATAAAACTAGTTTAGCAATGTTAAGTTCACTAACACTGATAACTATATTGTGGCATTGCTCATTTCTATACTAGCTCTACTTTTAGTTTTTTGAGGAACTGCCATACTGTTAGGTATATACTCAAAAAATTTAAAAGTAGATTCAAACAAATACTTGCTCAACAGTGTTCATTGCAGCACCAGTCACAATACCCAAAAGGTGGAAAAACCTAAATGTTCATCATTTAATCAATGGATAAATGAAATATGGTACATACGTACAATGGAATATTACTAAGCCAATAAGAAAAATGAAGTCTTAATACATGGTACAATATGGATGGAACTTTAGTACACTATGCTGAGTGAAATAAATCAATCACATAAAGAAAAAGTATCGTATGACTTCACATATATAAAAAGACAAGTACTGACAAATGTATAGAGACTAAAATTTAAGAGTGTTTACAAGTGGCAAAAAAGGGGGAAAGGGAGAGGTATAGCTTATGGTGTACTAAATCTTGGTTTATAGTGAGGGAAAAATCACATTTATTAAGGGTAGGGTTGTAGAGTCAATTAATATTATTGCTCAAAATTATCTGCACATTTATTTTTTAAAAAAGTTGATTTTTCAAAATGTGATAGGTTATTCACAAAATGAAAAAAAAAAAAAGAGTGGCTACTGAGACTGCTTATGTAATATTGAACTCCTTATGGAATGTGGTTCCTTAGTTTTATCATAGTTTCATGGAATAGCCTAGTTAATTATCCTGAAAATGTGTTTATTGGTCTTGTTCTGCCTCCTAGTTCATAGTATCCATTCAAGCTATAGTAATTTGTTTTTATTTACCTGGAGCAACAGAGGAAGAAGGAAAGTCAGAAACAAAAGGAGAGAAAATATTAGCCATTAGTTGATAGTTTTTGAAGCTAGGTTATGGGCACTTGCAGGTTCATTGTACTAGTCTTTGTTTCTGCTTGAAATAATTTATTAAAATTAAAAAGAAAAAAAAGAAGAAGAAGAAGAAAAGAAAAGAAATGGAGAGAAGAAAATCTTTGGCTAATGGCCTCCAGGAACAATTGCTCTTTTTGCCATGAGATCAGATGTACTGGATGGTGGCTGGTTACCATTACTGAACATTATGATTAAAAAAACAAAACAAAACTAAACTGAAGAAATATCTTGATCAAAAGGGGAAAATACAGAACATAAGTTGAAATTCCAATGGAACCTAGATTTTGTGGAGCCACGGAGGCTGGATGAATCCCTGAAATTATTTCCATGAGATGATCTGTAAACTTTCTTATTGTTGTTAGGTGTTGTTGAGTCAAATGCAACTTATAGCGACCCTATGTACAGCAGAATGAAACATTGCCCAGTCTTGCACCACCCTAAATATTGGTATACATAAGCCCATGGTTGCAGCCACTTTCTTAATCTATTTTGTTGATGGCATTCCCCTCTTTGCTGACCCTCTACTTTACCAAGCATGATGTATTTCAACTAAGATCCACCTGACATCAACAATGATATCTCTTGTTCCAAATACTAAATTCAGTTTGAATTTCTGGAAGTTCCTTGTGAATGGACTGCTGCAACTATTTTTGAATTATCTTCAGAAAAATTTTACTTATGTTTTATTTACCATATTTTTTGATAACTTCCACATTCTGCTTGATCACCTTTCTTTGGAATGGGCACAAATACTGATCTCTTCTAGTCAGTTGAATTTAGTATTGTAGTTTGAATTTATTTATAAGATGATTTGGGAAGAAGATATGCCTCAGTCTCAAAGGGTAGGACCATGGCCTCTGGAGGTGAAACCACCACAGCCTCCTAGGTTCCAAAGAGTCAGACCTTTACCAACTTGATTCTGGAGTATGGGGCTGCTCATTCATGTGGGCCAGTGGGATGGGGCAATAATGCTTCCCAAAAGTGAGGGCCCAGGGCTGTC
Organism: Orycteropus afer afer; assembly: GCF_000298275.1. NCBI lineage: Eukaryota > Metazoa > Chordata > Mammalia > Tubulidentata > Orycteropodidae > Orycteropus > Orycteropus afer. The sequence continues at coordinate 580,268 of NW_006922140.1, forward strand.
ATGCCCAAGGGGTAGAGTAATGGGGCCTTCCAGGCCAATGGGGTGAGGGCCCCACTCAGATGAACTAGGGAACTAGAGCAACCCAGTGAAGGAGATTTGTACAGATTCTACTCAATGAAGATCTACACAGGTGCCAAGTTGGCAAGGAGTGGAATTGTGGTAGTTAATGTTCTGTGTCAACTTGGCTGGCAGTAGTTTTGAGTAGCTGGGCAGCTGGTTGTAGTTATTCCCCATGATGAAACTGGCAATCAGCTCCATGAGTAGCTGCTTTAGGGATGTGGTCTTCTTCTAGTATATATGGAGAAGATTTGGGAATAGTCTCCAGTTTTATGGTGTGCTTGGAACCTGTATGTACAACTGTTCATTTAGCAGCCTGCCATGTTTCTTACCAATCTTGGGAACTGTCTCTGGACTTGAATTAGTGGCCTGCCTTGTGCTTTGATAATAGTGTGACTGTGCCTTTGTACTTGTCAACTTTAGACTTGCCAGCCTCATCAGCCAGCAGCTGCTTGAGCAAAGAAAGCCTTCCAGCTTCAGTGGGCCAGGAGCAGGAGGCAGAGCTGAAGTCCACAGTCTAGGACCTTTCACCCAGACCCTAGAGCCTGGCACTTTGACCTTGGACATTTAGCCTCCAAAACTGTAAGAGAATACACTCCTATTTGTTAAAGCCATTCATTTGTGATATTTCCTGTTAGAGCAGCACAAAGTGACCAAAACAGAACATGAGTTTGAAAAAAGTATGAAAGAAGAAATTTTTTAAGAAAGAAAGATGGATTTTAAGAATATGACTTTTAAGAGATGATAAGGAATAATTTTTGAAGAGATGATATGCAGTGAATAATTGTTGTGAACAATAAAATAGAAAACAGTCATATGAAGTATAACAAAAGGAATATTTATAAAGCTCTGAAAAAGTCCTAAAGCCAACTTTCATCTGAGCCACAATTTTACCAGGAAATGGTCAACTGGTCCATATTAAGGACCTTAGCACATACATAGTATGTTCTAGTATGTGATGACGTTGTTGTTAGTCACTGTCAGGTTGATTATGACTTAGTGACTCCATGTGTCCACAGTGTGTGATTAGAATTATTAATAGAAATTATAAATAAAAGAAGAGGATTTCAAAACCATAAACATAATAGACTATGGCTGTTTGATGATCCAAAGAGCTTGGTGTCACTTGGAGCTCCTGAGTCATTTAGCCTTTGAAGTTTTTATTGGCAAGAAGGAAATGAGCCAGGAAAAACTAAAAAGGAATTCTACAGACCCCAATTTCTGTTTTCCTTTGTAATGTGGTGCCCATTGATTTAAATTTGATATATTACTAAATTGTGCTGTCAAGTTGTTTCTGATTCATAGTGACCCCATGCATATAGACATCGAATTACACAAATCATGATATATTTCCTAATTTAGCCCGAGTATTGGTTTAGATCATACAAAATAATTCATCTCTGCTCATCTATTAGTAGAATATTGGCATGAGAAATGAGTAATCTGTTCTATCAGACAGTGATGTACTTGCTTAACTTGAGATTGTTTTTGTTTGCATGTTAAAAAGGTTAATCAACTAAAACACGAGTTTGTGTTTTTCCCCCCATGGTTGATAGCTCATTAGCTGGGACATTTTGGTATAGATCAATATTTGTTGGCATATCTTTCTAGTAAGACTTTGCCCATATGCTGCTGTTGTATTCACAATTCTGTAAATGTATTTTTGTTTTAAATTATTTGGGAGTTGGATATCAACACATTCTTTGAATATGAAATCAGGTCATTAATATAAGTTGAAAGTCTTATCTCTGTTATTTTTTCATTTTTTATAAGAAGAAGATTTTTTCCCTTTAATTCTAAATGCTAAATTGTACTGTTGTTGTTGTTGTTATGTGCCGTCGAGTCGGCCCCGACTCATAGCGACCCCTCCTTGGGTTTCCGAGGCAGTATCACTACGGAAGTAGGATTGCCCAATTGAAGGCTAGATTTATAACCATTTTAAAACTGATTGAAACATTTAAAAACTGATTGAAATTTATTCATTTAATGATATATTTATTAAGCATTTAATAAAGTGTGTCATTATACAGTTTACATTTTAATGCTAGTACAGGCAAAAAAAAAAAAAAAACACCAATAAGCAAAATAGTCTTTTATATGGAGGTATGTGCAAAGGAGAAAAATAAAGATGGTGATGGATGGCCAGTTTAAATATATGCTCAGTGAAATAGTTCTTTATAAGAACAGAGGAGCATACTATGAGAATGTATCTGTGAATTTCTTTCCATGATTTGGAAAAATAATAAATTCATAGTTAGAGGCATATTTGGTGTCTTCCAAAAACACCAAGAAGGCTATTGTGGCATTCATGGATGCTCAAGCAGGCCAGGAGGATGGGAGGAGAATAGAGAGACAACATGAGGCTACACCATGTGAGCACTGTAGACCATCATCAGGACTTTGATTTTTGCTCTCAGTAAAATGAAAAAGAACTCCCAGGGTATTTAAGCATAGAAGTGAAGTGATCTGAAATGTATTTTAAGAGCATAATATTTAGCTAATATATTTTAATTATAAAAATAAAATAAAGTAATGAGATTTTGCTACTGGATTTAGCAATAGAAACATCATAGTAACAGTAAAAACAACAGTTTCTTGAACAGATGGTAGAAAGGCCCTGTCTCTAAGAATTTCAAGAGAAGAGGCAAAGAAAAAGTGGAGACAGAAATACAGACATCTCTTTTGAGATATTTGTGTGCAGGGAACAGTAGACGGCTGGTGTCAAACCAAAACTAAACCAAACCCACTGCCATCAAGTCAATTCCCACATTTTTTTTTTTCCCCAAGGTAGTAAATCTTTATGGAAGTAGAGTGCTCAGTCTTGCTTCCACAGAGTCCTCGTGGGTTTGAACCATCAACTTTCTGGTTAGCAGTCACATGCCTTAGGCACTGTGCTACCAGAGCTCCTTGAATGTAGCATCAAGAGTAGTATTTTTGCTTGGTTATCTCTTAAGATTGGAGAAATTATATCATGTTTGCATCCATATGGGAAATATCCACTAACATGCAATATAATAAAGTAATGAGGTACAATGCATCTTTCACCATGGATGAAGGTCAAAATAGCATGTTAAGTGAACAAAGTCAGATGCAAAACAGGAAAAATAATCCTCTGAAATATCCTTAAAGACAAATTGATGGGAACAGAAAGATCAATGGTAACTTGGAGCCTGGGCTTGGAGCAGAGACTGAATGTAAAAAATGTTGTGGATATTTTTGAGGTATAATAGAAATGTTTTAAAACAGGAGTGCAGGGAATGTGGCATATTTTACATCTAAAACAATTCAGTCAATTGTAAACTCACATACCATGAAATCAGTGAATTTCATGGTAAATAAATAATACTTTAATAAAACATAAGTAAATATTTAGATAAATAAATAAATAAGTAAAACATTGCCATCAAGTCATTTTGGATTGATAGTGAACCTATAGAATAGAGTAGAACTGCCCCATAAGGTTTACAAAGCTGTAATCTATACAGAAGCAGACTGCTACATACTTCTCACACAGAAGAGTGGCTGGTGGGTTCAAACCACTGAACTTTTGGTTTGCCCCTGATCACTTTCATCACTGTATCATGAAGACTCCTATTCCAATAACTTATAAATAATAAAAACAAACATTCAAAACAGCCAGTATCATTTTCTATTACTTTGTTGGAGAAACAACCTTAAGATTTTCCTTTTCCATTGACCCTGGAAATAATGGCAAGAAATGAGCATATCTAAGTTTGAATCAAAGTTGCCTTTTTTTATTTGCAGAGCTCGGTGTGTTCTATGAAAAGTGTCAGGTTCTTTTATTTTAACTCTAACTTTGTTGTTGTTATTTGTCATCAAGTTCGACCTGACTCATAGTGACCCCTCCTTGGGTTTCTGAGGCAGTATCACTATGGAAGTAGATTGCCCAAACTTCCTTCCAAGGAATGGCTGGTGGGTTTGAACCGCCAGCCTTCTGGTTAGCAGTCAAATGCCATAGGCACTATGCTACCAGAGCTCCAAACAAGTAAACAACACATATTCAATAGGAATGAAACAAAAGAACTGATTATTACAACCAAATCTTGAAGGTGTTGCCTTAAAATATTTTTCCTCTGTTCAGGATAGTCTGTGGATTATTCCCAATGAAAGGGAAATACAAATAACAATAATATAACTGGTAGATAGTGATGTGGATGTGAAAGAAGGGGGCCTCTTGTTTCTCCATCAAGGAAGGCTTTTCCTCTCCCACCTCCATTATAACTTATATATATTTTTCCACTCCCACCTCCATTATAACTTCAACAGAGATGCTACTAGAAAATGAAACATGAGCCGAACGTTTTGGAGTACCTGCAACATGGCAAAGATATTGTCATATTCTGTCCAAATAGGAGTGCATAATACTTTATTGTGATCTTGACAAAATTAATCCAAAAGAGATGTTAGAAGCTTGAATTCTGTCTTCCAGCACCAGAAAATGTACTCTAACCTATCCTCAAAAATTATTAAAAAAGAAAAAATATCAAACTTCAACTCTTAATCACTTGATTACAGAAAGAGAGCTTGGATTTTATTTTTCATATCCTTTCTATATGTGTTCAAGAGACACAATGAACATCCAATGTTCATTCAGAGAACTAGAACCCTGGTACTAGTTCAAAATTGTTCTTTAAGTTCACAGATAATGGTTGTTCAACTCTGTCATAGATTATATGTTTATTTATCAATGATATTTTAGAGGGCAGAGTAGATAGAGACTACAGTATCTGTAGAAACCTATTAGAAGGGAGGCCTTTGCTCAGAATACTCTAATTCTTACCACTCACTTAAACATTCTAATGTACAAAGAAAATAAAAAGTCACAAAATATATTCACACATGTAAATTATTAGAAACCACTATTTCTTTGCATATATTATGCATTTAAGGGTATTTTTGAGCTCAAAATTACTCGGAGAGGCACACTCTTCCCTTGATACTTTTGGGTGATTGGTTCCAGGACTCCCACTACCAAACCATGGATACTACCCTTATATAAAATGCTGTAGTATTTTCATATAACCTACACACACACTCCCGTATATTTTAAATAATCTCTAGATTACTTTTAATATCTGAATTACTGTAGATGCTATCTAAATAACACTTTATGTACCCTCTGATGTTTGAAGAATTTCTTTGACTGCTTAATTGTTCTCTCCCCTCTATTTTTGATCCCCTATTGGTTAAATCAGCAGTTGATTGAATCAATGGATGTGCAAGCAATGGATATGGAAGGCTGGCTGTACAGATGTGAGCTTGATATCACTGAAGAGAATCAAACTGTAGAAAGCTTGAGGGCATAAACAATCAAAAGCATTATCAGAAGATAGGAGTGACAGAGAGAAGTGAAAACAGTTATTGGAATGAAAGATGTTTACTTGTGTTTTATTGACTATGTAAAGGCATTCTGTTGTGTGAATATTAACAAATTAAGGATAATATTAGAATGGAATTTCCAGAACACTGAATTATGCTCAAAAGGAACCTGTGCATTGACCAAAAGGCTTTCATTCAAACAAAACAAGGGAGTAATGGATGGTTTAAAATCAGGAAGGGTGTGCATCAGGGCTGTTTACTTTTGCCATATTTATTCAATCTGTATGGTGAACAAATAATCCAAAAAGCTGTACTGTGTGAAGATGAACAGGCATCAGGATTTGAGGAAGACTCATTAATATCCTGCATTAAACAGATGACCAAACTCTGCTTGCTGAAAGTGAAGATGATTTGAAACACTTAACTGATGAACATTAAGCATTACAATGTTCAGTTTGGATTACATTTCAGCACAAAGAAAACAAAAATACTCACCACTGGACCAATAAGCAGCATCATGATAAGTGGAGAAAAGATTGAAGTTGTCAATGATTTCATTCTACTTGGATCCACCATCAACAGCCGTGACAGCAACAGTCAAGAAATAAAGTACTGTATTGGACTGGAAAATCTGATGCAAAAGAACACTTAAAATTTTGAAGAGCAAAGATTTCACTTTGAAAACTAAAGTGAGCCTAACCCAGTCCATCATATTTTCAATTATCTTATATGTATGTGAAAGCTAGACAATGGACCAGGAAGACCAGACTGAAGAAGAGTTGATGCCTTTGAATTATGATGTTGGTGAAGAATAGTGAAAATATCATGGACTGCCAAAGGAAGGAACACATCTTTCCTGAAGGAAAAGCAGCCAGAATGCTCCTTATAAGTAACAATGACCAGACTTCATCTCGATGACTTTGGGAATTGCAGTGTAGTAAATTACATAATATGGCTTTTCTAGCCATAAGTCTTTGTAAACACCATGGTGGAATTTGTTGTGAGCAACTGAGTAGTTCCTGATTGCTAAAGTTATCCACCTGGGGTATTTCTGTTGAGAGTGGCATGAAGTAATCTTCTGGGAACTTCTCTCTCAGGTGTATAGAATTCCAATATTGGGATTGGTTAGTTTGCCACTCTGCCAGGCTAAAAAAGAGCACTTCTAGAGGCAGAAGGAGTCTCTCTGACTGCTGGCTGTGAAAGACATGCTGCTGACAGAAACATGCTCCTGAGAGATGTGAGAGACATGTGCTGCTGAGAGAGACACACCAGAGACATACACTGCTGAGAAAGAGATACGAGAGATATGCACTACTGAGAGAGCAGTGTGGTACTGAGACTGCCAGCTGCTGAGTGAGATGGCTGGCGGCAGGAGACTG
>NW_006922140.1:588268-589261 GCF_000298275.1 Orycteropus afer afer
ATTGAAAGGAAAAAGGAGTATAATAGAATCAATGGAAGACAGAATTCATGAGATTGAAGACAAATACCTCAATAGTTCCATGGAAAGGGAGCAATCAGAAAAGAAGATCAAAACAAAATGAAGAAAACCTAAGGCTCATGTGGGATTCCATCAAAAGGAATAATGTATGGGTAATCAGAATTCTAGAGCAGGAAGAGAAAAAAGAAAACCACTGAAAAAATTGTCCAAGATTTGTTGAAAGAGAATGTCCATTATATGATGAAAGATGAGAATACAACCATTCAAAAAGTATAATGAACCCCAAATAGAATAGACCCCAAAAGAAAATCAACAAGATATATCCTCATCAAACTCATCAAAATCAAAGACAAAGAAAGAATCCTGGAAGCAGCATGGGAAAAACAAAAAAGTTACCTACAAAGGAAAACAAATAAGAGTAAGATCTGATTTCTCAGGAGAAACCACACGAGTGAGAAGGCAATGGGATCGTATATATAAAGCTCTGAAAGAGAAAATTTTCCAACAAAGAATTATCTACCTGGCAAAATTGTCCTCCAAATGTGATGGTGAAATTAGGAGATTTTCAGATAAGCAGAAATTAAGAGAATTTGTTCAAACCAGATCAATCTTACAAGAGATACTAAAGACTAGAAGTTGACATTTTGAAAAGATTAATAAAACTGACAAATCACTGGCAAATTTAACAATGGAAAATAGGTAGAGAATACAAATAAATTGAATAAGAAACTAAATGGGTGACATCACAACAGAACCAACTGAAGTAAAATGAATAATATCAGGATACTATAAAGAACTGTACTCCAACAAATTTGAAAATCTGGAAGAAATGGATAGATTTCTAGAAACACACTACTTACCTAAGCTAACACAGACTGAGGTGAAAAAGTTGTACAGATCCATAACAAAAGAAGAAATTTAACAAATAATAAAAAATTACCAACAACAAAAAAGTCCTGGCGAAGACAGTTTCAC
>NW_006922140.1:590346-591355 GCF_000298275.1 Orycteropus afer afer
TTTATAATATCTACCAAAAAAGTAAAATACTTGAGAATAAAGCTTACCAGGGACAAAAAAGACCTGTACAAAGAAAACTATAAAAGACTACCTCAAGAAACCATAAGAGATCTACAGAAATGGAAGAAGATACCAGGCTGGTGGATAGGAAGATTGAACATTGTAAAAATTTCTATTCTACCCAAAGCAATCTATACATTCAATGCAATTTCAATCCAGATCCCACTAACATTCTTTAAAGATATGAAAAAAAAAAAAATCAATTACTAACTTTATATGGAAAGGAAAGAGACCTTGGATAAACAAAGCATTACTGAAGAAGAACAAAGTAGGAGGACTCACACTTCCAGATCTTAAAACCTACTACAATACAGCCACAGTAGTCAAAACTGCCTGTTATTGGTATAATGATGGACACATAGACCAATGGGATAGAATTGAAAACCCGAAAATAGATCCATCGACCTATGGTCGGCAGATCTTTGACAAAGGGCTGAAATCCATTAAATGGGGAAGAGATTGTCTATTTATCAAATGGCGCTCGCAATACTGGGTATCCATTTGCAGAAAAATGAAACAAGATCTGTAGTTCACACCATATACAAAAACTAACTCCAGATGGATCAAATACTTCAATATGAAACCTAAAACTTTAAAATTCCTCAAGGAAAAACTAGGGGCAAATTTAGGGGCCCTAACATATGGTATAAATAGACTATCAAGCATAACCCGAATGGGACCTTGTGAAAATTAAATTTTTACATGCTTCCAAAGACTTCTTCAAGAGGCAAAAGAGAACCTAGAGATTGGGAAAAAAATATTCAGCAATGATATATCTGATGAAAGTCTTATCTCTAGAATTTATAGAAAACTCCAACACTTGAACAACAAAAAGACTAATAATCCAATTAAAAAATTGACAGAAGACATGAATAGACACTTCACCAAAGAGGATATTTGCTGACCAACAAACATATGAAGGAATGCTCATGATCATTAGCCATTCTAA